>NC_135351.1:19766436-20082758 GCF_023851605.1 Tamandua tetradactyla | reverse complement strand
CTCCATTTATAGGAAATATCTAGAATAAGCAAATCACAGACAGAAAATAGATTAGAACTTACCAGGGGCTGGAGGGGAGGGGGAATAGAGAGTTGTGACTTAATAGGTACAGAGATTCTATTTGGGGTGGTGAAAAAGTTTTGGTAATGGATAGTGGTGATGGTAGCACAACATTGTAAATGTAATTAATGCCACTGAATTGTACACTTAACAAGGGGTAGACTGGCAAAATTTATGTTTATATATGTGTATGTGTTACTACAACAAAATTTAAAGAGAATCACGGAATGTTTGAGCTAAGAGGAAATCTAATTAGATTGCCAAATTTACTGATGAAAAAATAGAGGCTCAGGAAGGCGACCCCAACTTACTAATGAGGGGTAAAGAGAAAACAAGAGCAAAGGGCTCCTAGCCTCCAGTCTAGGCTCTTTCCCAGGTATCCATTACAGAAAATGCTTCCTTCTCATGGAAAAGAAATTAAAGAAGCCGACAGAGTCCAACATTTAAACACTGAGAGATTTCACATAAAACTTCAGATAACTTACATCTCTAAACTTTGAATATTTGGCAAATGGGTCTGGATTTTTGCACAATTACAATTGTCCAGTTAGTGAGATGGTCCAAGCACTCCACTGTTTGCCACAGCCCCCATTATTTCCAATTGTATGCATAACTCTGAGATCGCCAAGTGTCAACTGTAATTTTAAATTTGCGCTGATGCCTTTGAAGTACCAGGATCCTCCAGCCGGTCTGTCTCATGTATTTATGTTAACTATTTGGCCCCTGGTAGCACTTGAGTTTGCAACCCTTGACCATACTCAGGTCCTCATCGTTGAGGGGTGCCCTGTACTTTGGGGCAGGAAGAGCACTTTCTCCGCTTGCTTCTGATGTGAAAGAGACATTCCCAGGCTGGATAGTGAAGCAATTCCCAAAGTGGAGTGCTCCGGAGAGTGGGGTCAGGGACAGGTCCTTGACAAGTCCTTGAAGGCTGGAATTTGCATTCCTGGTTTCCAGAATGCATGGCTTGATCATATGAATGCACCACAAACTATAGGATTTTTTTCATCAGTAATCTGTTTTATCACATCAAGCCTTTTCTTCCTTCATGCTTTGCTCATGCTATTCTTTGATTCTGAATGCCCTCCCTCTTTTCTGTGCATCTCAAGTCCAGTGGTCTTTCTAAGTTCAGCTTCCTGGATTACTCTGATAGAGGATACTCTCCCATCTTGAAAACACCTACTGTATCAAGACAATAGAGACACCATATGTTCCTTGGATTTCCCTGGGCTAGAGGATAAGCTCATAATTCCTTTGAATCATCTCCAGATGCCCAGGATCATGCTTGGACACAGAGGACCTTCTCTACAGACTCTGAGGTTTGACTCGGGGTCCCCTCTGATTTCCTCTGTAGTACTCACTTCTGGCCACTAGAGGGCAGTCATCTACACACATCTTGCCCAGCCCAGGTTCCATGCTGCACACTTTCTAGAACCCCTGGAAGTAGGGCAAGCTCGTTTATTTCTCTCCAACACAGCCTCAGGCCACTAGAGCCTTTGATGTCAGGTTCCCTGCTGTGCAAGCTGCAGAATGAAAACACTCCAAATAAGAAAGGTCACTGCATTCAATCTCCACCTTTACTTCTCACCTGAAAGCTCTGCCTCACCAACCCAGACCCCAGACTCTGGAAATGTTTCCAGACTCAGTGTGCCAGCAAGAGAGCATAAATTTGTGGCTGCTAAACATATGTGTGTGTTTTTACAGGTTCTTGCATCAGACCTGTGGCCCAGTGATGTGTCAAGGAAGGTTTAAACCATCCTTCACTTTTCAGATCTTGAGGAGTTTTTGATGAGAGTCCTGAGACACCTTTGTTTTGCTTTGGCTGCTGCTGCTCTCTACTAATAACAAGACTGACCTTTAAAAACAGGCCCTTGCCGTATGACCTGGTAACACCACTCCCAGATACATACCCCAAAGACACATAAACAGTGGAAGAGACAGGCTGTTCTGGGAGAGCAGAAGTTTAGTTTTGTACGTTTTATATTTAATAGGCCTATGAGACACCTAAATGGAAATGTGAATTAGGCATTTGTATATACATAAATTTGGAGTGCATGGAAGAAGGCAGGCCTGGAGATGTAAGCCTGGAAGTCATCAGCGAACAGATGTTATATGAAGCCAAAGGCCTGATGGAGATTATTCTAGGGAGAAATCATCTTCTAGATGTTTTATATGGTCATTTGCTTGAAATGGAGACGATGACTGGACCCATTGGTAAGAAAATTTGACAACAGTTTTCTGCTGGCATTGGTTTCTCACCCCTGGCTCAGATGTGCCAGTTGAGATTCTGTAGCACTGAGTTGAAGGAAAGGCTCTCTCTTCCTTTTAGTCCCACCTTTCAGTTTTGTATTCATTGAGAAGTGTTTATTGTATGCCAAAAACCAATTAATAGAATTCCTTTCCTTGCTTCTACTCTGGGTATAGCACTGGTTAAGAAATTACAGGAGGCAGAGAAATAAATATGATTCCTCCGTAAGAGGAACACATTAAATACTAGGAAAGAAAGGAAATTAATGAAAGTCAGATAATCATATATGCTCAGTGGAAGAAACAGAAACTTCAATATTTTATTTAGAAAGAGATTGATAAAGTGAACTAGTGCATAAAAACAAGTAGAGGACTAAAGAGTTTGTACTTAACTGGCCTCGGAGACTGACTCCTAGAACACTACAGAACGGCCGCCAGGGAACTTGTGCCTCTGAAGCCCCACTAGATCTTTTGGGCTCAAGAACTCCCTCTGATAACGCCATGCAGGAATCGCAAGGATGGAACCGGGAAGCTGCCAGCATTGTGCGGTCAGGACCCATTTCTCGACACGCATATGACTGGAGAATGGGCTCTGGAACATTGAGACCAGCTGTGCCCCAGTCCTCACCCTCCTATTCCTCTCCCCCCCACACCTCTTCCTCAGTACTTGGGATGCTTGAGAATGGACATGGAATGCTGCTGCAGAACTGTGTGTGTCTCCACAACCCTGTTTGCCACTTGAAAACAGCCAAAAGTAAAGGAAGATGATCTCCCCCTCACTTTATCCTTTCAAATGTAACTCAAGTAAGCCTACCTTTCAAAATGTATTTCTTGGCCAGAACCCTAGCTTCAAAGGAGTCTGAGAAATGTAGTTTTCAACCATCTAGCCTCTGCGGTACAGGGAAGTACCCCAGAGGTGGCTCTCAATTGAGGTTGATTGTGTTCACCCAGAAGACATTGTTGGTTGTCACCAATGGGCAGTGGGTTCTCCTGGCATCAGTAGGGAGAGGCCAGGGATGCCATTCAACATCCTACAATGGACAGGATAGGCCCCCAAACAAATAATTATCTAGCCCAATACATTAACAGTGTTGAGGTTGAGAAACCCTGCCCTAGGAAGAGGGTGAAATAAAAATTTAGTGAACAGCCAGTCCACTGTGTCCAACAATGGTGAAGGGTCCAAATTAATGATATAAATAATAAGTCTCAAAATCGATTTTGAAAAAAAATGGACTCAATTAGACTGAGAAGGAGTGGTTGGAGAAATTTTCATGAATGCTCTGGGACTTTAATTTTATGAAAAATAGGAAGGATTGTATGTACTGAGAGGAAAAGGAAAATGACAGGAGTAAGGAAAGGAAAATAGCACAGGGAAAGACTTGAATTCAACAGTAAAATGGCATGTTCATAATCTAAATCTGACTGTAATGGGAAACTTAAAGTTATAACATTGCAGAATAGGTGACTAAAGAGGTGGTATCAGGTTGAGAGGGGCTTTGAGCATCTGGCTGAAAAGTTTGGACCATAGCATGGTGGAGTGGATATAATGCAGGCTTTGAAACCAGACTAAACTATAAGTAGACCCTGGCTCCTCCATACCCTATGGTGAGATCTTGAACAAATGTCT
This sequence comes from Tamandua tetradactyla, assembly GCF_023851605.1. Classification (NCBI taxonomy): domain Eukaryota; kingdom Metazoa; phylum Chordata; class Mammalia; order Pilosa; family Myrmecophagidae; genus Tamandua; species Tamandua tetradactyla. Next base: position 20,078,827 of record NC_135351.1, on the reverse strand, counting down.
TAATTTTGCCAGGAGACAGTTTCCTCAACTATAGTACTTTTATAGCTTTTTATGGTTGGTATAAGATCAGTTTAGTTTATGTCTCTTTCAACAATAAGAACCTTTTGAAAGTTTATGAGTAAGGAAGTGATGTGATTTTAGGATTGCTTTTTTCGTTCTAAAGGACAGTTCTAAGTTTTCCCATTGAATATCATCCTCACCTGAATATATAGGGTAAATGGAGGGAGTACAGGCTTCCCCAAATTTTACAGTTATTGAATGAATTAAGCTTTAGTTCTATTTTGATACTTTGATTCAAGAATTGGCTTCCTTCCTTGATCAAGTTTCCCTCCAGTACCCTCTGGGAAGGGTAACCAATATCCAACTAGCCATCCATTTCCTCACTTGCTCAGCTCCACCTCCCTCCTCACCGCCCAGGCCTGATTCAGGGAGAGTAGTCTATCTCCTCTCCCTTCCTAGCTTTGCTGACAGTACCACCCCATCTCTCCAAAATTTGCATCTTGAAAGAATGATCTTTGACTTGCTTCAACTCAGGTATCTGTTCTATATTGTCCTTTATTGCTCTGTCAATTGTATTCTCATGTCATTAAACATAATGCCATTTTTTTCCCAGTCCTTAGAGTCCATAAAGACATTGAATCTAATCCTTCCGTGATGTCTTTTCTTCTCATCACACAACTTCTCTTTTTTTAGGATTGGCTCATCACGCAACTTCTGTTTTTTTTAGGATTGGCTCATCACACAACTTCTTACCAAGTATTAATAAGAAGGCAAGTTTGTCTTCAGTGTTCTAGCCCCTTCTGGTGAAATTAAGCATTGATTTTTTAAAAAAGAATCCTCTTAATAATAAAAAAATTAAATTATAAGGCATCAACTTTTCAAATCCTAGTAATTACCTACTAATTTTCTTTTCTTTTCTTTTCTTTTTTTGGCATGAACAGGCTCTGGGAATCGCACCCAAGTCTCTGGCATGGCAGGTAAGAATTCTGCCATTGAGCCACCATTGCCAGCCCTCCTAATTTAATTTTAAAAACACATTTATTATGTAGCCACTATAGGCAAGACCAAGTAGTTGAAACAAAAAGTTATGGACGATGCACGGGTGGTTGAGTGGTAGAATGCGCGCCTGCCATGCGGGAGACCCCGGTTCAATTCCCGGACCACACACCTAAAAAAAAAAGTTATACAGACACGTAAATCTTGACCTTTGGTTATTTTGATTGAATTTAAGCCAAGTACTTAACTTGATTTTTAATCTCCAGCTTAGTCCTAACCTTGCTGCCAAAGATAAGTCTTGAATCATCTTTACACCCATAGTTAGCAGTTGTAGCTAGTAATTTTTTCCTATGGTTTCACAATATACATTTTTAATAGATGAGGTAAAGAAACTGTTAAAACTTTACCAGTAAAACCATGTGAATTATATACACTGCATTAGAGAGTTCTTATTTGGTCAAGGGCTTTGTGAAGAAATCACACACCCGTGCAGACAGACACACATACACATATGTAAAAATGACCTCTTAAGTTGTAGGACATATTGTCATCTTCTTCCCCAAATTTTACAGTTATTGGATGAATTAAGCTTTAGTTCTATACATTTAAATTCAACCCAAGGTCACGTTTCCAGGGACAGTTTTCTGTGGGTGGAGGCAATATTAATCATTAAAGGGATAGACTTTTGAATTGGATTTTAATTCTGATTTGCTGATACCAATTATGCCAACTGGAGCAAATGATTTCACTTCTCTGAATGTTAGTTTCCTTATAAGCCATATCTGTATAATCATACCAACCTCACAGAGTTTTTATGAGAAACACAAAGTAAGCTATGTAAAAATGCTAAGCATAGGACACAGCAAATTCTCATAATAAACTCTTGTCACAGCTTATTCCTTTTATTATTGCAGAGTATTCCATTGTATGGATATACCTCAATTTCCTTACCCATTTTCCCATTAACAGACATTTGAGTTGTTTCCACTTTGGGGGCTATTTTGCATCAAGTTGCTAGGAACCTTTGACTACAAGTCTTTGTGTAGGTAGATATTTTCATTTCTCTTAAGTAAATACCTAGAAGTGGAGCCACTGAGACATTTGGTAAATATATGTTAACTTTATAAGAAAGTGCCAAACTATTTTTCTAATGTCTATACCATCTTGCATACCAATCAGTGACTCAGAGTTACAGTTGATTCACATCCTCAACCAACACTTGGCTGTAGGTCTTTGCATTTCCTTCTCAATATTAGAATCAGTTTGTTAGTTGCTAAAAAAAAAAAAAAAACCCAGCTGGAATTTTAATTTTGATTGCATTATGATTCTAGATTAGTTTGGGGAGAGTTAATATCTTCCAATTAATGAACAAAGCATATCTCTTCATTTATTCATTCCTCCCTTAATTTCTCTCAGAAATATTTTATAGTTTCAATGTAGAAGCCTGGCACACATTTTAAAATTTATTTCGAAGTATTGTGTGTTTTTTATGGTATTGAAAAACGTATTTTTAAATTTCCATTTCAAATAGTTTGTCAATGGTACATAGTAGGGTAATGTTTATAAACCTTGGTGCCTGTGACCTGGCTAAATCCACTCAATAGTTCTGGTAGCTTTTTTGTAAATATAGATGATCACCTTTGCAAATAAAGATGGTCTTATGTCTTCCTTTCCCATGTGTGTGCCCTATACTTCCTAACTTGGTTTTATCATGCTGCTTGGAGATTTCAGTACAATGTTGACTAGAAGTGGTAGACGAGATACTTTTCCCTGGTTTACATACTGAGGGGGGAAAGCAATCAGTTTTATCGTCATTAACTATTTTTCTAGCCATTGGTTTTTTTATCAGTGCCTTTTCAGCAGGTTGAGGAGGTTTCTTCCTATTCTTAGTTTGTTGAGAGTTATCGTGAATGGATGTTGAATATTGTCACATATTTTCCTGCATCTATTGATGGATCATATGGTTTTCATCTTTAATCTATTGATGTGGTGAATTACCTTGCTTAATTTTTGAACGTTGAAACAATCTTGTATCTCTGGAATAAGCCCATTTACTTATGATATATTATTCTTTTTATAGATTGCTGAATTTGACTTGCTTATATTTTGTAATGGACTTTTATGTCTAAGTATATGAGGGATATTGTTTTTCAGTATTATTTTCTCATAATGATTTGTCTGATTTTGGTACCAAAGTAACGCCAGCCTCAAAAAGAGTTAGTGTTTCTTCTACTTCTGTTTTCTAAAGGAGTAGAGTTAAAATTATTTCTTGCTTAAATACTTGATAGAATTCACTAGTAAAGCCATCTAAGACTGAAATATGCTTTGTGGGAAAAATTTTAATTATAATCCAATTTTTTAAATAGATATAGAGTTATTTGGGTTATCTGTTTCTTCAGGAAGCTTTGGTAGTTTGTGTCTTTCAAGCAATTTGTCTATTTAACCTAAGTTGCCAAATTTATTACCAAAGGCTGTTGTTCATACTATTTCCTTATTTTCCTCTCAATATCCGTCAGATATGCAGTGATTTCTCATCTTTCAAAGTGGATGTATGTGAATTTCCTCTTCTCTTTGTATTTTGTCTTGATCAGTTTGGCCAGAGAGTCCTCAATATTATGGATCTTTTCAAAATAAACAGATCTTGGTTAAGCAGGTTTTCTCTGTTATTTTCAGATTTTAGTTGCTTTCTGCTCTGTTATTTCTTACTTTCTCCTTTGAGCTTACTTTAAATTCCTCTTGTGGTAGGGCAGGGTTTTTCTCAATCCCTTGCTCATGGTCACATCTCACAGGCCCTGTGCATGGCACAAAAAAGTGGGGGAGGGGTGTCTTTTTTTGTGTGTCCTTCCTCCAGATTATAGACTCATGGTGGGGGTTGGGACGTTTCCTTGTCCTTCTGCAGCCTGTGTAATTGACCTTCAGGAATGGCCTTCTAAGCAATTCTGCTCCTCTCTCCAAGGAACACGGCCTCATTCTCCTATTCAGTGCAAATGGATTTTCTTCCTCTCTCACAAGAGGGAGTGGATTCTGCCTGGTACCCACAGAAGCCTGGAGCCCAAGTAAGGTTTTGCCCCTCCTGTAGTGTCCTCAGACTTCTGCTTTGTATTAGAAGGAACCTGAGCAGGAGTGGTTTCCTAAGCCTCTCTAATTGGCAGATCACTTTTGCCTAGTGTCAGGACAAGGTAAGAAGGCAGGTTTTTTACTTTTCTCCCAACAGCAAGCAATCTGTTACTGGTGACTCTCTGCTAGTGGCTGCTGGATTTTGCCTCTGTATCTCCCCCAGGGGCAGCTAACTTTTGTGGATTACCTAGTTTTTTCCCCATTGTTAGGGTGAGAACAACATTCTCTTGTGCACTCTACATCCTGAGTAGAAACAGAACTCCTGTTTTTATTATCTATTAATCATATCCCAAATAATTTTAAAGCACTTCTTTTTTGTTTCATGACAAAGAATGTTATTTTTAGTTCTTTTCCTATTTATAATAACTTACTAGGCAGTAAAGGTGATATATAGTCTGTGATCTGAAGCATATTACCCCAATTCAAGCAAAGAGCAGCCAATTTTCACAACTCAGAAGCCAGTTCTTCAGTGCAACCAAAGAGCTGGACTCTCTAGATTTTTAGGAATCAACTAGACAAAATAGAGGGAACTGCATTGTCTTTTAAGCTACTTCCCCTTCTGTGAAACTCAAATTCACCTGTTGTCTTTCACTCATTCTCCAGCATCCTCAAACAAATGTGGCCCATTAGCTATCTTCCTACACCTATCTATATAGACCTCCCTTATTTCTTGATAGCACTCCATTCTGCAAAGATACCTTTTTAAACTTCCCCCCAAAACTCTTCATGCATCAAAGTCCTTTCAAATATCCCTCTCTTTGCTAGTGGCATGGGAAAGCATCCTATAAACTAACAGATGATACTAAAATTCAAAGCAATTGATCAAGGGAAATTTTTCCCTTTTCAGGATATGTTACATTCTACTAGTGGACTTTCAGAATTCATTCTTGCTTTAGTTCAAACACTAAACTGCAGACTCTTTGAGGGGAGGGATTGTAATTTGCCTTCTCATATATCCAGACAAGGTAGTCAATAAATATTTATGCAATGTATGAATGAAATACTAATAGTAATGTCTTTTCAAGCATCACAGCACTCAGAAATGGACAATACTTTTTGAAAGAAGGGTCGTTTGTGAAGAACTGATTTATTAAATTAAATAAAATAAAAAATTTACTTCTCAATTGAAGCAGCCAATAGAGGTGTCTGGAACGAGTCTTAAAGACCCTGGTGATCTTTTTCCAACAAAAAATCAATCTAAGAGACAATGTCACTATTAGAAACAGTCACAAATAGCAACAGCTTTTGAAATCACATCTTTAGCCACAAACGTAATAATAATTATGATTTGTGAAATTTTACATGATGTTGTGCAATATTGATTACTCATAAGTTACCAAGGAGAATCGGGAATAAGGGAAATAAGAATCCATGCTTACCTTCACAGAAAAAGGAATAATTCTTTCAAAACCTTTCAAAATTTCCTGTTTCATTATTATCCAAGATACGTACCAAGCGTTTCCTCAAAGAATGATCTGATTTCTACAACATCCTTTCACAGAACTCTTTCTAGAGGTATTCTCAGTACCAGGAAAAACATATGTGTTATTTTAGAGCTGTTCACCATCAGAATCTTGAAAGAGCTATATATGTCTCTTGGCAGAGACATTTTGATTTGGGGAAGTAAACATAACAAATTAGAAGAGGCCTTTAATGTTGAAATTATGGAATATCAAATATTTAATGTTTAACAGTCAACCACAGAGCAATTAATTTGCTAGGAATTTTTATCTAGGGTAACTAACCACCACGTACCATTATTCAGGGCTAAAAACATGGACCCATTATTTCAAGTGTCAGTCAGCCCAACCAATGAGCTAATTATGGGAGTGTGTGTGTGTGTGTGTGTGTGTGTGTGTGTGTGTGTGTAAAGGAGTGTGTGTAAAAGTACCAACCATTTCTACCCAAAGAACTAGAAGTTGTGGGAAAAGGAATTTACTATGGTGAAAAAACAGTGAAACAAACTTTTTGCTTATATTTGAACACATTTTTCTCACTTTATTTCTTTTGGCTTCTTCATGTGCTTCTTGTTTGTTTATTTTAGATAAAGTTAGCGGTGGGAGGACAGGACCTATCTTCTTTCAGTTCATTTTATAAAGGGAAAGAGGCTGGGAAGAAGGGGAACTGCGGAACAGGCAAAAAATAAAGCCTCCCTGCTTTCCCGTCAGCAATGAAAGGTTGATAGAACACTGGAAGGTGGCCTTGATCCTTGAAGACTATTTTATAAAGATAGAACTCCAACAATGTGACTGTGTGATTGTGAAAACTTTGTGTCTGGTGCTCCTTTTATCCAGAGTATGGACAGATGAGTAAAAAAAAAAATACGGATAAAAAATAAGTAATAGGGGGACAAAGGGTAAAATAAATTGGGTAGATTGAAATATTAGTGGTCAAGGAGAGGGAGGGGTAAGGGGTATGGGATGTATGAGTTTTTCCTTTCTTTTGCTGGAGAGATGCAAATGCTCAAAAAAATGACCATGGTGATAAATACACAACTGTGTGATGATTGTACACCACGTAGGGGATGTATGTGTGTGAAGATTTGTCAATAAAAATATTTTTTAAAAAATAGAACATTGGAGAAAGGAAAAATGATCGCTCTCATTTTAGACTTTTATAGTGTCGTCATAACATTTGTACTGATAGATTCTCTGAAATGTCTGCCTAACTGGGAAATAAGAGGGGTGAAGCCTTGAGGAAGCAGGATGAGGGGAAACATGTTGTGGAGAACGGGAATTGTGTGGTCAGAGAGGTTGGCCTTTATCTCTCAGGACTTTCTTTCTGTACATATTCCCCCTCCCCCTCCCCCTCCCCCTCCCCTCCCCCTCCCCTCCCCCTCCCCTCCCCCTCCCCTCCCCCTCCCCTCCCCCTCCCCTCCCCTCCCCCTCCCCTCCCCTCCCCTCCCCCTCCCCTCCCCCTCCCCTCCCCCTCCCCTCCCCCTCCCCCTCCCCCCTCATATTTCTTCCTCCTCTTCTCTCTGAGCCTCTTTCTGATACATTATCTCATTTCCTTGCATGATATATACCTGGAGCGTGTTCATATTTTTGTATTTATTAATCGAAGTTGCATTTTTTTCATTCAAATTCTTAAAATGAATCCAGGATCGTCTATACCTTCTGTTCCTGGTCTCTCTCCCCCCATCCCACCCCATACAAAAAAGTGTTAGTTGCTTCTTATTTGTCTGTAGATTTCCATACTGGGTTAACAATTTTAAAAAAAAAGAAAGAAAGAAAGAAAGAGAACCTACCATTGCCCAAGGAATACTGATTGAGAAAATGAAAAATTTTGAGAATTGTTAAACGGAAATATCCCTTCACTATTTAATTTGTCGATACCCTGCTTTTTTGCCTGAAAATACTAAAGATAACTTACAAAAGTAGGAATAATTTGGAAAGATAAAATAAACGAATATGAGGTCATAAAGTGAGTAAGAGGAAATCAAAAGATAGGAAAGTAAAAAAGCAGCAGGAACGAATCGTCTTAAACTTGTAGATGAGCATTTCTCATTTTGGGTAGACAGATCCTTCAAAGAGATCGTTTTGGCAAAATACCTCTTGTAGTGGGTGGAGGGGGAGACTCATCTTCTTTGGAGAAAATACTCTGGGTTTCTAGCTGGTTTTCTATTTAGTTTTTGAATCATTAAGATGAACTAAGCACAGTCGTGTGGTCTGGCAGACGACTCCTCAAACACACAATGAGGAATCAGGGGCATGAAGGGGTGATACTGAGAGTCAGAAAAGATGAGGAGCTTGTCTCTTCTGATGACGAGACAGAGCTTACCTTACCCAGTATGCCCTGGGAGACAGCACAGCACATGAATTAATTTATTCAACTATTTGTTCATTGATGTAAATCAGGATTTCTCAAACTTGGTACTTTTGACAATTTGCACTAGATAATTGTTTGTTGTGGTCACCATCCATGACCCGAGGCACATTTAGCAGTTGTCCCTGGCCTCTACCTACAAGAGGCCAGCAGCTCGCCCCAGCTGTGACAACCACGTGTCTGTGGACATTACCAAACATCCCCTGGAGGCAAAATCACCCCCTGTTCAGAACCAGAGACCTAAATTTTATTCACACGTTCATCCCAGGCATCCTGATGAATGAAATGTTTTTGGCCTTCAGGGAGTTTGCAGTCTTTATTTGGAAAATTAAATGCATGAATTTGGATGTTCAATGAATGAATGAATGAAGACTCATTAAATCTTGTAAATCTGTTTATTCCTCTGAAAAAAGACTCTTTAAAAGAACAACAACAACTAATGGAGTCCTTCCTTGTGTTAAGCATGGTGTTTGGTGCCTGTTTCTTTGGGTTGTTCTGAGGACTAGGTGAGATGCATGAAAAGCATTTGGCACAATCCCTGGAACATTTAAAGTGTTCAATAAATATCTACTATCATATCTGTTTAAAGCTTCATGGGTAAGTTATTTTTAAATGGTATCTCTCAATTATCATAATAATTTGGTGGTGGTTATTGTTTTTGTTCCTGTTTTATAGATTAGGAAATAGAGACTAAGAGATGTGCAACAGCTATAGTGAATCGAGGTAAATCTAACTATTCAAATCTATTCCATATTACCTGGTAGGAACAGAATAATTGGCAAGATGAATGCCAGAGTGTGGGCTATCCACAGAGAGTGTGGCTGGGATCAGTTATAGACATCTGTCCTTTCCTTTCCAGTCACACTATTCCTAGCCATCTTGTTCTACTGTTGAAGAATGAATAGTAAAACCCAATTCAGCAAGTTAATTTTTTCCAGAACAATATGGCACTCGTATATAAATCCAGGCATCCTATTCCAACTCTGTTCAAAGAGCCTTTATTAGCATAGATGTCATGTCTCAAAAGACAGCTGCTCTTCGTGTGCACTGAACGCATAGTTGAGGGAAATTCAGAGCCAAGGATTCCTTGTCCTCCTTCATAAGCACTCAAGCCTTCTCCAAAACTTTCAGCTCACTAGAACTATGCCATGGATAATTTCTAAGAACCCCCTCATCCAAGGGACTCTTGATTGTCATCTGTATTTGTGTTAGTTTCCGCACAAGGGAGAAGCGTTTACTTGGCCATAATGCCAACAACTCCTTGTTCCCATGTAATCTCACTTCGACAAAAGGCAGTGGATGATGCGACATACTTATCTGCTAAAGCTGAATCCTCAAACTTGAGAGTTCCAGGGGAAAGCTCACAAGGAAGGCAGAAGATGTTGTTAAAAGGTCAAAGAATAGATATCACAACTAAAGAGGTCTTCATAGATCCACAAAGACAAGAAAAAGTTAAATTTGTTTCGTAATGTCAGATTTGGATTTGGGAAAATATTGACATTTACCATCTGAAAATCAACAGTCATTTCCCCCCATGCATTGAGCTGTTCTTGCCCTGCCCTCCCACTTCACTGCCATCACACTGCCTCGCTCCACCTACACATACAGACCAAGAAAACATTTACATATTGTGAATATTTCAACAGTGTGGTTTTAAAAGGTACATTAAATTTATTCTAGATGTTGTGCTTCTGACGTGGATAATGTTACATGATGGAATAAAGATCTCCAAAGAGCTCTTCCTATTAATAAATTGGCAGATAAAATGTAAGAATCAGACAGCACTCTTGATTCTCAAAAAGGAATTCCTATGATAACAATAGACTTTCTCCTAGGAGAGTACCAGGAGCTTTTTTTTCCCAGAAGAAAATGCGTTTTTTCTTTTCAAAGAATTGTAAGAAAGAAGAAACAGAAAAAATTAAATTAGGCATACATTTTTGGATGCATATAAGTTAAAATATCACTTGAAGCATGCTAGTTTAGACAACTTTTATTAATTAAAGTCAGTAGATAATAAAACACTATACATGAATTACAATTATATTGTAGCATATACTATATATACATGGGTTATATGTATAATGGTCATTTACTTGATATTTCTGAGCATGACCCTAAATCTATACACATCCTCTTCAGGAACTTTTAAAAAATCATTGTTCCTGGGCCTAACGTGACAGAAGGGGAAATTTCGGGTCTGGTATTTTCTTATGCTCTTTAATCAAGCAAAAGGTTAAGGCATGTACCGGTTACAGCCACTTAAGTTTCTGGAATGTATATTCTCCATTCTGACCTTGCCCAGCGGTTATTATAATTTGGGCTCTCTAGAAAAAGTTAAAACTGCGTCATCCATGAACATTTTAGATGAATCAGAAAAAAATTTTTTCAGAAAGGCAAAAGCCATATCTGAACTATTTTGGTCTTAAAAGATAAAGATCTCAGATATTTATAATTGTCCCTCCATAGAAGCCCCATCACATTTTCAGGATCTGGTTTATGTAACTTGTAAAGAACTAGGAAGGAACTTGGGCAAGTCACTTAACCTGAGTCTCAAATTTCTCACTTTGTACGATGTGAGTGGTGGTAATTTCCAATACTTATTATTTGCAATATTCCAGAGGTTATACTATGAGCTTTGTACTCCTAAAAACTGCTTTAATCCTTGCAACAACACTTTAATTTGGCTTCATTATTATCCCCATTTAACAGATGTAAAACTTGAGTCTTGGAGAGATCAAGCACATTATTGAAGATAACACATTGTAAGAGTTTCTAAGTAAGAATTCAAAACCTAGTTCATCTCTTTCCAGAGTATGAACACTTAACGATATTCTATAAAGTTAAATGTCACCTAAAGTGCACAGAAGAATATTTGGTATTGATAGCAATAAAAGGTAGCTGTGGATTTAAAAATAAAACATCTGTACTTAGGTATCTTTGTTTATGACCAAGATTCTCGACTTTAGCTGTATATTAGAATCACTAGGGCAATCTTTTTTTTTTTTTTTTAAGAAATGATTTCTTTTATCTAATCCCATATCAATAGAATCAGAATCTCTGGGCTATACTGTAAACATCTCATTTTGATTTTGTTTTTAAAGTTTCTGGGGTTCTGGTTCTTGGTAAGATGGAGTAAGCACATTTCCCCCCAACCGATTGCAGTTATAAAGCTTAAATAGAATGCATGGAGCAGCTATCTGAAGACTGAATTGTAAAAAGTGACATGTGGATTGGAGAAGCAGATCAGAATTCTGAGCACCACAAAACCATCAGGGAAGTTGCCTTTTAAAAAATTCTTTCGCCTGGACTTAAGGGATGCTGAAACTCTGAAGTGGGCATTGGCACAGACAGCACTCCAGGAGAAGCCCTGTAGTTCTGGCGCAAGGAAGCAGGAACAAGGGCTCCTGCTATCCGGAGGCAGTGGTACAAGTCTCTGGGCTCCCCAGGCCACAGCGGCCCACAGGCATCTACAACTTTGAGAGAGGAACTTCCCCTATCTGAGAGGAAGGCGGAGGGTGAGGCGGTCTTAATTTGGAAAATGAAATGCATGAATTTGTACATTAAATGAGTGAAAAAACCTTGTACCCCTCAGTTTCTCCTCTGAAAAACAGATCTTTAAAAGAAAAACAAACACCTGCTTTATTTTTCCTTTCTCTCCTTCCATTGCAAGGCCTGGGATGTGGGCACGTCATAGGAAGCACATGACAGAGTAGGTAGAGAAAGCACTCATTTACTGGCCAGAAGGTGGAAATGGGGAGGCTGCAGCGAACCAGAAAGCATCATGGAGATAGCAGAGATAGAGATGCTTGGGAAACTGACCCTATAAAGCTGTTAAGTCCTAGTCTCCTGAGCTACACAAGCCCACATCCGACCTTAAACAGTGTCCTATGGACTAGGAGAGCTGAACTATGGACAGATGGCTGCCCAGGTCCCAGAATGCCCACCTGGCACTGTGAAGTTTGGAAAACAAAACAGATAACAAAACTGCTAAAGGTCATTTGGAACTTGTGGATCGAATTCAACCCCATTGTTTTCTGCTGAAACAAAAATATCAGCATTCTCCATAGGATTTAAATAAGACTCAGAGTCTCTGAACATAATGTTCAAAAATGACCAGGATACAATCCAAAATTACTCAGTATATGAAAAACCAATTACATCTCATCTTGCATGGAAAAGGGCAATCAACAGAGGCCACTTGATACCTGAAATGGCACAGATGTTGTAATTATCAGACAGAGGTTGTAATCAGACTGTGAAGCAGCTATCACAAATATGCTCCAAGTAGTAAGAGCAAATCTTCTTGAAATGAATGAAAGATAGAAAACCTCAGCAAATAAGTAGGAAATTGGAAAAAAAAAAAAAACAACTAAAAATTTGTGAGCTAAATAAGTAGAATAACCAAAATAAAATCTCCTTGAATGAGCTCAACAGCTGAATGGAGATTACAAAAGAAAAAGTAAGTAACTTGAAGCTAGATCAGCAGAGAGTATCCTATCTAAAACACTAAGGGGAAAAATGGAAAAATTGTGAACAGAGCCTTAGGTATTTATGTGATAAAACCAGAAAGTCTAATGCTCATGCTATCAGAGTGATAGAAGTGAAGTGCAGAAAAAAATGGAAGCAGTAATGGCTGGAAACTTACAAATTTTTGTGAAAGATATAAATGTACACATTCTAGACTCTCAGGGAACCCCAAACAGTACCAAGCAAACAAGGAAATCCATACCCAGAATCATGATAATCAAACTACTGAAACATAAAGACAAAGAAAAAATATTGTAAGCAGCTAGAGAGAAGATGACACATGACTTCGAAGGAGCAATGTTTCAAATGACTGTGAATTTCTTATAAGAAACCATGAAAGCAGAAGTAAGTGGCATGACATTTTAAAAATGACTGTGAAGTTCTCATAAAAAACCATGGAGGCCTGAAGAAGTGTATGACATTTTTTAAGTGCTGAAATCAAAGGAGTGTCAACCCAGAATTCTATATTCAGCAAAAACAATCTTTGTAAATGAAGGCAAAATAGAGAGATTCTCAGAAGAAGGAAAATGAGAATTCTTACCCACCAGCTCTATCCTGAAAACTTCTAAAAGGGCATTCAGAAAGAAGGGAAATGATAACAGAAGGAATTCTGGAGTATCAGGAAGGAAGAAAGAGCCTCAAATGTTAAATATTTAAGTAAATACAGCAGACTGTTCCTTTCTTCTTTAGCTCATTAAAATATATTTGATGACTAAAAGTGAAAATAACATCTTAGATGTGTAATACATAAGACAATTACAACACAAATGGGAGAGGGTAAAGGGATGAATATTTATATATACAGACACACACATACATATATACACATGTATATAGTAGAAAGCATTCTATATTCTACTTGAAGAGGTAAAATATTGATTTAAGTAGACTGAAAAGTTAAGTATGCTTTTTGTAATATCTAGAGCAACAATTAAAATAACTATGCAGAGCTATAGCCAGATGTGCAATAGATAGGTTAAAATGGAATACTAAAAATTGTTCAAGTAACCCATAAGAAGGTAGGAAAGGAAAAACAGGAATGAAAACAGAGGGATAAAACAGAAAATAATAAAATTCAGACATAAATGTAATTATATCAATGATAACCTCAAATATAAATGGCCTAAACACACCAATTAAAATACATTGTTGAATTTTTAAAAATCTACGATCTAATTATATATTATCTATAAGAAACTCATTTCAAATATGGTGATATTGGTAGGTTCAAAGTAAAAGGAAGGGAAAAGATACGTCGTGCTGAACCAAATCAAAAGAGAGCCAGAGTGGCTTGTCTATACTAAAATTTATTTCAGAGCAAAGAAGATCATGGAATAAAAGAGACATTACATAATGATCATTCACCGAGAAGACATAATTCTAAATGTGTACTCACCTTACAGTAGAGTTCCAAAATACCTAAAGCAAAAACTGACAACTGAAAGGAGAACCAGACACATCACAGTTCTAGTTGGAGATCTTTCTTTTCTTAGCAATTGATTAAACTAGTAGAAAACAGAAGGGAGAGTTGGAGAGAAGGCAACAGAGTAACATTACAACAGAGAACGGGAGGAAAAAGATGTTTGCAATATTGCAAACAAGTATTAACTACCTCACAGTTTTGCTTAATTGTGCTGGTTTGAAAGTATCAAGCACCCGAGAAAAATCATGTTTTAATCTTGATCTAACCATGTCAGGGCAGCCCTTTCTTTTAATCCTGATTCAATACTGTAGGTTGGGAACTTTCAATTAGGTTATCTCCACTGAGATATGCCACACCCAATTGTGGGTGTGACCTTGATTAGATGGAGATGTGAGTCCACCCGTTCCAGGTGGGTCTTGATCAGTTTACTGGAATCCTTTAAAAGAAGAAACATTTTGGAGAGAAACTTCAGAGCTGACAGAAATAACAGAAACAACAGAGCGGACAGAAACTTCAGAGCAGAGCTGACAGAGCAGAGACACAGATGTTTGGAGATTCTTGGAGCCCAGCAGATGTCACCATGAGATGTTAAGCAAGCCAGAACCTGGAGAGAGCCAGAGGAAGCCAGGAGATGAAAGCCAGCCCCAGAGAAGCAAAGTGAGGAACCCACACATGGACAGAGGCTGAGAGCAACAGAGCCCAGGAGCAAGGGACCAGCAGATGCCAGCCACATGACACCCAGCAGACAGTGGGATCCAGACCCATCAACCCTTCTTGAATTAAGGTATCTTTCCTTGGGTGCCTTAATTTGGACTTTTCATAGGCTTAGAACTGTAAAGTTGTAGCTTATAAAATTCCCTTTTTAAAAAGCCGTTCCAGTTGTGTTGTATCGCCATCTGACAGCTTGCAAACCACAACACCTATTCACTTGTTTATTTTTAAAGAAAATCCATATTGTGCGAGAGAACCTTTTATATAAAACCAAGGGCATCCCAGTAAAAGCATTTCTATTTAGTTCCCGAAAAGTGTACTGCCATAGGCAAATCATTTCTCCTTTCTATGCCTCCTTTTCCTCATTTGTAAAATGCGGGAAGTGTGGAGCTGTCCCTACTTATCCTACCTTCACTCCAATATGATTAGAGTTTATCTAAGGTCTCTTCCAGCACTGATTTTTCCCTTTGCTTTTATTCTAGCCAATTCTTTGCTAGCTGGTGTTTTCAAATCATTCTGTGTTGAGGGAGGCAAAATATCTTTCCATCTCCCTATTTTTATTTCACAAAGAAAGTATTAAAGATAAGACAGTTTCAGGGTAGGAAACTGAGACACTCTCACTCAATCAAATGTCTGTGGTCTGGAAATCTTCACTTAGGCAAAAATATTTTGAAACAAAGTCGGAAACCAACATGGAACAAACAAAAGTAGAACAAGTTCCAACGAAATGCCTCATTTTATTTTCTACTGAAATCCCCACTGTCGTATAGAAGGACGTTGAGCATAAATAATAACCAGATATTTATGTGCAATGAGAAACATCTTTATATTGCATTTGGAAAGTTTTATATTATACACGAAGCCTGACAAACTGTTGGAACTTTGATAACACAAAAAGAAACAGAATAAATTAAAAGTTAGCCACATTCTTCTCAGCTTCTTGGTAGGTTTCAAAACGTTACTCAAGTCATTTCCAGGCATTCTGTTATTATTTTAATTTAAGAAGAATTTGTTGAACACTTACTGCATGGCAGACATAGTTCTGGAACTTCTGGAAAACAGAAAGATGAGTAACATATAGTCTCAATATTCCAGTTATCATGAGAACCTCTTACTGTACAGCAAATTCCATGAGAGCAGACAATGGGGATATTTTGTTATGGAGTAACCAGGACGTGGTATTTAGGGTGTGCTACATGCTATTTATTAGTTGATGCTTGAAATTGCTTACAGAGCTTACCTTACATAACGCCTTACTGAAAGGATGGAGTTATATTCAGAAATAGAATATATATGTATGTGTGTGTGTGTATATATATATATATATGAGAGAGAGAGATGGCAACAAGCAGATTTTTTAGTTTGTTTCCACTTATATTTACCCATAAAACACAACAAGGCTGGATGAAATCTTTAGCTCACAGATGGTTTTCTGAGAGCCTGATAGAGCATTGTTTACAAAACTTTAATGTCCAGACAGATCACCTGTGGATCTTGTTAAAATGCAGATTCTGGCTCAAAAGGTCTGGAATGTGGCATTTCTAACAAGCTCCTGCTCCCATCAATGCTGGTCCATGGGCCACGTCTTGATTGACAAGACAAAACTTAATGGTGCCAAATATAATTGATGTTCAGGCCCAGGCGGAATAAGGCCTAAGGACTAAATCGTGCAGCCTTGAAAGGAGAATAAACAGAATCTTCACCTGAAAATGACAGTAGGGATTATTTTGGAAGGGTGAACCTTGAGGCATAAAGAGGTTCAAAGTAACCTTCCCAAGGCTTTCCAGCTAGGTGCAGTGTTGCTCCCACTGGTAATAAGCGTTGGGAATGCTGATGTATCCCCTCTTATTCTTTCCATAAATTGATGTGTCTGATTTCGTTTGAAAAGAAGTTGAAGAGCAGCCAACTGGGACATCTGTGAATGGGAGAAAGGGCATCTCCAGCTGAGGTGGAGTGTTCTGGGCTGGTTGCCTATCTATGAATGAGTTCTGGGTCTTTGGTTAGCCGAGCTGAGCTACCTGCTGTCCTAGAATCACTGCCCAGATGGCCTATGCCTGGAGCACGCAACAGAAGAAGGAAGAAAGGGAACTGGGGGTAGGGAGGAGATACAGCTTCAGCACATTCCAGAAAATACTCTCCGCAGCCTAAATCAGGATCTGTTGCATCACTCCAGCAGCCTGGCTGGTGTTGTAGAGATGGTTGTGTGTGGTTTGGGGCAGGACAGTTTAATTTTCATGCTGCCAATCTCTGAGACCGAATTTCTGGGGTCAACTGGACACTGTGGCTTCCCCTAACCCTGCTTTGGAAAATGTCTGCTTTCCCATCCTGATTTCCCACCGCTGAGTGATGGTACTTCCTAAACAGCACCTGAGAGGCTATTCTTACCTGGATTTGTTTTCATCAGACTGGCCCACATTGATAAGAATGAATGTGTTATGTAGCAGTGAGGGTGGTTATTGGTAAAGAAAATCCGCATTTTCTAACTTGTCTGGCAGTCAGCATTTTTTCACAAGGCACTCATTTGGAGATTGTTTTCAAGGGAAGACTCTCACACTGACCATGTTTAAGGACACTGACAAAATCAGAACTATCAGTTTGCTTCATGTCCATCGTAATCAGTTGGTTAGTGCTCTGTGCGGCTCATCGAAGGAGGGAGGTGTGGAGGAAGGAAACATCACACGCAGTTTGTGCTGTGAGCTGTAAAGGAAACCACTGAGCTGGCATTGTTGCTAAATGCTGGAGGGTTTTAGGAATCTCTGTATCCCTTGGGCTGTCTTTGAACTGAGGATCACAGAGTCTCCTCTACGTGGATGAAAATACAGTCATAAATTAGCATCAACATCTTTAAGCCATCTCCTTCAGGGACACTGACCCCTTTGGGGGAACTTTCCCTTCTGCAAACTTTCCCCTATATCCCACTGTCTCCAGCCCTTCGATTGAAAGTGACAAAGCAATGCAATGAGACAAAGGGGAATCTTTTTGGAAGGCACATACACAGGGGTTGCATACTCGTGAGCCTGAGTTTTTGCTATGCCAGTAACTACATTTACCAAGTTGCTTAATTCCTTTTAGATTTCCACTTTTTTCTTATAGAATAAAGACGTTGGAGGAGATGAGCGGGAAAAAAAAAATTTTTTTTCTACCCTAAATGTAAAAGGAGTCTCTACCTTGGTTTCTGTCTAGAGCCCATAAACTCATCCATGGGATTTTGACCTTGGAGACCAAAACTCATTAATGAGAATAGTGCCCTATTTAGTTTGACATTGGAATTCACTTAAAAAAAAAAAAAAGTCAAGATTACCTGGGTATTGAAACGTATTAAATTCCCACCAAAGTCAAAAGGAGATCATTGCTCAGCACATTATTAATTTTAAACTAATCAGCTCGGCAGTTTGGTGGTTGATAGTCCATTTCCCAGCCATTTTTCATCCTCTGAAACTCTCTTCTCCTTCCTTTGTCCAGCCTCAGCTTCATCTGGGATCATGTTAACTCGCAAGCCCCCACCCCTCCCGTACCTCCTCTAAGCCCCAGTACTCTGAGAAACACAAAACCCTCTCCTTTAACAGCAAAACACTGCTTCTCATAGGAAGTAGATCTTGCTTTGTTTTAATCAAAACAGCCTCAGGGCACAGGCACACACAAACCACACATGGAAAAAGTGTGTCATTTGTACCTTTGCCGGGAGGAAAATGTTGCTATTGTACCTCGGTGAATAGTAATGGAATTAACATTAAATCTCGAAATGATATTTTTCTCTGCGAGTGGAAGAGGCGAAGTTTAGGACTTGCAACAGAAAGACAGGAGAAACCCAACCTAACGTGACTTGGCATTTTGGTTCACCAAGAACCAGAGTGCTGGGAGTCAGATTTCAGGAAATAGCAGGGAGGAATTTGAACTACATGAACATGATTACAAGAGAGATAATGGGCAATTACATCGAAACTGACTCAAACCTGCCATGAGGTTCAGTAACTGTTCATTAATTAAAATGAAATGAATGAGCAAGAGGCCGTGACTGAGCTTGGCTTGGGCATACTCCCTGCCGAACAAGTTTTGCATGTGGCCTGCTAGAACTTTACTCCTCCGAATCGAAAAAGAGCTGGGCATGATTCCCAGAACATTGCTAGCTTTTCTTCTTTCTTCGTGGTCCACATATTATAATTTGTGGGATTCTTTTTTCCAAAGCCATTTTCAGCTCTGAGAATGGAGAGAATATGCAATGCATGTGTTGCCCAAGCTTAGACCTAGTTCTCTCCCGGAGGATTCTTCTCTGCCATTTAAACACTGATGGTTTAAAGAGGGTGGTGATGATGACCTGCCCCAGTCAGGGATGGATGATGCTAGCATTGCAGCTGGATTTAGGCCGTTTTTAAACTTCACAAGGCTTTAATGAGATAAGATCTTCTTAAGTCCTAAACCCCAACCCAGACCCTCTCACACACAGCAGGTGATCTGAGCAGCATATATGATAAGTCACCTCTTTTTCCATCCATTCTCCCTTCTCTTCCTGCTTTTTAAAGAAAAAGCATTCTCCAGACCATGTCTACCATTTATGTCTTGAATCTGCAGTTTTTACTCTCCTCCATTCTCTCCTCTTGGCCTTCAAGCAAGTGCCCCTTTCCGACAACATTCT
Organism: Tamandua tetradactyla; assembly: GCF_023851605.1. Lineage (NCBI taxonomy): Eukaryota > Metazoa > Chordata > Mammalia > Pilosa > Myrmecophagidae > Tamandua > Tamandua tetradactyla. The sequence goes on along the minus strand of NC_135351.1, from coordinate 20,059,595 downwards.
CCTCTCCACCCTGTGTCCCCTTCTATTCTCTTCTTCTGTCTCTCCAAGCTCCTTGAAAACACGCTTTTCCATATGAACTAGGATTTCATCTGCTATAGCAATATTAGGCCACCACAACCACTTTCCCCGCTGATAACAACTGAAAACTCTATGGGGAAAAATAGAAAATATAAAACACCTGAGGGCTCTAAAATTTAAGTCAAAGCCCACAGATTGGGGATGGAATCTGAAACTTGGAAAAATGGCCTGCAAGGGAATGAATTTCCCAGGTTACTTCTTTTTTCTTTTCTCACGGTTTGCCCTGAGTATGGCACCCAATCACAGAGTCAGGGAGATGGCCAGTGGAGCAGGCCGCTAAAACTCATGTACCTCCACTTTCTGGTCTGAAGAACTGGGAAAGGAACCCTTCTGAGACAGAGAGTACAGAGTGAAGAGAGCTGTAGAAGGTGACCCAGTAATTCTGTTTACACTCACACAAGTGCATGCAGGGATTGGATTCAAACCAGTACAGTAAAGGCTTAGAGAATTGAACAGACATTTAAACCATGTCTTAACTCTCAGATTCATCCTTGGCTGGTACATGCATGGGGCATACCCAAGGCAGCATTACAAAGGCTTTAAAAGCTGGACAGAGATTAGATACCCCACACACAGAAGGCAAAACAGAACTTTCAGTCTGAATCTAACTAAGTTGATTGCCTGATTAAAAAAAAAAAAAAAACCTCCAGTCAATTATAATAGCCTACACAACATAATATTCCTAATTATGAATAACCAAATAATCATAATTTCATTGTCCAGGATACAATGAAAATTATTCAAACAACCATAGTTTCAGGGAAATGTGTCAAATTATCAAGGGAAAAGATAAGAAACATATGTCAATCCTAAGATGGTCTAGATGTTGAAATGAACAGGCAGAGATTTTAATGCAGCTATTATAATTATGGTCCATGAAGTAAAGGTCAAAACACTTGAGACAAATGGGAAGACAGAAATTCTCAGCAAAGCAATAGAAACTATAAAACTATTATAAAAAAATTAAAAATCTTAGAACATCAAAGTATAATATCTGAAATAAAAATTCACTGGATACAAAGGTTCCATGTACTGGGGTAATTCTCCAGAAACCTACAACCTCCAGATGGGTCCCTGGACCAGACAAGTCCTGAAATCTAGAAGGCCCAGCCTCTCCAGAACATCAGCTAGTTCCGTCCCCCATCCCATATATAGACATCTCCTTCAACATGAAAAATTAGAATGGGCATAGCCCAAATACCCCTAAAAGAGTGGGAGAAAGCAAAGGTGATGGTGGAGTTACACAGAGAAGTTAGGGTTTAACAAATGATATGATTGCCTGATCATTATGTTGATATTTCTTTTAGTCTCCGGTATCTTAAAGCAGGTAGAAATAAAAACCTAAAATTGTGGAATTGTAACCCATACCAAACTCTGGAATCTGTTCTACAACTAATTGTTGTGTTGTGCTTTGAAATTTATTGCTTTTTTGTAGATATGTCATTTTTCACAAAAAGGAAAAAAATAAGTCAATTGTGATGATTTTGAAAAAATTCCTTCTAGCCTCCAGTGTTCTGGAGCAGCTAGAAGGAAAAATCTGAGATGATGGAATGGTAGCCTAGGAGAAACTCTGGGATCTGTCCTGTAAGTACTTGTCGAAGAGTGCCTTGAAAATTATTGCTTTTTTCTTTCTTTGCTTTGTATATATGTTATATTATACAATAAAAAAGTTAAAAAAAATTCACTGGATAGGCTCAATAGCAGAAGGGAGATGACAGGGCAAAGTCAGTGACCTTCAAGGTAGATCAGTAGAAATTATGCAATGTAAAGAACAAACCGTTTTAAAAAATTGAGGGACCTAAAGGATAATATTAAAAGTTCTACCATATATGTTACTGGAGTTCCAGAAAAAGACTGTGGTCAAAAACTGCCAGAATTGGAGAATGACATAAATTTACAGATTAAAGGAGCTCAGTGAACTCCAGAAGTGTAAACTCAAAGAAAGCCACACCTGACACATCATAATCAAACAGCTTAAAATGAAACATTAAAAAACAAGTTTGAAAGCCACGAGGGAAAAATGACGCATTACATATAGGGGAAATAATACTCAAAATGACTGTGACTCCACTGAGAGCAGAAGATATTAGACCAATGCCTGCAGAGACCTGAATACTAAATAAGGTTTTACGTCCAGGAAATGGGGCAGAGATCTAGAGATCATAACTGTGGTGATATCCCAAAACAAGAAGAGGCCTGGCTGACAACCAACTTGCCTGGTAACCTGAGTGTCAGGCCTGAGTCGACACACACAGACACACACACAGACTCACAGCCTCCTGCATCGTTGTGAGGGCAGGAGGGGGGTCAAATGGCCATTGGTACAGAGAGAGGGACCCCTGGGGGTGAGGGTGAGAGTTGGCTAGACATGAGATCCTTTTCTGGTCGGATCCTAAATGTCTCACCCCCGTTCTCACTCTTCCCTCTGCTTCGGTCTCCCAACCCTCTCAACTTAATATAATGAATTCCTATTGATCCTTGGTAGCCTATTTCACACACGGCCTCTTCGACTGCATAGCAAGAACATATGGGATGGCTGCCCTGTACCAGGAGCTGAGCTTCTTTATAAAGACTTCCAATATCTTCCTACTGAAAGTAATCCCCTTCCTCTGAATATCCACAGCAACTAATTGTACTTGTCTGATACTTTATATTATGATTAGCCATACATGCTGTATATTACTTGAAGGTAGAGGTTGTGCTTTATTCATTTCTGGACTACCAGCAGGGTCTTTGGTGGTGACTTAAAGGTACTCATTTCTGAGTGAATGAATGAAATGAACAGATACCTTTTCCCCTAAATCAATTAAAATACTCCCAGTCCTTAAGAATTTTAAAAATCGATTGATTGAAAGCTGTCTTTACTAAAATTAGCTATATAAAAATTAGAAGACAAAAAGAACACTGCTTCTTACGATTATTTCTCCTCCTTCTGAAGAGTTACAGAATGGAGATAGGGCAGGAAGAAGTTAAAAATGAAAGACCACCCTCTTATTTTAAAAAGTAAACCACTGAGAGGTTATGAGCCTGTCCCAAATCCCATGCTATTGATAGAACCAGGATTAGAATGTGGGTCTCCCAACTCTCTTTTTTGCTTGTTTTCTTGAATTCACTGTGCATTTACTGAACAAATAGAACAGCAGGGATTGGTTCAGTGAGCCTGGATAGTTGGTTAAGAGCTTTAAAGAGGCCAGTCATCTCCCCCAAGACTAAAGAGCCATTGTGAAGGGGATCCTGACATTAAGCTAGGTCTTCCTGGGTGTCTAAGACCCAACAGAATGGCTACTCCTCCCCCACCAACTAATTATTCTACTCAACTGTTCATCGCTCCATCACATACAGTAACAGACAGTTCAGAGGCAGCTACTGATGAAACCTAGTGGAAAGCATAGTTGGAAAGAAAAGTTCTACATCTGATCGTAAATCTATCACCAGTGGAGTCGAGGACACTGCAGAGCCCCTTCTTGTTTTTGCTGTTTCGTTATCTCCACCTGTGAAATAATGTCGAAGGTAATGGTAGCCCTGAAAGCAGAAACAGGATGGACAACAACTGGTCACCAAGGAAAACAGATTTTGGATGCAAATAGAAGGAAAAAAAAAAAGAGCTGGGGAAGTAGGAAGAGTTTTAAGCATAGAAGACAAAATATAATCTTTTTAAGAACCTGATATTTTTTCTTAGTCATTCCCAAACTATTGCCAGTTTGGTATTGCCAGCACTTAACTCCAAAATAGATAAAAGTTAAAAAAAAAAAAAAAAAAAAAGGCAGCTCTCGTGGGGAAAAGTGTCCTGAAATAACCCATCACTGGTGTTCAGAAGTCACAAGGTCATAATTCATCTTTATAAAAAGAAACACCTAATAAAGACAAACAAGGCAAAGGGCTCACTTTTACATAACACCAGGCCAGGTTAAAAAAAAATAGCTATCATCCCTCAGACCTTGAGCATGACAGAAAAATGTAAAGCTTTAGGAAATATCTTATGAAATGCTGTATTTCTGGTTTCAACAAATGCTTGGAGGCATCATGAAAGAACTTTTGATATGGATAGAAAATTTTCTTCATCATTCTTTTAAAAACCTTCAAAAAATATATATATATTTTCAAAATCCTAAATTCAGTCAGGGTCTAAGAAACCACAACTTCAGAAGCTTTCATCTAATTGTACTCCCTTGGATCTTAGTATTTATTCATTTCTACACAGAATAATATATTACCCTAACAATAGCTCCAGTTGGGTTCTTCCATATAATTGCCATTGCAGTGCTCCTTTAAATATATCTGTGCTCATTCACACAGACACACATTCTTACAAAATTAAGAGTGGAAGGAGAAATTAACATATTCATCCAGTGAAACTTTGACACAGAACTACCACTAATTGCAGAAGTAAATGTGGAGGAGATGGGGTCACAGATTGGCCTGTAGCAAGAATAAACTTCCTTCAAAATCCCCTATTTATCTAAAAGTTATGTAAATGTGAAATTCTACACGATTCGCAATACAGGTTTTTTTTCATGTAAAAGCAACATTTCCCCTAACATCTCCTAGTAAAATGGCATATTCCAGTGTAGTGAATCATGGAAAGAGAACCCACAACACTTTTGGTTCAGCCCACCAGCTATTTTAAGGTGAAGTGTCTTGTTTTGTTTTCTCTTCTGAATTATTCAAATCTCCATGCCAGTTAAGCACTACACTTTTCAAGAGTGTAATACTAAGAAACCTTATAGTTGTTTATAAACGTGTGGATTTTTCTGGGCCAGGGATATCACTGAAATGTTTCCTAAGGAGAAACCTAAAAGAGAGGGACATTTCAGTTGTAGCTTATAGAGTTTACAGTCCTAGCTGATGGTGAATGTGAGAATCGGTTCTCACTTAGATCTATGTGGCTATTTGTGGGCAGAAAATAGTTTTAATTATTCTGCCTATGTAATAAGGATTTCCTGGGACAGTCCCATTTTTATTCTTTTCAATAAATGTGATGTTTTGGTGACATTTGTAGGAAACTGTCGAATACTCTGCACTCACCTAGATAATTAAAGTGCATTTAGAAAGCTGTTCATTGCAGCACTATATTGTTAATTGAAAATAAGCTGTATGCCCCATAGGAGGGAAATAGTTTACAAAATTTTGATATATCCGTATAATGTAAAATAAAGCAGAATCAGATAGATTTGTATTTAGTGGTATGGAAAATTATTGAGATATATGGTTCATTGAAAATATCAAGTTACAAAACAGATGTTTAATATATTCTCTTTTCAGTCTCACTTACAAAAATTCTACGAGATATGTTTGCATAGGGTTAGAAAATTTCTGGCAGAGTATACCAGAAACAAAAAGAAAACTGCCTCCAAAAAAATTGCGGGTAGGCAGTTAAGGCAAAAGAGATGGGGATGTTTGTCACTCATAGTTCCTGATTCCCAGTATTTCTACATCCCCTCGATAAATTAAAGTCTTTCCCTGATTCTGCCATCCTCATTGCTTTCCACCAAATATAGGTTTGAGACCCTATATTTTCATGACTCCTACATTCCTGGCCACAAGTTTTGAGCAGCTTACATGAGACTAGCATGACATGGCTGGAAAAGCAAAGCGAAGCATGTGTCAGACTCTTGGTTGCCTGCTGAGGGCAGTAGCCAATTGTCCAACGTGTAGTGTCTACAGAGACAAGACAAATACATTCCAGTCACAATAATATCAAGAAGTTCCTGACCAGTGGTGGGTAGAAGTGACCCAGGAAGCCAGGCCCCTGGTAGCTCGCCATTCCAAGTCGGCTGCCTCTTTCATTGGACTTGGTTTGTGATGAGCACTGCTAGTTGCCTACAAATACATGCTCTCCCCTTCTTCCTCATAAAAGAACCCATGTTTTGTTTGGGGTGGCAAAGTGTCTAGCGCAAAACCCTCACTTCCTCAGACTCTTTTGATATTGGGTGTGGATATGTTACTCAAAATTGGCCAATAGGTTGAAAGCAAGAGCCTTTCGGGTGAAACTTTTTGAAAGGTATTCTTTTCTTGGTAACATAAAAGGGCAGACTCTGTGTGCTCATGCCTTTAGCTCTTCATCTTTCCACCTGGCTGGAAATAGATTTGAAGCCTGGGGGTAGAAACGCTGTCTTGTAAACACAAGGATGAGGACCTCATAGTGAGGATGGCAGAGCAAGAAGCCAAGAGGAGTCTAGCTCCTTTGATGGTCCACTGGAGCAGTTTCAGAAACCCTAAGCCTAAACTGAGGCTCCCTCTGGGTCTCCTGTTACGTGGGAAAAAAAAAGTGGCTCTCTGTTTGGCTAAGCCACTGTAATCAAGTTTCTATTAAACATGGTCAAAGGTAATCTTAACCAATTCTTAATCCCCCAAAACTAGTTCTGGAGAGAGGAAGCAAAGGACCGTTAAGGTTCTGGATGACTAATGAGGGCTCTGGACAAGTGAACAAGGATCTTGCAGAGAGTACTGAAAAGGAAATCCAAGGAGAAGCCAGGCAAGGAACGGGGAAACCAGGAGGAGGCTGCACATTGACCTTAGTTCGGGTGCCAGGACATACCTGAAAGTTATTGATCTGGTTGCAGGGCAAGGATGGAAGCAGAGGCAGGTGGCTTTTAGCTGTGGTATAGACCAGGGTGGGAGGGAAGTTCTGTCTGGGTCCAAGCTCTTCCCAAGATCACACTTTTGGGTTTTCCCCAGGACTGATGTTTCACCAGACAATAGTGAAGGAGTGAGTGCACCATTTCCTTTATTTTCTCTGCTAGAACTCTGACATGGTGTCAGCACCATTTGCATGCCCATGGGTACCAGCAGCTATTTGACTTAGCAGAGCCAATGGCCTGGGGTTAGGAGTGACATAAAGAGGGGAAGAGCACATTCTATTTAACACACTCCTTGAGCAACCTGCCATCTCCTGCTCACTCCCGTTACATTCATTAATTTAAAAAAAGAAACAAAAAACCTCCATAGTCAAGAAAAGGTGAATAAAAAGGATATGTGGACAAATAAAAAAGCAAGCATTTTCATTTTTTTTAACTTGCTTGGAAGAATGTATTATCTGTTAGTAAGTAGTGTCGGTAATTATCTTTAGCGTGGAACTGGTATATTTTAGGCAATCCCACTGAAATGGTGTAAACAACATTTCCTGTGTCAAAAGCAGAGATCCAAATCTGTTTTAGAATGGCCCTCATCTCCATCTATTATAATTCCCACCAATAACTTGTCTTTTTATACATGCTGGCATCTGTGGGGAAGGCAGCATCCCACACTGACCAAGTATCCATCTGGTGGCAGGCGGGGAAACAGGAACGTTGACTGTCACTTTATGCAGATGGAATTCTATTAATACAAGCAAGTGACCCTAAAAGAGAAATTGGCTCGCTCCAGCATAACTTCAAGAAGATTGTTCTGAATTTCCTGAAAACAGGTTATTTCTAAATACGAGGCGTTGCCTTTTAAAATACCCATCAGGCGTTTTGTCCTCGTCAGAGCTGGTTTTAGGAAGTGGGTTCGCTGCTATGAGCCTGTGTCTCGGAAGGGAATGGGGACAGGGTGGGAGGAGGTCTCTGGTGGGAAGGAGCCCCCACATCTGCCTGATCACTGTTCCAGGACCCATGGTGCGATGAATCCTGGAGAAGCCGGGGCTTGGGGGTGAGGAGAATGGAGGGGAAGCCAACTGGCTTAACCTTCTCTTACCTGGCCATGAGAACATGCTTGAGTACATCAATCAGGTCAATTCACATCCTTCTCTTACACAAGCAAACTTGATCAACGGCGGCTGCTTAGAGGACAGCAAAAAGGCTTGCACTGACGAGTTCTTCCTCAGTGACCTATCCCTGGAAGGCCATGGAAACCCAACTGGGTCATGGATAAACCTACCAGGATAACCATTCCTACTTGTAATCCACCCAAAGACCCCATGGGTAGAGGTGGCCCAGTGGTATACCCATGAAACAAAATAACTATGCTAGGATGAAAAATCATGTTTTGGAACAATATTTTCAAGCTACAGCAACTACAAGTTTTCCTTAGGATTTTTGTCCTATGTTCAGCTGTACTATTACATATTTACTACATTTCTTTAACTCAGTTTTTAAGCTTATGTTCCTAGATTCCCCTTATTCAAGCAATACCATCTATAGCACCATAAGTTTGATCTGCTAATTGTATTTTTCAGTGTACATTAAAATAAACATAACTATTAAAATAAAAAATGTTCAATTACGTATCAGCTAAAATTTTCCTGAGTGTCCCCGGTGGTATACTTCCCAGACCTTGGAGCAACCATGCTTTCGAAGAGTGGTTGCTGTGGATGCTGTTACCTGAAAGAGAGCAAACACAGAATGTAGTGTTTGATCGTAATTTTTTGGAAGTATAACATATGTATATGGAAAAAAAATCCGGATATATATATCCCAGCATTTTAATAACAGCTCTATGTAATTTGGTCTTAGGTTGAGATTCTGTATTTTGTTTTGCTTTTAACAAGTGGCTCTTTTAAATGTGATTAACTCATTTGGGTTTTTGCTTTTGTAAGGCTTTTTTTTTTTGCATGGGCAGGCACTGGGAATCAAACCTGAGTCTTCAGCGTGGCAGGTGAGAACTCTGCCTGCTGAGCCACTGCGGCCCGCCCTTTTCTAATGCATTTTTATTGAGATATATTCACAATCATACAAAGTATACAATCAGTGTGCACAGCATCATTACATTCAATAACTTTATTCAGCTATAATTCAGGGATCATAAAATTCACACTTTTAAAATTTATGATTCAGTGTTTTTCAGTACACTCACAGTTGCACATATCAATAATACCTAATTTTAGAACATTTTATCACCTCAAAAGGAAACCCCATGCCAACTAGCTGTCATTCTCCACTGCCTCCTCCCGTCAGCCCTCGGAAACCACAAATCTACTTTCTGTTTCTATGGCTTTGCCCATTCTGGACAGTTCCTAAAAATGGGATTATATATTTGTGACTGGCTTCTTTCCCCTAGCATAAAGTTTCCAAAGTTCATCCATGTTCTAGAATATATTAGTATTTCAATACTTTTTGTTGCAACCTAGTATCCCATTGTGTGCGTAGATCACATTTTGTTTATCCATTCATCAGTTGATGGACATTTGATGTGTTTCTACTTTTTGACTACTATAAATAATGCTGCTATGAACATTTGTATACACCTTTTTGCATGGACATGTATTTTCAGTGCTCTTAGGTATAAACCTAGGAATGGAATTACTGAATTATATAATAACACTATGCTTAGCATTTTGAGGAACTGCCAGTCTGAATTCCAAAATATCTATACCATTTTACAATCCCACCAGCAAGGTATTAGGGTTCCAATACATCCTTGCCAGCATTAGTTATTGCTTGTCATTTTGACAACTAGCAAATGCTATTAGCTGTCAAAGCAGATGTGAATTATTATTGATTTCTATTTGTACTTCCCTAATGACTAATGATGTTGAGCATCTTTTTCATGTACATGTCATTTGTATCTTTTCTTTGGAGGAATATCTATTCAAATTCTTTGCCCATTTTAAAATTGGATTATTTGCTCATTTATTGTTCAGTTGTAAGTAATGGGTATATATTCTAAATAAAAGTTTTCTATATCAGATTTATGATTTGAAAATATTTTCTCCCATTCTGTGGGTTGTCTTTTTACTTTTGTGAGAATATACTTCTAAGCTCAAAAGTTTTTAATTTTGATGAAATTCAATTTGTCTATTTTTCTTTCATAGCTTCTGGTTTTGGTGTCACATCTAAGAAACCGTTGCCTAATCCAAGATCATGAAGATTTATGCCTATACTCTACTCTAGGAGTTTAATAATTTTAGCCCTTACATTTAGGTCTATGATCAGTTTTGACTTAATTTTTGTATATGGGGTGAATTAGGGATTCAGCATCATTCATTTGCATGTGAATATCCAATTGTCCAGAACCATTTGTTGAAGACTATTCTTTCTTCCACTGAATTGTGTTGGCATCCCTGTCAAAACTCAATTGGCCATAAATGTAAGGATTTGTTTCTGGACTCCCAATTCTATTCCTCTGGTCCATATACCTAGCCTTATGCCTGTATCATATTGTCTTATTAATGTAAATTTGTAGTAAGGTTTGAAATTAGAAAGTATGAGTCCTATAACTTTGTTCTTCCTTTTCAGGATTGGCTAATCTGGGCCCTTTAAATTTCCATATGAATTTTATGATCAGTTTAGTTTCTGCTCCCAGAAAGGCAGCTGGGATTTTGATAGGGGTTGTGTTGAAACTGTAGTTGAATTTTCAGTGTTGCCTTCTAGTTTTCTGATCTGTAAGCGTGAGATATTCTTCCATTTATTTAGGTCTTCTTTCATTTCTTTCAGCAAAGTTTTGAACTTTTCAGTATACAAGCCTTACAGTTCTTTTGTTAAATTTATTCCTAAGCATTTTATCCTTTTTGGAGCTGTTATAAAATGATTTAGGTTTACTTAATTTTCTTCTTTATCCTTTTCAAAATTTCCAAATTATTTACAATGTACATGTATTACTCATGAACTTTAAAAAAAAAATAGTAAAAAAGAAACACTTGAGCCTCATGAAGATTTGAGAACCCTAAACATGGAGCCTCTGAGGAATTTTTATGTCTGAGTTTGCCTTGTAGTTTGATTCAGAACAATTAATTTAGGCTCTAATGCAGCTTAAGAAATTGGCCTCATTTTAAACCATGTGTTTAGCATATTGTAAAGATGCAAACCAAATATTTATTACTTGGGACATAACAGATTTTAGGCATATTGTTTAATGAAAAGGAAAGATGTTTTGTTGGAAATAAAAATAATAAACTCTTATTTCATAACCTTGAGTCTATAAAGCAAGTCAAAATAAAGCACGTTAGGGTTTCTTGGAGTAGACAGGGAAGGAGGGGCGTCCTGGTGAGAAGGAAAAAAAATGCCTGTTTCCTTGATCCAGGATTTAAATACAACTGGTCTAATAGATCAGCTGACTCAGCTGTCCATTCCCCCTATACCTCATTCCAGACAAAGTTGCCTTTACCTTGTAGGTATTACATTCTCACTTCTAATCAGATCCATGAGCTAATTCACCTGGGCCCTTAGGGACCTCCACTGGAAATCTTACCCAAAGAGGACAGTTTATGGCTTAAACCTGTCCTTGACAGGGTTGGTTGTTTCATGGATCATTTGCTTTAAATCAAACAGAACTTGCTCTCATTAGTGGCAGGGCCCAGGTATTATCAGCTCTTTGTCATTTTAGCGTATATAGTGATTTCTCTGGTGATTGTAGCAGTTCCAAAGAATCAGGGCATTTATAACAGAACTAAAAGATCCCCGTGAGCATAAAGATAGTCCCCTGGGGAAGGCTAATCCACCTCATCTAAAATCATAGCTTCTGGCAAGAAGAATTGTAGGCCAGAAGGACCCACGAGGAAAACAGGAGTCCAGCCACAGTGATTGCTCAGACGAGCTCTTGAAGAATTTTACTTTTATTTTAGGTCTGTCAGCCCTTACCTAAGAAACATGTACATCAAAAAGCAAAAAAAAAAAATATATATATATATATATATATATATATAGATAGATAGATATACTTATATAGTATATATATATATATATAACAGAGTGTATATAATAGTTATTAAATATATATATATATATATATCATCGCTGTTTCCCAGTAAGCTCATGTCATGGATGAGAAAGAAATATATGAGAATTCACACTCAGGAAGCACTCATCATTGTGCACATTCCATGGATTTTATTTTAGGAATAAATCTTGTGGTTCTCAGCCTTTCCACAGACTATTTGGAGAGGAAAAATAGAAGGTAGTTAACAATGCTATTAGAATCCCTTTACAACAAAAGCTTGCGTAAATTGACTCCCCTTCCCCAAAACCTAGACTTCCAAAGGATGTTCCTACTATACTAATTTTCCCGCCCCCTCTTCTCACCTTGAAAAGCAACAAGGGAATAGCTAGGAATGCCGTCAATCCCTACAGTGCCTTTAATTTGGAGGGATAAGAGGCCTGCTGGGGTACTCTTTAAAAAAGGTCCATAACTCTCTTTCACAACCAGAAGCTGACTGGAATTCTACAGCCTTTCAAGGATGGAGACTCTGTGCACATTCAAATAATGCTACGTGCATCCTCCAAGAAGGAAAACTCAGCATAGGAGGCCAGGTAAGGAAGAGGTCAAAGTCTTCTGTGTGGTATCCTGAGGACCAGCAAAAGGTTATCTCATGTCTCAAACGGAATAAAAGGGTCAGAGCTTTAACCACGATTCATTGGCCTCATGAGGTGGAATTGTTAGAACGCCATCCCTGAAAGAGAATAAACGCTCACCTGATTGTGGAGAAGAAAAGAATTTATTCACGATCTTGCAAGACTGGGGAAATGGTGGCTGGTGCGCCAAACAACAGAATGCCACAAAAGTCGTACCTAAGCCTAGCACTCGGGCTCCTCCCGTTTCTCCGCTGATTGGACACTCCAGAGGTTACAGCCTATCCGGATAGTCTAACTAATTCAAACTTCCGGCCTAAGGTTCCCGCTTTTGATTTTGCTTTACATTTCAATGACCCTGGCTGTTAAGGATTTGGTGCCAATTCTAGGTTTGCTTAAGAGGCTCTCCCCTTTCCCTGCCTGCGCCATCTTGTGTGAAAGCTAAACTTAATTTTATTCTTACAGAATCATGAGTGATAACAGTCTCATCAGTAGACATTCTCAGGCAGATTGTTCATCTACTCCTCTCTCCCTGGGAAACTTGGCCCTAAACCTCTGCCATTCTGTTTCTCAGCAGTCCCAGGACAACATCCTTCTCTGCATCTGCTTGTTCCTTAGCAAGACCTTTCTCATCACAGGGACGACAGGCCCAAGTCCTTCCCTTGCTGCCATAGTTAGTCCTAAGTTAGGCCTGGCCCAGCCACAGGTCAACACGTATAGAATCATTTAATGCCAAGACCTCATGTGCCCACAGTGTCTGAAAAACAAAAAGCCTTTTCTCAGACACTGAGTGTCTAGAGATGTGTCATCCAGTGCCAACTCTCTTTTCCTTAAGTGAGGCAAAGAGGGAGAGCAAATATTCCAACTTTAGGATCTTTCTCTGAGACTTGAAGATCACCCATTTACAAAATTGCCCAATGTTTTAGAAAATTCTTCCTTACCCCAAATTTCAGTTTCTCTTTCTATTCCCCAGGCAGAGGAATTCCCAGGGAAGCAAAGGACCTGGCTATGTTGACTTCCATCATCATTTAAAGGTCAGCATGTGAACTACTGGGCGAATATAATACATTTCATTCATATAGAAAGAATGTACTCCTCCTAATTCTGGTTCTGTTTTCTGATGAGATCAGCCTGGTCTATCATTTTTCACTCCTACCTACTAATGGGCACAGATTGCTTTAATGTGTGGAATCAGTTTGACAGCTTTCAGCACATATTAGCTTGCTGAACACTTGCAGGAGAATTGAATGACAGGTTTGGCAATGGCTCTGTTAGAATTTCATCTACAGAAAATGAGTAGAGTGAAGATGTATCCCTATTGGTCATTTCACCAGAGTTGTCTGTGTGAATGAACAAGGAATACATGAATATTGTTATGATTCATTGATGGCATATTGGATGAGTTTATTATGAATTTTGTTTATATCTCTAATTTAGGTAGCATATTACAGATTGTTAAATAATCTTCACTTTTTAGCTTTTTGCCATTCTTGAAATGGATCCTTCAAAGAAATAGAATGGGAAAATGCTCATGATATAAGGCTAAGTAAAAATGTTGAATTTAAGATTATAGCTATACTACTGCTGCAAATAGATAAAAATTGAATATACCCATTGGTAGCTTTAAAAATGGACAAATGAGAGAAATGATTGTATTATATAATCTAAATGAAAGAATGTTTCAGCTGCGGTAATACTCATTGCAATAAAATAACATTCTAAAAATTTTTATCAGGTCATGTGTGACATTAGATGTGTAGGATTATAATATAAGATTATATATAATATTATTAGATTATAAAATTATAATATATATAATATATTATAAAATTATAATATATATAATATTATAAAAGATTATAAGATAATCATAAGATTTAAAACATGCTCTCAAGCTCTCTACCTCAATCAACCAAACCAAAAATTGTGGATAAGCTGAATCCTATCTTGACTGCCCACTTTGGACAAACAGGGAGTTTAACTATTGTACATTTTAGCTTAATAAAGACTTTAAAGGAGCAAAAAAAAAAAATCTGGCAACATTAGTAAGAAAAATCCTCAACAAAATTATATAAACGTCAGGAGTAAATGTTAACTTCATCAGGACCAACAATAAATGGAGATGTAAATATGTGACTGATTCTTACTGTGTCTTCTGCAACAAGGAACGTGAGATTTTCTTGACAACTTCAAGAATTCTTACTCTCAACCTTCAATCCCCTACAATCATTTCACGTTTTGTGTATCCCAAGTTGGACTTTGGAAAAAAAGTCTGTTTTAAGTTTCTGCTCCACCATCTAAAGCTGAGCAGGGTCCTGGAAGTATTGTCAGAATTGCTTTAGTCACATCTTAGTTGGGTGGCCTCCAAATTTTGGTGATCTTCAATTTTTTGATGAATACTTCTCTCTTTCCTCTTCTCTCTCTCCTGCTCTTCTCTTCTGTTTTTGACACTTTTATTGAAATAACTGTAGATCGACAAGCCATTGTTTGTACACATTGCCCAGTTTCCCCTGTGGTAACATTTTGCAAGCTATAGTATAATATCAAAATCAGTACATTGGCTTTGATATAATCCACCAATCTTGTGCAGATTTCCCATTTTACCTGTATACTTTTCTGTGTGTGTGTGTGTGTGTGTGTGTGTGTGTGTGTGTGAGAGAGAGAGAGAGAGAGAGAGAGAATTAATTTCTACACAATTTTATCAGTGGCCTCCAATTTTTGCCAAATTATTTGTCCTAATTTTCTCCTCTGATGTAGTACATTTGGGATATTTTCCAAGTGCAATCCGTCCCTCATCTAACCTGGAATGGTCTGTATCTGCCCCAAGTTACAGGCTGATTGGTATACTCTATGTCTCTTCAGTGGTCTACATCAGTTTTCTTTCAACATTAAAAAGACAAAGTTTATTGGACTTACATAAACATGAGTCATCTCTGGGTTAATCTGTTCCATCTGGCTATTGATTCCAGACTTTTCATGCTTTGTTCATTCATTCAAAAAATAATTACTGGGGGCAGGCCACGATGGCTCAGCAGGCAGAGTTCTTGCCTGCCACGCCAGAGACCTGGATTCGATTCCTGGTGCCTGCCCATGCAAAAAAATAATAATAATAAAATAATTACCAGATGCTTATCAAGTCCTTATAGCACTGCCCTAGAAACTTGTTCCTACAGCAAGAAGCAGTGAACATGGGCTCTGCTCTCAGGAGAGAGTTTACTGGATGTTAAAGATTGTGTCAACAATAAAAGTCCAGGCATCGAATAGGTAAATTCTGACAGATGAGCTGAAAGGGAGGTCAGGTGTTTTAAAAGTTTAATGCAGGGCAGGCCACAGTGGCTCAGCAGGCGGAGTCCTTGCCTGTCATGCCAGAGACCTGGGTTCGATTCCTGGTGCCTGCTCATGTGAAAAAAAAAAAAAGACTTTAATGCAATGTCCTCATTTTCTTACCAAGTAAAAGACCTTCACCTAGGTTCCTTGGGAGTCAATCTGTCTGAAGAAATAGTAGAATTTACTATGAAAGGGTTTTGAAGAAAAGTACTGAAGTAATATTCAGTTTCTGAAATTCAAAGGGATTGTGCAGCCGAGTACAATTCATGGAATCCAAACTATTATCTGAGGAGTAGACTTTTCCAAATTTTTTTATCTTGTCCTTTAGCATGTCAGTGGCCAAGCCTGAAGAGCTTTCTTACTAGAATTCTTCTAAGTGGAGAGAAGGTGACTCATCCCCCCTTTTCTACCATAACAGCGTGTTGCTTCATGGTACGATGTAACAATTGGCAGAGACTGAAGGGGGAAAACAGGATTAAATTTATGCTACAAAACCAAATTACAGTGTAAGTGTAATTTGCAACCAGGCTTCTGAGCATTATATAAACAAAAACTGAAAAAAAGGTAGAGACTAAGCAGTTGCCAAATTTCACATAGACAAAGCCCTGAGTCTCCCAGATTCAGAATCTTGTCATCTATTTTGCAGTTAACTCTTTGAGGTCCACTCTTAAAAATCATTGGCTATGCGTAGGCTATTTTAAGATTAAAACTGCCAAATTTTCACTTGCCTTTTCTCCATCCCAAACTCTTATCCATTCTTTTGACAAGGGTTTTCAATCAACTTCTTGATCAAGTGCTTGTATTGATTCTGAGCCCTTTTAAAAGTAGAATCTGGCTCTGCACAGGTATCCTGTTACCCACCGCTATGCACAAATAGGAAAAAGCCTCCCATCTGGGCTTGCAAATAACGCAGGATAGTGCATTTGCACCCCAGAATGTCGGTTTGCCACCTGCACACCTGTCAACTAAAGCATATGGCTCTCTCTTTAATCAACAACACAAAACAGAGGCTCGTCAGGCTCTCTTCAGGGATTTCAGTCCTGCTGCTTATCCAGTGCTTGGCAAACGCTGCTTGAAACATCTGATATTTGAAGGAGAAACTATATGATTTGCTAACTATGCATTCCTCTGGGTTCATCTCCCTCCTAGGTGTAAGCATTTCAAAACACTCTATCTGGACTCCCTACGAACTTCCCAGAGAAGCTCCTGCAGTAGATGCCTTATAGGAGGTAAATACATATTTACTTTTGCTTTATTTTGGCATCGTCTATAATTATCTCGCTGTGGCCATCTTCGAAGGCCATCCTTCTGGGATGCAAAAGCTGGAATGAATTATGCCCCTCGTGACATTGTGGAGGGGCAACAGAACCCTCAATTGCCTGATTCTGCACTTCTTTTCCATGAGAGAGAATTGCAGTTCTGTATTGTTCAAACCACACTTATTTTGGGATTTTTCATTATACATAATGAAATTGAGTCCTGTCCAGAAGCAATCCTAATAATCGTCGTCATTGCTCATTACTTCAACAAATAATATTTTATCATCCATGGTACGTGTGGCACAGTGCTAAGTATAGATCAGTGAATGAATTAAACATGGTCCCTTCCCTCAAGGGAAGAAGAACCAATAAAACAAGAAACCGATAAAGGAACAGTGAAACCAATAAAAATATAATGCAAGCCACTTATGTACTTGTTTTTCACATATGTAATTTTAAATTTCTAATCATTACATTTAACAAAAATCAAAGGTAATAAGTGAAATTGAATTTCTTCCTTTTGTTAGAGAAATTGTGGGTTTATAGAAGAAGCATGCATAAAATTCAGGGTTACCATGCACCACCCTATTATTAACATCTTGCATTGGTGTGGAATATTTTTTGTGATGGATGATAGCACAGTTTTATAATTGCATTATTAACCATAGTCCATGGTTTAACTTGGGGTTCACTGTTTGTGTAGTGTAGTTCCATGGATTACTTAAAAATTTTTTTAGTCTGTTCCCATATATACAATCTAACATTTCCCTTTGTGATCACATTCAGACATATATTTCAGTGCTCTCAATTATGTTTACAGTATTGCGTTATCATTGCACGCAATATTGGTGTACCATCCCATACCAAATCATTTCCATCTTTTCCCAACAGGAGCCCTGGAGATTTTACACCTTAACTTCTTATTCCCCATCCCCACCCCATCCCCTGGTCACCTATATTCTATTTTCTGACTTTATGACTTTGCTTATTCTAATTATTTCAAATCAGTGAGATCTTAATATATTTATTCTACAGTGTCTGGCTCATTTCACTGAACAATGTCTTCAGGGTTCATCCATGTGGTGGCAGGTATCAGGACCAATATAGCCAAATACTATAATTTAGCAAGTAATCCATGTAGAAATAGTATCAAGATATTGTACATCTCTTTTTCTACTAGAGTTTCAAAATCCAGTGTGTATTTTACATATACACTGCATCTCAATGCAGACTAGCACCTCTTGAATATGCAATAGGACACGTGGCCAGCGGCTCTTGTATTGGACAGTGCAGATGTAGCGAGAATGTATGTGTGTGTGCAGGTGTTTGCATACACAACCCAACTTTTAAACATATAATAACAATACTCTGTGGTAAATGTTACAGTAAAGACACTTTTTTTGACTTGATTGAGGTAGCAAAAGATGGTACATCTAACACGGTCTGACAGTGCCCTAGTTTGCTAGCTGCTGGAATGTAAAATACCAGAAACGGAATGGCTTTTCAAAAGGGGAATTTAATAAGTTGCTAGTTTACAGTTCTAAGGTTGTGAAAATGTCCCAATTAAATCAAGTCCATAAAAATGTCCAGATTAAGGCGCCAACAAGAGGTTACCTTCACTTAAGAAAGGCCAGTGAAGTTCAGAGCTTCTCTCTCCACTGGACAGCACATAGCGAACATGGTGGTGTCTGCTAGCTTTCTCTTCCGGCTTCTTGTTTCAAGAAGCTCTTCCAGGGGCCTTTTCCTTCTTCATCTCCAAAGGTCTCTGGCTATGTGGGAACTCTGCTTCGTGGCTCTTTAAAAAACGCTTGCTACTTTTGAAGGATTCCAGCAAACTAATCAAGCCCCACCGGAATGGGTGGAGTCACTTCTCCCTCTAATGAAAGGTTAATACCCACAATTGGGCATGCCACATCTCCATGGAGATGGCCTAATCAAGTTTCCAGTCTCCACTATTGAATAGGGATTAAAAGAAATGGTTGCTCCCACAAGATTGGATCAAGATTAAAACATGGCTTTTCTAGGGTACGTAATTCCTTCAAGCAAGCATGGATAGGAAAAAGGAAAGATGATGATCAGAATCTTAAAGAAAGATTAGGGATTTGACAGCTAAATGGAGAGAAGCTACAGGCAATAAAAATATAGCATGTTTTGAGAACTGTAAGTTTTTTTTTTTTTCATTGAGAACTGGAACGTGGATATTTTAAAACGTGCATAAAACAGAAAGACATTGTGTCGTGGATAGTCCCTAAAGGGGACACCCACCAAGCTGTCACCCAGGTCAGGAAATACAACAGTGTCACCATCCCTGCCACACTCCTCTTCCTGATCACACTCCCTCTCTCACCACCGGAAGTAGCAATTATCCTAATTTTTATTTTATTTTATTTTTTAAAATACCAGAAAACACCAAGCAAATGCACACATTCCTATTTTGATCGTTCTGTTCTACATATATAATCAGTAATTCACAATATCATCACATAGTTGCATATTCATCATCATGATCATTTCTTGGAACGTTTGCATCTATTCAGAAAACGAAATAAAACAAAAACAGAAAAAAAATTTTTATACGTATCATACCCCTTACCCTTCCCTTTCCTTGATCACTAGCATTTCAAGCTAAATGTATTTTAACATTTG
The DNA here is from genome assembly GCF_023851605.1 of Tamandua tetradactyla. NCBI lineage: Eukaryota > Metazoa > Chordata > Mammalia > Pilosa > Myrmecophagidae > Tamandua > Tamandua tetradactyla. The sequence continues at coordinate 20,040,082 of NC_135351.1, read as the reverse complement.
TTCCCCCTATTATTTACTTATTTTTAATCCATATGTTTTACTCATCTGTCCATAAGGTAGATAAAAGAAGCATCAGACACAAGGTTTTCACAATCACACAGTCATGTTGCGAAAGCTATATCATTATACAATCATCTTCAAGAAACATGGCTACTAATTATCCTAACTTTAATGTGGTCACTTCTTTGCTTGTCTTTATAAATTTATCATCTCTACATGCAGCTCTAAATTATGTCATTAAATTCTTGTTTCTTTCATTCAGTTCTTTAAATTCTGAGTTATTTAAACAAATTCTTTAAATTGATGAAAGATTTGTAGATATTCCCACATGTAGCCTTGGCATGAAGCCTTGGTCAGTTCCCTTTCATTGGTGTATAGTGTTCTAGTGTATGATACACTAGTTTATTCATTCCACCTTAGATGGACAATCAGTTATTTCCAGTTTGGGGCAAAATGAACTGTCCTACCCATCTATCCTAATCTACCTGTATCACAACTTTCCTCAGGGTTCTGAAATTACTTGGTCATAGAGCGTATCTTCAATTTTACTAGATACTGCCAAACTGTTTTTCAAAGTGGTTGCACCAAAGTGGTTTACTAGACATTGCAAAGCTGATTCGCACTGGTAGTATAGGAGAATTACTTTTGTTCCGTATCATCACAAGTACTTGTTCTTGTCAGAATTTTTAATTTTTGCTAGTCTGGTTGATGAGGATTATATGGTGAATTGAGTTTGCATTTCTCTTTACCTATTGTAGTTGAGAATGTTTTCTTTTTTCTTTTTTTGTCATTCATGTTATCTCTTTTATGAAGCACCTTTCTAAGTATCTTGTCTCTTTTTTTTCTGTTGGAGTTTCTGTCTTTTTCTTATTGATTTGAGGCATTCTTTATGTATTCTGGAGACAAATCATTTACCCATTTTTGTAACACATCTTCTCCTATTCTGTGACTTTTACTTTCCCTCTCTTTGTAGTGTCCTTTAATAAACAGATGTTTTTCATTTTAATATGGCCAAATGTATCTGTCTTTTTCTTTATTGGTTGTTGTTTTGTGTCTTGTTTAAAATAATTTTCCTATGCTCTACTCATAAAAATATTCACCTTAAATGATTGTAGCTTTGACTTTCACTTTTAGGTCCATGAGTCTGGTGTTGCTCTTTGTATAAAGTGTGAAATATGGGTCTGGTTTTGTTTTCTCCTTTCGATTAGCATTTATATAAGGACTATTTTTAAAAAATATTTATTCTCTTTCTTTACTGATCTACAGTGTCATTTCGGATATAAATCAAGTGCCTGTGTATGAGGGTTCTATTTCTAAGCTCTTTAGTCTGCTCCAATGATCTTACATTGTTGTTTTAATCAACAGTTTCTTAACAAGTTTAGATATTTAGTAGAGCAGGGGCTCCTTCCCAACTTTTTCAACTCCAGGAGAGTTTTGCTATTCCTGGCCTTTGTCATGTTAATTTATATATATATGTTTTATTGTCTTGAGCAGCACCATGTAGCATAAGATAATGGAAGAAAAAAGAAAAATCGATTTTTATTGGGGTTGAATTTCTTTCGAGATCCATAGGGAAAAATCAACATTGTTTACAATATTTAACTTTCCTATCCATGAACGTTTTAAATATTTCAGTTTATTTGAATATCATTTATATGTCTATCAATAAAGCTTAAGATTCTCCCCACAGGGGTGTTTTATTAAATGTATTCCTAACTAATAGATTTTTCTGATTATTATATAAGTGGTATTTGTTCTTCAATTTCATCGTCTGTTTATTGCTTGTATAGAGGAATATAATTATTATTTTTAACTTTTTATTGTGAAATATAACAAATACAAAAAAGCAATGAATTTCTGAGTACATTTTAACAAGTAGTTATAGAACAGATTTTAAATTTTGGCATGGGTTACAGTTCCATGATTTTTTCTTTTTTCTTCTAGCTGCTCCAAGACACTGGAGACCAACAGAAATATCAATAAAATGATCAGCAGTCACACTCATTTGTTAAATTCTATCTTCTCTGTTATACTCCTCCTTCTTTTTAAATAACATATATGCCTTAAAGCAATAAATTTCAAAGTACATCGAAACAATTAGTTGTAAAACAGATTTCAGAGTTTGGTATGGCTTACAATCCCACACTTATAGGTTTTTATTTCTAGCTGCTCTAAGGTACTGTAGGGTAAAATAAATATCAATTCAGCAACCCTACTCATTTGTTAAACCCAACCTTCTCTGTATAACTCCACCATCACCTTTGATCTTTCTCCCACTCTTTAGTGCTGTTTGAGCTATGTCTGCTCCAACTTTTTCATGTTGGAAGGGGCTGTTAATAATATGGAATGGGGGATGAAACTAGTTGATGTTCTGGAAGGGCTGACATCTCTGCATTTCAGTATTTATTTGGTCCAGGGACCCAGCTGGAGGTTGTAGGTTTTGAAAAGTTATCCTAGTTTATAGAAACTTTGTAGAATCTTATATAATGCCCTAGGAATTCTTTTGGATTGGCAGGAATGGTCTTGGTTGAGGTTTGTCAAGTCACGATAGCCAGCAATGTCTAACTAAAGCATATGTAAGAGTGGCCTCCAGTGTGGCCTCTCAATTCCATTTGCACTCTCTCAGCCACTGACACATTATTTGCTGCACTTCTTTCCCCCTTTCTTTGTCTGGATGACATTGTTGATCCCACAATTCCAGGGCCAGTCATCTCCCGTGCTGCCAGGGAGACTTTTAGCCCTGGGTGTCATGTCTCATGTAGGGGGGAGGGTAATGATTTCACTTGCAGAGTTGGGCTTAGAGAGAGTGAGGCCACATCAGAGCAACAGAAGAGCTCCTCCAGAAGTAACTCAGACATACCTACAGGTAGGCTAAGCTTCTCCGCTATCTACATAAGTTTCACAAGAGCTACGTAAGCAAGCCTCAAGATCAAGGGCTTGGCTTATTGATTTGGGTGTCCCTAATGTTTGGCAAAGTATCAGGGGACTACCCAGTGGTAAGCTTAATAGTTTCATAATTTTTCTCCCCTCCCTCATGCGACTGCCAATACTCTTTGACCATCTGCTTAACGTACTCTGGGATGTGCCCAGGCATTACATTAAGCAATACAGGGATTAAAAACTCTCATTCTCATTCTGGGCTCCCTGTGTTTGGATTGCATAAATGATCCGTCCAGACAGGTCGAGTTAGATTATGTGCTACAGGAAACCCAGCTTCTGAACACAATAAAACTCTCTTCCCTTGGTCTCAAAGAGTAGGTAAAGTTCTAAAATACAGGCAATGTCTTCCTTACCTCTGCATTCTGAACCACCTTAATCTCAACCTGATTTGCTTGGTTCTTATCTCTAAATACCAGGTTCTTATCTCTAAATACCAGGTAATACCCTCAAAATCAAGAAACATGTTACCACTGCAGACTAAATGTGACTTCTATAAGAGCTTACTATTTAGGTCCCAGCTTTCTCACAACTATACTCTAGAAGGGATCATACAATATTTGCCCTTTTGTTACTGGCTTATTTTGCCTCAATAAATGTCCCACAGGTTCATTCACATCCTTGCATGCCTCACGACTTCGTTCTTTTTAGTAAGAGCACTGTGTTCAGTCATAGGTATACACCATCATCAACCAACCTACTTCTCAGTCAGTGTATCCTTCAGCCACCTGCATTCATTAGGCATCATGTATAATGCCCAAAGTCCACAGTCCATCAACATTCTCAGTTTTAGATAATTTCATTGTTTCCAAGAGAAAGAAAGATAGCCAATAAACATACCCTCACCAAATAGAAAATCCAAACCTCCTCTTAACTCTTGTCCCTCCTTCTCATTTTGTGTGTAATTTTTGCCTGAGGTATTCACTGTATGACATGATATAGTTAATGTTTGCATAATATCCTTCTTTTAGTTAATGATTTCATAATACCTTTTCTATTCTGCTTTTTGATATCTTTATGATTTATATTTTCCTCTTATTAATATTATACACTTAGATTTTGGTTTTTATATTTTTCTCACAATTTTAAAAATCTTTTACTTCAAGGATTTAGTCCATTTACATTTGATATAATTATTTTATACTTATGTTTGGGTTTAAATCTGCCATCTGATGATGGTCTTTCCGTTTGTCCCAACTATTCTATGTTTCATTTTCTCTTTCCTTGATTGCTTTTGGACCGAGTATATTTCATCTTCCCCTCTATTCCTATTATTTTAATAGTTTCCCTAGAAATCGTATCAAGGACCCATAATATACTATAATCTAATGTTAAGTAGAGCATTTCATCTTTCTCTAAGCAGTACAAGAATCTTAGAACATTTTAATTTCATTTATCTCCCTCCCAAACTGTGTTTTTTGTTACATATTGTTAATGATGTACTTATATGTTTGTGTGAAGCCTCAGAAACCAAAACTCATGGTTATCTTTTTCAAGATCAGCAACTGCCTTCAAAGCTAAAGGGTCCTTGACTCCTAGGCTTACCTCTATATCTCTGGGTTCTCTTCTTTTGGGTTTGGTCTGAAACTTCATCATTCTCTTGTTACATCTTCAATGTTTTAAAACATTTTTTGAGTAAATGAATGAAGTTCAAGTAGGAGATTATAAAAATTTAGTCTAAACGAAAGATGATAAGACCCTGGACGAAGGCAGGGAGTGTGGTTGGGATGACAAGGAAATGCTTAAGAAAGATTAATGAAGTACTGCTTTGGGTTCCTAAGTTCATGGGAAAAGTAAAATAGAGTGGGTAGAGATAAGTGTTCCTTCTATAGTGATCTATTCATTAAAAAGGCCTAATGCCAGGAAAAATTGCTTTTCCCAACCTAATCTGTGTGTTTCTTTTCTTCATGTAGAAGATAATTTTTGCTTTTTGTGAGTAACTCAGAACACAATTTAATGCTCAATTATAGCTCTAACTTAGATTCTGTATTGTACTTAGCTATATATTTTTTGTATTTAAAAATGGTTTTTGCTGTCACCCATTATATTGTTTTTAAAAGTCCTATTATATATGGGTGGGCCATGGTGGCTCAGTGGCAGAGCTCTTGCCTGCCATGCTGGAGACCTGGGTTCGATTCCCAGTACCTGCCCATATTTAAAAAAAAAAAAAAAAGTCCTGTTATATATATTCTCTTTCTGTCTCTGTAAATTACTTTATATTTCCATTTTATGTAAATGTAACATATAATGTGTAGTACTTTGTGTCTAGTTTCTTTCACTTAGCATAATTTTTAATTACTGCTTTATTATTATTTTAAATTAGAGAGGTTTTGGTTTGCAGAAAATTCATGTCAAAAATACAACCTTCTCATATACTCCCCTATTGTTGATGCTTTGCATTAGTATAGAACCTTTGTTATTATTATTAAAAGACTATTAAAATATGATGGTTAACTATAGTCCATAGTTTACATTAAGTGTATTTTTTCCTGTATACGACCTTATTATTAACACCTTGTAATAGTGTCATTCATTTGTTCTAATTCATGAAAGAAAAATTTTATATGTGTACTATTAACCAGAGTCCATTGTCCACAAAGGGCTCACCATGGTATATAGTCCCATGTTTTATCTTCTAACATTCTTTCTATAACATACACAAGCCAAAAGTTCCTCTTTCAACCACATTCACTAATGTAATTCATTGTTAATTATTCTCACAATAATGTGCTACTATAACCATGGTCCATTTCCAAACATTTTAATAAACTTTAATAGAAATTATGCACAAATTAAGCATCAGCTACCCTTTCTTCAGCCTATTCTAGATTCTAGACATATTCCTATATCTGATAACCTATATTCTAGATTCTGACTTTGAGTTTGCTTGTTATAATTAGTTTATGTGAGATCATACTATATTTGTCCTTTCGTGTCCAGCTTATTTTATTCAGCATAATGTCCTCAAATTTCATCGATGTTGTTGCAGCATCAGGATGTCATTCCTTCTTCAGCTCAATAATATTCCATCGTATATATATACGTCATTTTGTTTATCCATTCATTGGTTAATAGACACTTAGGTTGCTTCCTTCTTTTGGCAATTGTGAATAAGACTACTATGAACACTGGTGTCCAAATGTCTATTCAAGTCCCTGCTTTCAGTTCTTCTGGGTATATGCCCAGCAGCAGGATTGCTGGATCATATGGCAATTCTATACTTAGCTTCCTAAAGAATCACCAAACTATCTTCCGTAGCAGTTGCCCTATTTTACATTCCCACCAGCATTGAATAAATATTCCTGTATCTCCACATCCTCTCCAACACTTGTAGTTTTCTGTTTTTTTTTTTAAATAGGGCCAGTTTAGTAGGTGTGAAATGATACTTTATTATAGTTTTGATTTGCATTTTCCTAATAGCCAGTGATGTTGAATATCTTTATGTGTTTTATAGCCTTTTGAATTTCCTTTTTGGAGAAATGTCATTGCATGTTCTTTTGCCCATTTTTAAATTGGGTTGTTTGTCTTTTTATTGTTAAATTGTTGGATGTCTTTGCCTATTCTGGATATTAAATCTTTATCAGATGTGTGGCTTCCAAATATTTTCTCCTGTTGTATAGGTTGTTTTTTCACTTTCTTCACAAAGTCCTGTGAAACCAAGTTTTTAATTTTGAGGAGGTTCCATTTATCTATTTCTTCTTTCATTGCCTATGCTTTGGGTGTAAAGTTTAAAAAGCCATTGCCTACCACAAGATCTTGAAGATGCTTCCCTACATTTTCTTCTAGGAGTTTTATGGTCCTGGTTCTTATATTTAGGTCTCTGATTCGTTTGGGGTTAATTTTTTGTTTAAGATGTAAGAGAGGGGTCCTTTTTCATTATTTTGCATATGGATATCCAGCTCTCCCAGTACCATTTGTTGAGAATACCATTCTGTCCCAGCTGTGTGGATTGGTAACCCTGTTGAATATCAGTTGGCCATACTTGTGAGGGTCTATTTCTGAAGTCTCAATTTCAATTCCATTGATCAATATGTCTATCTTTATGTCACTACCATGCTGTTTTGACCACTGTAGCTTTGTAATATCTTCTTAATAGCCTTTAATATGTAATATGTCAGAAAGAGTGAGTACTCCAATTTCATTCTACTTTAAAAAAAATGTTTTTGGATTGGGGGCCAAGATGGCGGCTTAGCGAGGTATGGGATTTAGTTCATCCTTCAGAGCAGCTAATAAATAGCCACAAACAGTACAGAACAATGACTGGGGTCACATCAGTGACCAAACACACAGTGTACTCCAGTCTGGACCAGCTAGACGGGCTGCGAGCCCACCCAGAACCATGAGTTTCCCAAGCTGTGGCAGCCGGCGCCCCTCCTCCATAGACTGCTTCCCAGAGGGGACAGGAAAGAGAGTTTCCCAGCAGGAGGGACTGGGCACAACCAAACTCCAATTGTGGAATCAATTAACAAATTCTGACTGCTAAAAATAGGCCCCCAGCTCAGCTGAACCTCCAGTAAAAGTTGAGGTCATTGGTTTTTGTGCTGGCTCAGAGGGGGTGGAGCTGAAAGAAAAAGAAAAAAACACAAAATAAAAACAGAGTTTTTTTCTGGATTTCAAAAGGTCTTGGCCCTAAAGGAAAAGAGGGGGCACATAGGACCTGGAGATACATAGAGCAATATACCAACTTAAGCTCATGATTGGCAAACCTGAGGAACAGGGTCCTGCTCTGAAAAGGATTTTTTTCTTTTGTTTTGGTGGCTGTGTTTTTATGGCTTGACTGCTCTTTGGATACAGCTGCAAGTCTGTATCTCAGACTCCACTGCCCCAGGCATAGACAGAATTAAGCTTGTTTGAGTGTTTGTCTGGAGCCTGTGCCGTCCCCAGGAAAGGGGTGGGGCCTAGCTCAGTTGGAATCCCTCCCTCAAGGAATTCAGACCTCAGGGTCTGGAAAAGTGAAGCAATTAAAACCAGACTACAGCCTCTCCTCTGTCTCCACATGTCTAGGTACTTAAATGCCTAGATGCCAGCAAAAAATAACAACTCATACTAGGAAAATTGAAGATATGGCCCAGTCAAAGGAACAAACCAACCAGTCAAATGAGATACAGGAGTTGAACCAATTCAGAATATATGAACAGACATGGAAAACCTCATCAAAGAATCAAATCAGTGAATTGAGGGAGGATATAAAGAAGGTAAGGAGTGAACAAAAAGAAGAAATCAAAAGTCTGAAAAAACAAATCACAGAACTTATAGGAAACAAAGGCACAGTAAAAGAGATGAAAAAACAATGGAAACCTACAATGTCAGATTTCAAGAGGCATAAGACAGGATTAGTGAACTGGAGGATGGGACATCTGAAATCTAACAAGCAAAAGAAAATATAGGGAAAAGAATGGAAAAATATAAGCAAGGACTCAGGGAATTGAATGACAACATGAAGCGCATGAATATACGTGTCATGGGTGTCCCAGAAGAAGAGGAGAAGGGAAAAGGAGAAAAACTAATAGGGGAAATTAGCACTGAAAATTTTGCAACTGTTATGAAAGACTTAAAACTAAAGGTCCAAGCAGTGCAGCGTACCCCAAACATAATTGATCCAAATAGATGTACTCTGTGGTAGTTAGATTCAGTTGTCAACTTGGCCAGGTGAACATGTCTAGTTCTGTTGCTGTGGACATGAACCAATGGTACGTGAACCTCATCTGTTGCTGATTTACATCCATAGTCAGCTAGGAGGCGGGCCTGCTGCAATGAATGACTTTTGACTTAATTGGCTGGTGCTTAAATGAGAGAGCACAATGTAGCACAGCCTAAGCAGCTCGGCATTCCTAATCTCAGCACTTGCAGCTCAGCCCAGGCCTTTGGAGGTACAGAAAGGAATCACCCCAAGGAAAGTTGTGGGAACCCAGAGGCCTGGAGAGAAGGCGAGCAGAGACCATCCTGTGCCTTCCCATGTAAGAAAGAACCTCAGTGGAAAGTTAGCTGCCTTTCCTCTGAAGAACTAAGAAAATAAATCCCCTTTTATTAAAAGCCAATCCGTCTCTGGTGTGTTGCATTCTGGCAGCTGGCAAACTAGAACATACTCCAAGACACTTACTAATCAGAATGTCAGATGTCAAAGAAAAAGAGAGAATCTTGAAAGCAGCAAGAGAAAAGCAATCTATCACGTACAAGGGAAGCCCAATAAGACTATGCATAGATTTCTCAGCAGAAACTATGGAGGCGAGGAGACAGTGGGATGATATATTTAAATTACTAAAAGAGAAAAGCTGCCAACCAAGACTTCTATATCCAGCAAAACTGTCATTCAAAAATGAGGGGGAAATTAAAACATTTTCAGACAAAAAAATAACTGAGAGAATTTGTGACTGAGAGGCCAGCTCTGCAAGAAATACTAAAGAGAGCAGTAGAGACAGAAACAAAAAGACAGGAAAGACAGGTGTGGAGAACAATGTAGAAATGAAGACTATCAGTAAAGGTAAAAAGAAGGAAAATTAGACATGACATATAAAATCCAAAAGGCAAAATGGTAGAAGAAAGTACTGCCTGTACAGTAATAACAATAAATGTTAATGGATTAAACTCCCCAATCAAAAGAAATAGACTGGCAGAATGGATTTAAAAAACAGGACCCATCTATATGCTGTCTACAGGAAATGCATCTTAGACCCAAGGATAAACATAGGTTGAAAGTGAAAGGTTGGAAAAAGATATTTCATACGCATAACAATCAGAAAAGAGCAGGAGTAGCTATACTAATATCCAACAAATTAGACTTCAGATGTAAAGCAGTTAAGAGACAAAGAAGGACAACTATGTATTAATTAAAGGAACAATTCAACAAGAAGACATAACAATCATAAATATTTATGCACCAAGCCAGAATGCTCCAAAATACATGAGGAAAACACTGAAAAGACAAATAGGCACATCTATCATAATAGTTGGAGACTTCAATTCCCCACTCTCATCAATGAACAGAATATCTAGTCAGAGGATCAATAAAGAAACAGAGAATTTGAATAATACAATAAATGAGCAAGACTTAGCAGACATTTATAGGACATTACACCCCACAGCCGCAGGATACACCTTTTTCTCAAGTGCTCATGGATCATTCTCAAGGATAGATCATATGCTGGGCCACAAAGCAAGTCTCAATAAATTAAAAAAGATTGAAATCTACAAAATACTTTCTCAGATCATAAAGGAATGAAGTTGGAAATCAATAATAGGCAGAGTACCAGAAAATTCACAAATATATGGAAGCCCAATAACACACTCTTAAACCACCAGTGGGTCAAAAAAGAAATTCCAAGAGAAATCAGTAAATATCTCAAGGCAAATGAAAATGAAAACACGACATATCAAAATTTATGGGGTGCAGCAAAGGCAGTGCTGAGAGGGAAATTTATTGCCCTAAATGCCTGTATCAAAAAAGAAGAAGAAGAAAAAAAAAGCAAAAATCAACGAATTAACTGTCCACTTGGAAAAACTAAAGAACAGCAAACTAACCTGAAAGCAAGCAAAAGGAAAGAAATAATAAAGATTAGACCAGAAATAAATGAAATTGAGATCACAAAAACAGTTGAGAAAATCAACAAAACCAGAAATTGATTCTAAGAGAAAACCAATAAGATTGATGGATCCTTAGCAAGGTTGACAAAAAGAAGAAGAGAGAGGATGCAAATAAAGTCAGAAATAGAAGAGTAGACAAAATCACTGACCCCACAGAAATAAATGAAGTAATGAGAGGATACTATGAACAACTTTATGCTAATAAACTCAACAACATAGATGAAATGGACAACTTCCTAGAAAGGCATGCACAACCAATGTTGAAGAAGAAATAGATGACCTCAACAAACCAATCACAAGTAAAGAAATTGAATCAGTCATTAGGAAGCTCCCCCAAAAGAAAAGTCCAGGACCAGATGGCTTCACATGTGAATTCTACCAAACTTTCAAGAAAGAATTAGTTCTAATCCTCCTCAAACTCTTCAAAAAAATTGAATAGGAGGGAAAGCAACCTAATTCATTCTACGAAGCCAACATCACCCTCATACCAAAACCAGACAAAGATATTACAAAAAGAGAAAACTACAGACCAATCCCTCTTATGAATATAGATGCAAAAATCCTCAACAAAATTCTTGCAAATGGAAACCAGCAGCATTTTAAAACAATTATACACCATAACCAAATAGGATTCATCCCAGGTATGCAAGGATGGTTCAACATAAGAAAATCAATTAATGTAATGTACCATATCAACAAATCAAAGCAGAAAAACCATATGATCATCTCGATTGATGCATAAAAGACATTTGACAAAATTCAACATCCTTTCCTGTTGAAAACACTTCAAAGGATAGGAATAGAAAGGAATTTCATCAACATGATAAAGGGAATATATGAAAACCCACAGCTAATATCATCCTCAATGGGGAAAAACTGAAAACTTTCCCCCTAAGATCAGGAACAAGACAAGGATGTCTACTATCACCACTGTTATTTAACATTGTGTTGGAAGTTCTAGCCAGAGCAATTAGACAATAAAAAGAAATACAAGGCATCAAAATTGGAAAGGAAGAAGGAAAACTCTCACTGTTTACAGATGATATGATACTATATGTTGAAAACCCCGAAAAATCCACAGCAAAACTACTAGAGCCAATAAATGAGTACAGCAAAGTGGCAGGTTACAAGATCAACACTGAAAAATCTGTAGTGTTTCTATACACTAGTAATGAACAATCTGAGGTGGAACTCATGAAAAAAATCCATTTACAATTGCAACCAAAAGAATAAAATATTGAGGAATAAATTTAAAGAGACAAAAGACCTATACAGATAAAACTTAAGAAATTGTTAAAGGAAATCACAGAAGGCCTAAATAAATGGGAAGGCATACCATGTTCATGGATTAGAAGACTAAATACAGTTAAGATGTCAATTCTATCTAACTTGATTTTCAGATTCAATGCAATACCAATTAAAATCCCAAAAACTTACTTTTCAGAAATAGAAAAACCAATAACCAGATTTATCTGGAAGGGCAGGGTGCCCTGAATAGCTAAAAATATCCTGAGAAAGAAAGATGAAGTTGGAGGTTTCACGCTACCTGACTTTAAGGTGTATTACAAAGCTACAGTGGTCAAAACAGATGGTACTGGCATAAAAGTAGATATACTGGTCAATGGAATTGAATAGAGTGTTCAGATATAGGCCCTCTCATCTATGGACAATTGATTTTGATAAGGCAGTCAAGCCAACTCACCTGGGACAGAAGAGTCTCTTCAATAAATGGTGCCTAGAAAACTGGATATCCACATGCAAAAGAATGAAAGAGGATCCATATCTCACACTCTATACAAAAATTAACTCAAAATGGATCAAAGACCTAAACATTAGATGTAAGACCATAAAACTTAGAAGAAAATGCACGGAAATATCTTATAAATCTTATAATAGGAGGTGGTTTCCTAGACTTTACACCCAAAGCACGAGCATTGAAGAAAGAAAGAAAGAAATGGGAACTCTTCAAAATTAAATACTTTTGTGCATCAAAGAACTTCGTCCAGAAAGTAAAAAGACAGCCCATACAATGGGAGACAATATTTGGAAACGTTATAGCAGATAAAGGTCTAGTATCCAGAATATATAAAGAGATTGTTCAACTCAACAACAAAAAGACAGACAACCCAAATACAAAATGGGCAGAAGACTTGAACAGACACTTCTCAGAAGAGGAAATACAAATGGCAAAAAGGCACATGAAAAGATGCTTAACTTCCCTGGCTATTAGGGAAATGCAAATCAAAACCACAATGAGATATCATCTCACACTCACCAGAATGGACATTATCAATAAAACAGAAAACGACACGTGCTGGAGAGGATGTGGAGAAAGAGGCACACTTATCCACTGTTGGTGGGAACGTCAAATGGTACAACCACTGTGGAAAACAGTTTGGTGGTTCCTCAGGAAGCTAAGTATAAAATTGCCGTATGATCCGGCAATACCATTGCTAGGTATCTACTCAGAGGACATGAGGGCAAAGATGCAAACAGATATTTGCACACCAATGTTTATAGTAGCATTATTTACAATTGCCAAGAGATGGAAACAGCCCAAATGTCCATCAACAGACAATATGGTGTATAATTATTTTAATGTGCTATTGGAATTGATTTGCAAGTATTTTGTTGAGGAATTTTGCATCTATATTCATTAGAGAAATGGATCTGTGATTTTCTTTTCTTTTATCTTTCATCTGGCTTTGGTATTAGAGTCATGGGTTGGCTTCATAGAATGAGTCAGTAGTGTTCTGTCATCTTCAATTTTTTGGAAAAGTTTGAGCAGGGTTGGTATTAATTCTTCTTGGAATGATTGGTAGAATTCCCCAGTGAAGACATCTGGTCCTGGGCTTTTCTTTGTTGGGATGTTTTTGATGGCTGATTAGATCTTTTAACTTATGATTGGTTTGTTGAGGTCTTCTGTTTCTTCTCAAGTCAGTGCAGGTTGTTTGTAGGTTTCTAGAAATTTGTCCATTTCACTGAAGTTGTCTAACTTGTTGGTATACAGTTTTTCATAGTATTCTCTTATGATCTGTTTTATTTCTGTGGGGTCAGTAGTAATGTTCTCCCACTCTCATTTCTGATTTTACTGATTTGCATCTTCTCTCTTTTTCTCTTTGTCAGTATAGCTAAGGGTTTGTCAATTTTATTGATTCTCTCAAAGAGCTAACTTTCAGTTTGTGCTAATTTTATTGTTTTTTTGTTCTCAATTTCTTTTTTTTTTCTGAAACAGCTTTTTATTAAACAGCAAGGCAGAATCTCAACACAGTTTTCAAATGTTTGTAGATTAGGGCTCAGAAGAGATGCAAAATGTTTGCAGTATGACTATTATATAGTCATTTATTGAATTTTATTTGCACCAATACAGACATAAGATTATTATTCCATGATTAAAATAGCCCAAATCTAAAACCACAAGCTATATTAATGGATCTCTCTTCCTATTATAACTAGCATTTAAACGTTACTTTTGATAAATTCCCTTACCAAATGGAATCTACAACTGAGTTTTATAAATTCTTTAGTAAAAGGATGTCCAAACTCTCCAAATCAAGTAGTCAGATTTATAAAACAATTAAAAAATTAGTGAGATAAAATACTGAGAAATATTATCAATTAGTACATATGTAAAACCCTCACATTGTATTCATGTCAATTTCAATTATTTCTGCTCTAATTTTTTTTTTTCTTTTGCTTGGGATTAGCTTGTTATTGTTTTTCTAATACCTCCAGGCATGACGTTAGGTCTTAGATTTTAGCTCTTTTTTTTTTAGCATAGGTATTTAGGAATATAAATTTTCCTCTCAGCATTGCTTTTGCTACATCACACACATTTTGATATGTTGTATTCTCTTCATTCACCTAAAAATATTTACTGGTTTCCCTTAAAATTTTTCTTTGATCCACTGATTGTTTATGAGCATGTTGTTTAACCTCTGTATATTTGTGAATTTTCCAGTTCTCACTTGTTATTGTTTTCCAGCTTCATTCCATATGGTCCGAGAAAATGCTCTGTATAATTTGTCTTTTAAACTTATTTTGTCAGTTTGAAAGTATGTATGTACCCTAGAAAAGCCATGTTTTAATCCTAATCCCATTTTTTAAAAGCAGCCATTTCTTCTAATCCCTATTTAGTAATGTATGTTGGAAACTTTATTATATTATCTCCATGGAGATGTGACTCATTCAAGAGTGGGTGTTAAACTGGATTAGGTGGAGATGTGTTTCCACCCATTCTAGGTGGGTCTTGATTAGTTTACTGGAATCCTTTAAAAGAGGAAACATTTTGAAGAAGGGAGATTCAGAGAGAGCAGGGAAGAAGGACATAGTCACAAGAAGCAGAGAGTTCACCAACTAGCAACCTCTGGAGATGGAGGAAAATGTCTCCCAGGGAGCTTCATGAAACAAGAATCCAAGAGAGAAAGCTCGCAGATAACCTGTGTTCACCATGCGCCTTTCCAGATGAGAGAGAACCCTGACTGTGTTCACCATGTACCTTTTCACTTGAGAGAGAAACCCGGAACTTCATCGGCCTTCTTGAACCAAGGTATCTTTCTCTGGATGCCTTGGATTGGAAATTTTTATAGACTTTGTTTAATTGGGCCCTTTTCTCAGCCATAGAACTGTAAACTACCAACTTATTAAATTCCTCTCTTTAGAAGCCATTCCATTTCTGGTTTATTGCATTCTGGCAGCTAGCAAACTAGAACACTTATTGAGCCTTGTTTTGTTACCCAGCATGTCATCTATCCTGGAGAATGATTTGTGAGCACTTGAGAAGAAAGTACATTCTGTTGTTTTGGGGTACAGTGTTCTGTAAGTGTCTGTTATGCCTAGTACATTTATCATATTATCTAGGATCTTTGTTTCCTTATTGATACTGTGTCTAGATTTTCTATCTGTTGATAAAAGTGGTGTAGCGAAGTCACCAACTATTATTGTAGAGACTTCTAGTTCTCCCTTCAGTTTTGCCAGTAATTGCCTCATATATTTTAGAGCACCTTGGTTAGGTGCATAAATGTTTATGATTGTTATTTCTCCTTGATGGATTGTACCTTTTATTTACATATATATATTGTCCTTTTTCTCATAACAGTTTTGCACTTAAAGTCTATTTTGTCTGATTTTAGTATAGGTACCCCAGCTCCTTTTTTGGCTACCATTTGTGTGGAATATCTTTCTCCAGCCTTTTACTTTCAGCCTGTTTGTGTCTTTGGTTCTAAGGGGAGTCTCATGTACACAGCATATTGTTGTATCATACTTTTTTATCGATTCTGCTAAACTGTCTTTGACTGGGGAGTTCAATCCATAAACATTCAATGTTATCACTGTCAAGGCAGTACTTACTTCAACCATTTTATCCTTTGGCTTTTATATGTCATATCTTATTTTTGTCTTTTTTCCGTTTTATTTACCCTTAGTGATAATCTTCATTTTTACATTCTTTTCCAAGCCTCTCTCTTGTCTTTTCCTTTAAGCCTGCAGAATTCCCTTTAATATTTCTTGTAGGGCTAATCTTTTCTTGATTAACTCCTTCGGTTTCTTTTTAGCTCTCAAATATTTTAAATTCTCCCTCAGTTTTGAGGGATAGTTCTTGCTGGGCAAAGAATTCTCATCAGGTAGTTTTAATTCTTTCAGTACCTTAAATATATCATATCACTACCTTCTACCTCCATGGTTTCTGATGAGAAAATGGCAATTTTTCTTAGTACTTTTCCCTCATATGTGATGAATCACTTTTCTCTTGCTGCTTTTAGGATTCTCTCTTTATCTTTGGCTTTTTATATGCTGATAAATATGTGTCTCAGCATAGATCTATTAGAATTTCTTCTATTTGAATATGTTGCACTTCTTGGACATGTATCATATCTCTTTACTAAGAGTTAGGAAATGTTCAAACATTATTTCTTCAAACATTTGTTCTGCCAATTTCTCTTCTCTTCTCCTTCTGGAATACCCATGACATATTAGTTTATGTACTTCATGCTGTCATTCCATTCCCTGAGATCCTGCTCAATTTTTCCATTCTTTTCTCCGCCTGTTTCTGTCTGTGAGATTTTGATTGCCATCTCTTCCAGTTCACTGATTCTTTCTTCTGCCTGTTCAAATCTGCTTTTGTACGCCTGTAGGATATTTTTAATCTCTTCTATTGTACTTTCATTCCCATAATTTGTTATTTTCCTATTGATACTTTAAAATTTTTCTTAATGATCACCCAGTGTCTTCTTAATATTTTTTCTCTCTTTAGCCATATTTCCCTTCATGCCCTTGAATTGATTTAGGAGGTTTGTTTTAAACATCTTTGATTAGTTATTCCAAATTCTGTGTCTCCTCCAGAGTTTTAATTTGTTCCTTTGACTGAGTCATATCTTCCTGTTTCATTGTATGGCTTGTAATTTTTTGCTGATGTCTAGGCATCTGATTGTTTTGATGAGCTTACTCTAGAAGTCAGCTTCTCTCTTTTGCCTTGGGTTTTATTGCTGATTGGCTTTGTCTTGAATCTCTTCTTTAACACTTTGTTCCACCATATTTGACTGATCAGACTTTTTCACCTCTTCTTCATTTGTTTCTTACCCTGAGCATGCAGTACAATTATTAAGATTGCATTATTTGTACAGTTGTCACTCCTAGGGGAAAGCATCCTTTCCTGTGTTTCTTGTCTGGGCATCTTGATCTGCTTGTTTTTGTTTTGCCTCTGTAATTTTTTTTTTTTACTCTCCTTTCATTGCCTCTAGCTGCTTTTTCCTGGAGGTTAAAATGTGGGAGAAGGATCACCCTGGGGAGGACTTTCCTAATGTATTTCCAGCTAAAACAGAGCCAGAATTTCATGAAGGGATTGCAAACCTTTTCCAAAGAACCCTGGGGAAAGAAAGTCAGAAAAGATGAAACCTCTTTAACAGCTCGCCGAAGCTGCGCTTTTATGACTTTTGCAGCAGATGGTGCTCTCCAGCAAGCTTTTCCCCACAGCTCTGACCTGTAGGCCCTGCGTCTTTGAATCTCCACTGCCTTCATACCTGCTGGGGTGGGGTTGTAACAGAGGTGTGGCCATCCTTGTCCAGGATGGACTGAAACTGCTGGGACCCAGCAATCTAAACTCACCGATCAAGAGTTATGAGTGGTACTTGACCTTGTCTTCCTTTCTCCCACCATTCTTGGGAAAAAGGGTTTCCATGTTCCTTCCAGTCACAGGAACCAGCTAGAAACTGGCCTCCAGGTGGATAGCCTTGAGAGCAGTGAGTAGGCTCCAGAAGTCACCACTAAAAGATTTACTCACAGGGTTTTTTTTTTAACCACAATGTCTCAGCCTCTCCATTCAGCTCTTCTGTGGGTGCTGCACAATGTTCTCCTAGATTCCATAGTTCCAGGACAGTTGTTTCAGACGGTTTCTGCCTGCCCAGTAGCTGTTTGGGGAGAAGGAGTGGACACTACAGCCCCCTACTCCACCATGTTCCTTGGAAGTTTTCCTGTTTTTTTACATTTTTGAATGTTTAAATGTTTTCAACAACTTTTGCAAATATACAGGAATTAAGTAATAAATAACAAATAATAAAGTTTAAAGTGGATTGGTTGAAAAAAATACTAATTGCAAATATTGCTGCTGTTGAGGGTTGTAACTTAACAATGAATTCAAATAAAATATATAGTATATGAATAAAATTGCATGGATTGGGGGAAATCACCATCTAGCTTTTAATTTTAGCTTTTATTTTATCATCTGGTCTACTATTCCTTACCTGTGAATTCTGTTCAACAGAAGAGGTAATCACTTTCAACCCTTAACTGTTTCTTTTTATATTTACAATGTTATTTCTAAATAGTAGCCCTATCCCACTACTTTATTATTTTAAATTTTAACTATTAATTTTTGTATTTCCTCTATGGTGATGAAAATTCAACTCTTCCACTCTTTCCTTTTTGTATACACATACATACTTTCTCTTCCTGCATCTTCCCAATATAGTTATTATGATTATGTTAAAATTGTTCAAGCTGAACTACGATGTTATATAAGTATATTTCCTTTCTGGTATAACATTTTGCTTTTGTTTTATTTTCCCCCCAAGAGTTTACAGTTGCTTGTTGTCTTTATGTAGTTTCTGTATACCAATGAATTTCCCCCCTTAGATTCCTCTAGAACTATAAAATAAATCATTTTAGCGTGAACAAACGCTAAGGAACTATATCCATTCCATTTTTCCTTGTCAGTATCTCTTCTGGAATACTCTAACCTCTTGCTTTCATCTGAACTGGTTGTTCTCTGAACTTACTATGTAGCTTTCATCCTGGGGCTTTTCTTCACCATAACACAAAGAAGTCCCTTTGTTCCTGCATTGATGTCCTATTCCCTGGATTCTCTATCTTTGTCTTTATTAAGATAAGATAGAGGCTTACTCTCACTTAGGCAGAAAGTAGATTTGTGAGAACTTGTATGCCCCCAAATGTTTTCATTTTCTTCTCATGCATGAATACACTTAATAGTTTGCTGGGGTAGAATGCTTGGTTAATTTTCTTTTTCCTCAGAATTTTCAAAGTATCATTTTATTGTTTTATAGCTTCTAGTTTTGCTGTTCAAAATCGCTTTTCTAGTAGAATTCCTGGTTTGAATTATTTTTTCCTCAGAATTTTCAAAGTATCATTTTTTTTGTTTTATAATTCCAAATTGCTGTTCAAAATACCATTTCCATATGATTATTCATCACTGGTCTTTTATCTTCTCTTCAGCTCAACTCCTTATTCCAGGTCCTGAAATATCACAATGATTTGATTTTATGTGAGTTTTGTTCTTCATTAATTTTGCCAAGTCCCCAATGGGTCCTTTCAATCTGTAAATACATATACTTCAATTCTTGAAGAACTTCTTTTATCATTTATTTGATAAAATTCCTTTTTATTTTTCTCTTTTTCTCTCTTAATAAACTTTTATTATTCTGTTTAAATACATTAATTTTAAGTCCTCCTGAGATCTCCTAATGTTCTTTTTTATTTTCCACATTATGTCTTTTTACCGTACTTTCTGAGAGATCTCCTTATATGTGTCTCCCAAGCCTCATAGTGCATACTTTATTACTATTACTCCATGTGATGGTTTTCAAAAATCACATTGATTAAATTCCACAAATATTTATGAGTATCTATTATAGGTACTATATATCAGGTTGGCATGGAAAAGCAAAACATAAAAATATCCCTGCATTCTAAAACTTTATAATATACACACATATAAACATGCATGTATCAAATAAATGCTTCATTTAAACAACAAATCTGAAAGTAGGGAAGGAAGTTCTGTCATCAGTGTCATTCTCATTTCTTAACTAGAAGTGCAACTAATGAAATATCAGCAAGTTAATGTAAAAATATTACTAGTGGTCATATTAAGAAAGTTGACAATGTTTCCATTCAAATTGACACTAATGAAGATAAAACTTTGATTGACATTAGTTCAGTGACTTTAATATATGTCTGAGAGCCCATGATAGATATAATGGGCATAAAGTATCATTCTGGAGAGAGAATATTCCATCCTGTTACAGAATATTTTGGGATCAAATAATTGTGCTCTTTAAAAAGTATGTAGGATTTCAACTACTGGCACACCCTACATGAAGAAATTGCTCAATTGATTTTTGTCCTAGTTAAAAAAAGAATCCTCTAAGGTCACATATGGGATTATTCACAAGTTTTAAATCTGGTAATGGAATGGATAATGGGAAAGCAAGAAGGATTTTTTTTTTCACAGTTTTGACTAAAAATGTCTGAGCAATCCTTACAATAGAAAGAATTGCTATTTGACGCAAATAGCAGGCATTCCCAATCCGTTTTTCCCGGAATGGTGGAAAGAAGACAGGGTTCTAGAGAAGAAAAATGGTAGACAGGAGGTGTTTTTGCTCTGAAATAATCCTCTAAAATAAATGAGCCAGCTGAGATAGTTTGATGGATGGACACATTGCTTTGTATGCAGATATAAAAGGATACTCACCCACTGGGTGTGCCAGCATTTGATATTATTTAAAGAAAATCTAACTGTTTGGTGACTACTCTTCTTACCTGGACTGTCTATTTCAAGGACCCCTCATCACTGAGCTCCAGGGTCGAGAACAACTTTGAAGAAGTGATATAACACATGACTTTACTGGGCTTTTGAGTTGTGCCCTACTGCACTTTGTCTATGTTTGCAACAAACCAGAATTCTGTCCAGGAGTAAACCTGTGTTAGGGCTGTGAACATCAAAATGAAGGATGTTAACTACGTGATGATATTGTGAGCCATTGATGGTACACCATGTATGGAATGTTTGTATGTTAAGAATGCATGTGCTTGTACATTGTTTTATCAATAAGAATTAAAAAAAAATAAATTGAATTCAAGAGCCTGGGGAACCTCTGATTGTTATCCTAGAGGGCCCTACATTAAGGTACTGAGTGAACTGAAGACTGAACAGATGAGAGTAGCACTGGCACTGTTGAGAAGTTCAGTGGTGGTTGTTCCCGTAGGATTCATAGAGGATGCTGGGAAGGGTAAAGGGTATGGGATGTATGGATTTTTTCTTTTTCTGGAGTGACGCAAATGTTCGAAAAATGATCATGGTGTTGAATAAACAACTATGTGAGGATATTGTGAGCCACTGATTATATACCATGGATGGAGTGTATGGATGTGAAGATATATTTATATACATAAATAAATTGAAGATGCTGCCACAGGAAAAAAAAAAGTGAAGGGTGTTTCTGCATACCTCAATGTAAGTGGATTATAGCAACCCATTTCATTAGTTTAATGGATTCAGACCTTTGTAAGGCTGATCCAATCAGTTCTGTGGCAGGTGGCTAGTTCATAGGCATAAAAAATTGAGGGGTTCATGTGCTTAAATAGATTGCTTCCTTCAAAGTATTATCTTTATATCTTAGGAACCTTCCACAGTATTTGGCATGGTGACAGTACTTCGTAAATATTTCTTGAAAGAATGAGTTCTGAGAAGTCTTAGACTAAACAATTTAGTTCCATCACTACCTGCTGGCTAAAAATTTCCTTGGCCAATTCTATGTGACACTTATGAGACCTTTTTTGGATTATTTTTAGTCAGTTTCTATTATATTCAAAGAAAAGGAATTAAAATGGTTTTTCAGCAAATATTTAGGCAACATCTACTATGTTCAAGACAATGTTGGGGAAATAAAACTCTTACAACAATCTATGCCTTACAATACCTTTCATCCTAATAGGAGATAAGATATAGCTCACAAATGCAGGCTCAGAATTACATATTTCTAATTATTAAATGCACCTATCTATGCCACAAGCATTACATTTATGTCCCAAATATTATATATTCAGTATGCCCCAAATAATATATATGAGTTACAAGATAGGACACATTTTGTCTAATATTGAGACTAAAATGACTTTAAGTTCCCCTTGGCCAAGAGTAATCATCTCTACTCAAGGTTCTCATTGCTAAGTATTTCTCAAAAGCACTAAGGTTGTTGGGCTGGATAGTCTCTGTTTGGCCCCCTGCAATCTATTCTCTTCTTTGTCTGCCTTGCCCTGAGCCCCAGAGGATGACCCTCCCTAACTCACTGATGCATCACTCAAGTTCATTGTCCTCTGGCTTTTGGATGGGTTGGGCCAATAGGAGACTCTAGCAAGAGACAGAGGAAGGGAAACAGAAACGATGGACTATTTATTCACCCCTGTTCTCTGCATGGGAGCTATTCTTTCAGCAGCTGCATTCCTCTCAACTATAGAACCTGGGGTGGCCCCCTCCTCCACCACCCCAGCTTTTGCTTGTCTCTGGTATCACTATTTGTGCACTTGTCCCTTCACAGCTAGAGGTGGTAATGGCTTCCCATTGTTTCAGCATCTGGGTGCCTCAAAATTCCCATACCTCTATAAAGAATCCCTTCAGTAAAGTTTCTCAAAAGCCCAGTTGATTGTGCCATCTGTCTCTTGCCAGAAGCCTGACTGATACAGTTGCTCATAAGCATCTTACCACTTACTATGCCAGCTGGGAGGACATGGGAGCTCAGGTTAAGGCACGGTGTTGTCTAGGAAATGAAGAATTTGGATAGTTCGTTCAATAAAACTCAATTCCCCAATTTGATAGTGCTGGAGAAGCAACTAATCTATAAAGATTATATTTTATTTAAGTGTTGAACGATACTAATTTTCATACTGAGTTACTAATACTCAGAACTGCCTACTATGACTTAATCTTTTCTGGAAATAATATGATGAAAGTCATCAAAATGTAGCTGTAATAATCCTTTGTTACTGTGTTTTTGTGCATCGTTTTTTCAGTTTGCTAAAGCTGCCAGAATGCAATTTACCAGAAAGGGGTTGGTTTTTTTCAGTGAGGATTATATATATTATATATATGAAACATATATATAATATATATAATAATATATTTGTAGTTCACTCTTTAAAACATTTTGTTGTGAAATATCACATGTATGCAAAAAAGCAATAAATTTCATTGTAACAGGTGATTATAGAACAGATTTCACAGTTTGTTGTGGGTTATAATTCCTTAATTTTCCTTCTAGCTGCTCCAAGACATTGGAGACTAAAAGAAATATCAATATGATTCAGCAGTCATACTCAATCACTAAATCCTATCATCTCTGTTATAACTCCTCCTTTTTTCCCCTTTTTTGTGAAAAATAGCATATATATAAAAAAGCAGTAAATTTCAAAACACATCACAACAATTAGTTGTAGAATAGATTTCAGAGTTTGGTATGAGTTACAAGTCCACACTTTCAGGTTTTTACTTCTAGATGCTCTAAGAAATATCAATATAATGATTCAGCAATCATACAATTTGTTAAACCTTACCTTCTCTGTATAACTCTACCATCAATTTTGATCTTTCTTCCATTCTTTAGCGGTATTTGAGTTATGCATGTTCTGACTTTTTCATGTTGGAAGGGGCTGTTAATAATATGGAATAGGGGGATGGAACTAGTTGATGTTCTGGAGAGGCTGGCGCCTCTGCATTTCAGGATTTATTTGGTCCAGGGACTTGTAGGTTTCTGGAAAGTTACCTTAGTGCATGGAAACTTTGTAGAATCTTATATAACACCCTAGATGTTCTTTAGGATTGGCTGGAATGGTTTTGGTTGGGGGTTGGCAAACTATGATAGGTAGCAATGTCTAACTGAGGCTTGCATAAGAGTGACCTCAGGGGTAGCATCTTGACTCTATTTGCACTCTCTAAGCCCCTGATACCTTATCTGTTCTACTTCTTTTCCCCTTTTTGGTCAGGATGGCATTGTTGATCCCATGGTGCCAGGACCAGCCTCATCCCTGGGAGTCATCTCCCATGCCGCCAGGGAGAGTTTCACCCCTGGATGTTATGTCCCATGTAGGGGAGAGGGCAATGATTTCACTTGCAGAGTTGGGCTTAGAGAAAGTGTGGCCACATCTGAGCAACAAAAGAGGTCCTTCAGAAGTAACTCTTAGGCGTGCCTATAGGTAGGCTAAGCTTCTCCACTACATACAAAAACTTCACAAGAGCAAGCCTGAAGGTAAAGGGTTGGCCTATAGATTTGGGTGTCCCTAATATTTGACACTGTATCAGGAGTTTCCTGGATGGTAAAGTTTAACAGTTCCATATATTTCCTTCCATCCCTTAAGGGACTTTCCCAATACTTTTTGATTATCTGCTTAATATACATACTCTGGGATTTATTCAGGAGTTACATTAAACTATACAGGATTAAAGGCCCTCATTCTTATTCTGGGCTTCCTGTGTTTGAACTGTTCAAATGAGCTATCCAGACAGATTGCGTTAGATTGGGTGCTACAGAAAATTTAGGTTCTGGACAAAATAAACCTTTCTTCCTTTGGTCTCAAAGAGTAGATGAGATTCTAAAATATAGACAATATCTTCCTTACCCCTGTGTTCTGAATTACCTTAATCCTGACCTGATTACCTTCATTCTTATCTCTAAATACCAGGTTAGACATATATAAAAGAGCCTCTCAAGGCCCAGAAATAAAATTACTGCTCTGAACTAAACATGACTGCTATAAGAACTTACAACCTAGGCCCCTGTTTTCTTATATAAGTCTTTTCTAAATGAAACCATACGATAATTGCTCTTTTGTTTCTGGATTATTTTGCCTCACCAAATGTCCCACAGGTTCATTCACAATGTTTCAGGCCCCGCTTTTCAGTCAATGCATTTCAGTGAAGATTTATTAGGTTACAAGTTTATAGTTCTAAGGCATGAAAATGTCCAAATTAAGGCATCAAGAGGAAGATACTTCTCGGAGGAAAGGCTGTTGGCATCCAGGGCTCCTCTGTTCCGTGGAAAGATGCATGGAAACGTCTGCTGGTCCTTCTCTCCTGGGCTCTGGTTTCTCGGGCTCTCTTCAGCTCCTGTGGGTCCTTACTTTTTCCCCCCTGGGCATTTCTCTCTCATATCCTCACAAAGGACCTAGTAAAGGTATTATGACTCACCTTGAATGGGCTGGGTCACATCTCAGTTGAGCCAAAAGTTCCCACCCACGATAGGTCTGCTTACACAGGGATGGATTTAGAGAACCTGGCCTTTTTTGGGTACATAACAGCTCCAAACCAGCACAGTCATGAATTAAATACTCTTTGTTCAGTTGCTTTTATATTCCAACCATGTTAAATAACACTATTTATTGAAGAAAATATGTCCTTAGTTCCAAACAATTGACTTTCAAACCTTTGTTATGGGATTTCTCCTGTATCATAATTACTTGTTTATATATCCTGAGAAGTTTATTTGTTCTCATAAATGAGGCCTTTAACTTATTTATTGTTTTCTCTCCAAAGCTGTAACCATGCTAGTATGTCATGGAATATAAGCAATTAATAAATGAATGAGAAAAATGAATAAATGAGAATGAACCTTGAAATGTAATTCATCTGTAAACTGAGAATTACCTGAAACTATGGATGCCCGTTGAGTAACACAGAGAGAAAATGCATTGGGTTCCTCTCTCCTTATCACAAAGGGTCCTTCCCCTCATATATTTCCAAGTTATTTCCTACCTATTATATGTTGGCCTCCTTTGAAATTGATTAGCAGCTGGTGAAACTACCCAAAAATTCTATGGTAAACTGTTATTTCCCTTCCCATGCAAACTATCTGTGCTGGTTTGAAAGGAAGTGTGCCCCCTAAGAAAAGCCATGTTTTAATATAAGTCCCATTTCATAGGGTAGAATAATCTCTATTCAACACCGTATGTTTGAAACTGTGATCGGATCATCTCCCTGGTTGATGTAATTTTGTTAAGAATGGTTGTTAAACTGGATTAGGGGATGACATGTCTCCACCCATTTGAGTGGGTCTTGATTGGTTTACTGGAGTCCTATAAAAGAGGAAATATTTTGGAGACTCAGAAAGGCCAGAGAATGCTGCAGCACCACGAAGCAGAGAGTCCACCAGCCAGTGACCTTTGGAGATGAAGAAGGAAAATGCCTCCCGGGGAGCTTCATGAAATAGGAAGCCAGGAGAGAAAGCGAGTAGATGACGCCGTGGTTGCCATTTGCCCTTCCAGCTGAGAGAGAAGCCCTGACTGTGTTCGCCAAGTGCCTTCTCACTTGAGAGAGAAACCCTTAACTTCATCAGCCTTCTTGAACCAAGGTATCTTTCCCTAGATGTCTTAGATTGGACATTTCTTTAGACTTGTTTTAATTGGGACATTTTCTCGGCCTTAGAACTATAAACAAGCAACTCATTAAATTCCCCCTTTAAAAGTCATTCCGTTTCTGGTATATTGCATTCCAGCAGCGAGCAAACTAGAACACTATCTTTTGCCAACATAAGTACACATCGGTAGTTTTCAAACCTTTACTTATGCACATAGGGGTCACAGTATACCCCATTTATTCTCCAAGTTTCTATGCTTCCTCAGGAAAATTAACAGTCCCTGTATCACCAAGAAATTGTTTTTGCTCACCTTTCACCTCACCCTGATTATTTATTAATATCAAATGCTTGACTCAGAGGTAAACCTAGGAATTTCAAGCCCCCAAGCAAAATTTCAAAATGGTTTTCCTTACCCCTTGCAAAATACAGAGATACTTTTGCAATATAATTTCTTTTGAGGGGAGACAATGGAGGCAGATGCTTTCCTGATACTTGTGTATTTCCCCAGCTAAGGTAGCTGAGTAATTAAGCATCAGTAAGCTGAACAATCTGTACACAATTATTAGCCACTCCTTGGGTTTATATAGTTCTGAAGAAGTGGATGTTATATGCAGGGTAAATTCTAATAATTCTTTGGAGCCATCCCTTTGTATTTAGAAGTATTTTCAAATTTTACTTCTTTGCTATAAATGAATTACAAAATGTCAGGGGCTTGATGCAAAAGAAGTTTGTCTACTCCATTAATAGTCCAATGAAGGCTGTCTTGGTAGTGGGCAGACTTCCTCTAGTGGTGATTCAGGGACTGGGCCCTTCTGTGCTGTGACTACTTCATCCCATAAGGTCTCAGAGTCCTCAAGAACCAACAGCAGCCTGGGTAAGAGCAGAGAGAGGAGAACATGAGAGGTTCTTGCTTGCTCTGGCCTGCTCACATTTCATGATGGAGCACTCACTCACCTGAATGCATGGAACCTAACATGGCCCCTGGATGGGCAGCGACTCTCACAAACAATTGTACACCTGGAAAGAACATAAAAATTGATTGACTGATTGAGACCTTAACTGACTCTGCACAGAAAGTGAGGGAATAGGGGGTAGGATTCCAAATGGGGTCTTTCTTTAGGTTTAGAATGAGGGAAGAGACAGGAGTTAAATCTGAAACTAGGGATTGGTTTAACAATAGGAATTTGTTGGCTCAAGGTTTCGGAGGCCAGAAGGCCTGCTTACTCCTAGGATTGGTAGCATTTTGGCTCACCAGCTATCCTTGGGGTTCCTTGGCTTTCCTGTCACATGGCAATGTCCCTTCCTTTATTTTCTGGGTTCTACTGGCTTCCAGCTTCTTCCCTAGCCTGAACCATTTGCCCTACGACCCTACACAGAGGCCCACACTGGTAAGCTTGCCCGACAGTTCCTCTCCTTTCTTTGACATCCCTCCATACCGCACTCTGGAAATCCTTCATTCTATCCAAAACATAGGAGCCCCAGAAGAGCTCAACATTTTCGGCCTAATCACATGATGCTGCTGAGTTTAGTTTGATGGGTGATCCTCAGTTTTTTATGGGGCAACCAATGAGTAACTGCCTTCTGCAGTCCCAAAAGAGAATCTGATCTGCAGTCAGCATTTTCCAGACATGAACCTGGAAGGGGCTGCTTAGGGCACACATCTGAGCATTTGATTCTTCTATCCCTGAAGCCGTTATTTTCTCAGAATCCCTGACGGAGCTAAAAGAGGTCCAATTTTGACTCTTTGCTTCCTCTGTGGCATATACTTCTACTACATGCCCAAGCATAAAGTAAAACTGATCCACCAGCTCTGGCTCTTGTTATGTAAAGGGGACGGATACAAAAGAATTTTTAAAAATCCTTTTCCGCATCAATACAGCCTGGCTTTTAAGCATATAGATTCACTTATTAAAAGTTGAATAGTAACTCTTTCTTTTTGCATTCCAGATAAAGCATTTTAATGCTTCCCTTACTCTCTCCATTCCTAACCAAAGCCAAATTCAAAAGAAAAAGTACATTTCTATATTTCAAAATATTACTCTCTTACACATGATTTTTAAACCTTTACTTTTAGCCTTATTTTATTTCTGATGTATCTCTTAAGAATAGCAATCAGATAGATTTTCTTTCAAAATTTTAAAAATCATTATCTTCCTGTGAGGGAGTTTTGCCCTTCACATAGTGACATAATTTAAATACTTGCCTTGCTTACCTCATTAAATTAATATTTGGTTTTCTATTTTGCTATTACCTTTTTATTTATTTATTTATTTTGCATGGGCAGGCACCAGGAATTGAACCTGGGTCTCCAGCATGACAGGCAAGAACTTTGCCTGCTGAGCCACCGTGGCCCACCCTGCTGTTACCTTTTAACATTCTTTATTATGAACTTTTTTGTCAGTTGTGATTTTTAAAGTATAGGTCATACTCCTAAATCTGCTAGCCTAGTATTTCCCACTTTTGTGAGTGTGTTAAGAGTTACTCAACACTAAGGAATTCTGTGGACAAATATCTTTGGGGAATTCTGGGTGAAATAAAGTTAAATAAAGCTTCTTATTGTAGTCCTCTATATAACCTTTAAGTTGTTAATGAAAATTAGGCTCCAAAAGTAGAATACAAGATGTGGAGGTGGGGCAAAATGGTGGCATAGTGAGGTGTAGAATTTAGTCTGTCCTCCAGAGCAGCTAGTAAATAGCCAGGAATAGACCAACAACTGCTGGGGGAACGTCAGTGATGAGACACACAGTGTACACCAGCCTGGACCAGGTAGAATGGCTGAGATCCCACACTGAAGCTGCGGAGGCTAGTGCCCCTCCCTCACAGGCACAGCAGGCTGATTCCCTGAGGGGAAGGAAAAGATTTTACTAGTAGCAAGGGCTTAGCTCAACCAATCTCCAGTTGTGGAATTAATTAACAAATTCTGACTACTGACAACAGGTCCCCAGCACAGATAAACCTCGAATAAGCACTAAAGGAACTAGGAGTCTTTGCCCCAGCTGAGAGTGGGTGGGGCTGATGGGGAAAAATAAACAGGCTTTTTGAGTTGGACAGCACAAAATACTGGAAAAGGGCTGGATTCTAAGAAAAGGGGGCACATATCACCTATAGATGTGTAGAGCCATGTACCAACTCAAGCTCTTGATTGAGAAAACAGGAGCAGTGGTCCAGCTCTGAAAAGGCTTTTTTGCTTTTTATTTTTTTTTTTAGCTTCTCAAACAGCTCATTAAATAGAACTGCAAGTACTGTGAGATTCCAGCACTGCCCCAGGCAAGGGCAGAAATAAAGCATGTCTCAAAAAACAGTGATTAGTTAGGTGAAAGGGGATAGTTTGCTAAAGAGCATATCTTCTGAAAGAAAAGGTGGGATGAGGCCAATTCAGTAGAATCCCTCCATCAAGGAATTCAGGCCCCAAGGACTAGAAAACAGAAGCAATCAAAGCCCACCTACTGCCTCACCTCTGTCTCAACCATACCCATGGCAGGGAGAATCTGCTGAAATTAAAGGCACCACATAACTTTACAGTGATGGGAAGCCATGGGTAGACAAGCACAACAAGCTGGGCAGGATAGGAAAAGCATAGAGTCTAGAGGCTTCAGGGAAAGCCTTTTGGAGCCTCAGGGAAAACTGATGTTGACTACTCTCTCCTCCTGAGACTTGGGCCTGTCTGGTCTGGAAAAATCTGACTGGGGTCTATAATATCTGAGGAGACCCTCCTAAAAAATACAGGATCCATATAGGCAGGGCAAGAAACAGAAAAACAAGAACTAAAAAATTCTAATCAGTTAAACAGAAGCTATTCTGGAGGTCTAAAATAAATTGAATTGAATGTCAAAAAACAGGTAGGGAACAAAGCCATCCAGCAAGAAAGTCCTCGGTAAATCAGTGAAAACAACTTCCAGAATAAATTAATTAAGGAAGCCAAATGCCTGGAGGCCAGCCAAAAATAACAAGTCACACCAGGAAAATCGAAGATATGGCCCAGTCAAAGGAACAAACGAACACTTCAAATGGGATACAGAAGTTGAAACAACTAATTCAGGATGTTCAACCAGACATGCAAAATTTGATTTAAAAAAATCCAATCAACTAGTTGAGAGAGGAAATAAAATATTGGTTGAACATAAAGAAGAACTCAAAAGTTTGAAAAAAATCACAGAACTTATGGGGATGAAAGGCACAATAGAAGAGATGAAAAAACAATGGAAACCTACAACAATAGATTTGAAGAGGCAGAAGAAAGGATTAGTGAATTAGAGGACTGTAATCTGAAATCTGAGACACAAAAGAAAACATAGGGAAAAGAATGGAAAAATATGAGCAGAATCTCAGGGAATTGAATGACAACATGAAGCACACAAATATATATGTTGTGGGTGTCCCAGAAGGAGAAGAGAAGGGAAAGGGAGGGGGAAGACTAATGGAGGAGATAGTCACTGAAATTTTCCCATCTCTTATGAAAGGCATAAAATTATAGAAACAAGAAATGCAGCATACCCAAACAGAATGGATTCAAATACACATACTCCAAGACACTTACTAATCAGATGGTCAAATCTCAAGACAGAGAGAATTTTGAAAGCAGCAGGAGAAAAGCAATCCATCACATAAAAGGGAAGCTTGATAAGACTATGTGTGGACATCTCAGCAGAAGCCATGCAGGCCAAAAGGCAATGGTATTATGAAAGAGAAAAACTGTCAACCATGAATTCTGTACCCACAAAAATTGTTCTTCAAAAATGAGGGGCAAATTGGGAGATATTTTTGCAAGCAGTGGAGACAACCAAATCAATAGACTGAGCTCTCAATCTTGGGGTTCTCCCCTATGAAACTTATTCCTGCAAAGTATAGGCTACACCTACTTATAATTATACCTTAGAATCACCCCCAGTGAATCTCTTTTGTTGTTCAGATATGGCTTCTCTCTCTAAGCCAACTAGGCAGGTGAACTCACTTCTGTCCCTCCTATATGGGACACGACTTGCAGAGGTGTAAATCTCCCTGGCAACATGGGACAGGACTTCCAGGATTAGCTGGGACCCAGCATCATGGGATTGAGAAAGCCTCTTGACCAAAAGAGGGAAGAGAGGAATGAGACAAGATAAAGTTTCAGTGGCTGAGAGATTTCAAACAGAATAGGTTATCCTGGAGGTTATTTTTATGCATTATATAGATATCCCTTTTTTAGTCTATGATCTATTGGAGTGGCTGGAGAGAAACGCCTGAAACGGTTGAACTGCCTTACAGTAGCCTTGATTCTTGAAGATGACAGCATAATGATATAGCTTTTACAGTGCAACTATGAGATTGAGAAAACCTTGTGTCTGATGTTCCCTTTATCCAGGGTATGGATATATGAGTTAAAAATATGAATAAAAAATAAATAATAGGGGTGATAAGAGGTAAAATAAATTGGGTAGATTGAAATACTAGGGTCAATGAGTGGGAGAGGTAAGGGGTATGGGATCTATGTGTTTTTTTCTTTATTTCATTTTCTGAAGTGATACAAGTGTTCTAAAAATTCAAGACCATCATTTTAGATACTATCATCTAAAATGATCATGGTGATGAATACACAACTATGTGATGATATTGTGATGTATACCATGTATTGACTGTATGTGCGTGAAAATATAGTCAATAAGATATTTTTTTTAATGAAGGAGAGATTAAAATATTTTCAAATAAACAATCGCTGAGAGAATTTGACTAAGAGATTGCTCTACAAGCAATACTAAAGGGAGCACTACAGGCAGATAGGAAAAGGCAGGAGAGAGAGGTGTGGAAAAGAGTGTGGAAGTGAAGAATATCAGTAAAGGTATAAAGAGAAAAAAATTAGATATGACATATAAAATCCAAAAGGCAAAAATGGTAGAAGAAAGTACTGCCTTTATACTAATAGCATTAAATGTTAATGGATTAGACTCCCCAGTCAAAAGATATAGACTGGTAGAATGGATTAAAATCAGGACCCATCTATATGCTGTCTACAGGAGAGTCACTTTAGACCCAAAGACAAAAATATGTTGAAAATGAAAGGTTGGGAAAAGATATCTGATTCAAACAACAGCCAGAAAAGAGCAGGAATAGCTAGACTAGTATCTGACAAATTAGCTATACTAATATCTGACAAATTAGCATTCAAATGTAAAATGATTAAAAGAGACAAAGAAGGACACTATGTATTAATAAAAGGAACAATTCAACAAGAAGATATAGCAATCATGAATATTTATGCACCAAGCCAGAATGCTCCAAAGTACATGAGGCAAACACTGATAACACTGAAGAGAGAAGTAAACACCTCTACCATAAAAGTTGGAGACTTCAATTTCTCGTTTTCATCAATGTATAGAACATCTAGACAGAAGATCAATAAAGAAACATATATTTTGAATAATATAATAAGTGAACTAGACTTAACAGACATTTATAGAACTTTACACCCCACAACAGCAGGATACACATTTTTCTCAAGTACTCATGGATCATTCTCAAGGATAGACCGTATCTGGTCACAAAAGAAGTCTCAATAAATTTTAAAAGATTGAAATACTACAAAATACTTTCTCAGATCATAATCAACTGAAGTTGAAAATCAGTAACAGGCAGAGGGCCAGGAAATTCACAAATATATGGAGGCTAAACAACACAGTCTTCTACAATCAGTAGGTCAAGGAAGAAATTACAAGAGAAACCAGTAAATAGGCAAATGAAAATGAAAACACAACATATCAAAATTTATGGGATTCAGCAAAGGCAGTGCTGAGAGGGAAATTTATTGCCTCAAATGCCTAGATTAAAAAAGGAGAAAGAGCAAAAATCAAGGAATTAGCTCTTCACTTGGAAGAACTAGAGAAATAACAGCAAACTAATCCCAAAGCAAACAAAAGGAAAGACACTATGAAGATAAGAACAGACATAAATTAAAATGAGAATATGAAAACAGTCAAGAAAATCAATAAAACCAGAAGTTGGTTCTTTGAGAAAATCAATAAAATGATCGACCTTAGCTAGACTGATAAAAAAAGAGAGAGAGAGAGGGTGAGGATGCAAATAAAATAAGAAATAGGATAGGGTACATTATAACTGACTCCACAGAAATAAAGAGGTAATGAGAGGATGCTATGAGCAACTATATGCTAATAAAGTAGGCAACATGGATGAAATGGGCAACTCTCTAGAAAGGCATGAACAGTGAACATTGAATCAAGAAAAAATAGGCAATCTCACCAGACCAATCAGAAGTTAAGAGATTGAATCAGTAATCAAGAGGTTCCCAAAAGAGAAAAGTCCAGGACTGGATGGCTTCATATGTGAATTCTACCATGTATTCAAGAAAGAATTAGTACCAATCCTGCTCAAACTCTTCAAAATTGTTGAAGAGGAGGGAAAGCTACCCAACTCATTTTATAAAACCAACATTACCCTATTACCAAAGCCAGACATAGATACTACAAGAAAAGAAAATTATAGACTAATCTCTTTAATGAATATAGATACAAAAATCCTCAACAAAATACTTGCAAATCAAATCCAACAGCACATTAAAAGAATTAAACACCATGACTGAGTGGGATTTATTCCAGGTATTCAAAGCTGGTTCAACACAAGAAAATAAATTAATTTAATACACCACATCAATAAGTCAAAGCAGAACAACCAAATGATCATCTCAATGGATGCAGAAATGAATTTGACAAAATTCAACATCCTTACTTGATGAAAACACTTTAAAGGATAGGAATAGAAGGGAACTTCCTCAACATGATAAAGGGAATATATGAAAAACTCACAGCTAACATCATTCTCAATGGGGTAAGACTGAAAGCTTTCCTTCTAAGATCAGAAACAAGACAAGGATGTCCACTGTCACCATTGTTATTCAATATTGTGTTGGAAGTTCTAGCCAGAGCAATCAGATAAGAAAAAGAAAAGACATCCAAATTAGAAAGGAAGAAGTAAAACTCTTATTGTTTACAGATGATATGGTATATGTCAAAAATTCTGAAAATCCACAGCAAAACTACTAGAGCTAATAAATGAGTACAGCAAAGTAGCAGGATACAAGCTCAACACCCCCAAATCAGTAATGTTTCCATATACTAGTAATGAGAAACCTGAGGAGGAAATCAAGAAAAAAATTCCATTTGCAATAGCAACTAAAAGAATCAATTATTTAGGGATAAATTTAACTAAGAATACAAAAGACCTATACACAGAAAACTACAAGAAGTTGCTAAAAGAAATCATGGAAGACCTAAATAAATGGATGGGCATATTGTAGTTTATG
Source organism: Tamandua tetradactyla (assembly GCF_023851605.1). Taxonomy (NCBI): domain Eukaryota; kingdom Metazoa; phylum Chordata; class Mammalia; order Pilosa; family Myrmecophagidae; genus Tamandua; species Tamandua tetradactyla. The sequence goes on along the minus strand of NC_135351.1, from coordinate 20,005,639 downwards.
GATTAGAAGACTAAATATAGTTAAGATGTCAATTTGTCCCAAATTGATTTGTAGTCTCACTGTAATACTAATTAAAATCCCAACAACTTACTCTGCAGAAATTAAAAAAAAAAATTACCAAATTTATTTGGAAGGGCAGGGTGCCATGAATAGCTAAAAATAGCTTGAGAAAGAAAAACAAAGTGAGTGGTCTCACACTACCTGACTTTAAAGCATATTACAAAGCCACAGTGATCAAAACAGCATGGTGCTGGCATAAAGATAGATATACTGATCAACACAATCGAGTTGAGTGTTCAGAAATAGACCCTCTCATCTATGGAGAATTGATCTTTGATAAGGCGGTCAAGCTAACCCACCTGGAACAGAGCAGTCTTTTCAACAAATGGTTTTTGGAGAACTGGATATTCCCATGCAAAATAATAAAAGAGGATCTATATCTCACACCTTACAAAAAATTAACTCAAAATGGATCAAAGAACTAAATATTAAAGTTAAGACTATAAAACTATTTGAAGAAAAAGTAGGGAAATATTTTATAAATCTTATTTTAGAAGGTGATTTCCTAGACCTTACACCCAAAGCACAAATACTGAAAAAAGAAATAGATAAATGGGATTGTCTCACAATTAAAACTTTTGTGCATCAGAGAACTTTGTCAGGAAGTTTAAAAGGTAGCCTAAGCAATGGGAAAAAATATTTGGAAAACATATCAGCTAGGGGATTAATATCCAGAATATATAAAGAGATTCTTCAACTCAACAACAAAAAGTCAAATAATCCAATTTAAAAATGGGCAAAAGACATGAGCAGACACTTCTCAGGAGAGGAAATACAAATGGCTAAAAGGCATATGAAAAGATGATCAATTTCACTGACTATTAGGGAAATGCAAATCAAAACCGCAATAAGATATTATCTCACACCCAGTAGAATGGCCATTATAAAAAATAAAAAAGGCAAGTGCTAGAGAGGATGTGGAGAAAGAGGCACACTTATCCACTGTTGGTGGAAATATAAAGTGGTGAAACCAGTATGGAAAGGAGTTTAGTGGTTCCTCAGGAAGCTGAGGATAGAATTGTCAAACAATCCAGCAATCCCATTATGAGGTATATATCCAGAAGAACTGAAGGTAAGGACACAAATGGACATTTGCACACTGATGTTTATAGCAGCATTATTTACAGTTGCCAAGATGGAAATAGCCCAAATGTCCATCAACAGATGTGTAGCTAAACAAGCTGTGGTATAAACATTCAATAGAATTCTACACAGCTGTAACACAGAATAAAGGCATGAAGCGTCTAACAACATGGATGAACCTTGAGGACATTTTGCTGAGTGAAATTTGCCAGAAACAAAAGGACAAATACCATATGGTCTCACTGATGTGAACATTAGTAAGTGAACATTGAGAGTTAAAGAGACACAGATTATCAGGAGATAGAAAGAGGGTCTAGATTGGGCATTTGATGCTGAAGGGATACAGTTTGTGCAACAGAATTGCTTGTAATAATTCAGAAATGGATAGCACAATACTACCTGATGGTAGCACGATAATATAAGTACAGTGAATGAAGACAAGTATGAGTGTGGTTGAGAAGGGCTGGGGGCACGTAGGAAATCAGAAAGAAAGTTAGGGATAAAGACAGAAACAGTATAATTTAGGAATGCCTAGAATGGACAGTTATTGAGGATTAAATACACAAATACAAAAACTCTTTTGTGTGGGTATTTCTATAGTGATGGGAGAACAAATCACTGTCAGGATGCAAGGGGTTGAAAATGGATGGTATACAGGAAAAGGTACAATCAATGCAAGCTAAGGACTATAGTCAAAAGTAACATTGTAATACGCTTCCACTGAATGTAGCAAAGGCATTATGCCAAAACTAAGGTCAACAAGCAGGAGGCATGGGAGAGGGGTATGGATTCCATGAGAAAGAAAAGGTAATGTCTTCATATAGATAATGGTAGTGAAGGCATGTCTGTTTACTTAGCTTGGATTGTAAGATGTCTGAACAAAATTGGTTAAAAATAAACTGAGAGGGCAATGCAATGGTGGCTCGATGGTAGAATTCTCGCTTGCCATGCCAGAGACCCGGGTTCGATTCCCAGAGCCTGCCCATGCGAAAAAGAGAACAGAGAGAAACAAGTGCTAGAGAAAATGTGGAGAAAGAGATGTGCCTATTTGCTGTTGGTTGGGCAGCTGAGAGGTGCAGCCCCTTGGAGGGCAGTGTGGTGGTTCCACAGGAGGCAAGGGGTAAGGCTGCCGTATAACCTCGCAGTTAGGTATATACCTGGAGGAACTGAGTGTAGGAACGGAAATGGACATTTGCACACTGGGTCTTTATGGCGGCAGTGTTCATGATTCACGATGGATGGAGGTGGCATAAGGGTATACCGACTGAGGAATCGAAGGGGGAACTGCGGTGTATACATGCAACAGACTACTGAGCGACTGCAAGAAGAAATGACGTTGGGAGGCGTGCATCTAGGTGAATGAACCTTAAGTACTGTATGTTGAATGAAATGGCAGAAACAAAAAGACGGTTATCATGCCTCACTCACGTGGATTAAATAGAATATACAAACTGAGAGAACTGAAGTTGAGAGCATGGGTTATTGGGTTAGGACCTATTGTAAAGGGTCCCAGATTGTAAGCTCTTATGGTGGTCACATACATTCAACAGCTGTAACTGATATTAATCAATTCTGAGATACTGAGCTATTTGTGTATAACCTAGTTGTTCCCTGGAATTTCCGGTATTCATCTGACACCCGAGACTCAGAGTTAGAGCACCGAAGCTATGAAAGTTAGCATTACCCCATTCAGCAATTGTTAAAACAGCCGAAACAATGATCAGACTTCATCTAGATATATGAATGAAGCTGATCTGGATAAAGCTACAGTAAACCAGAATACTGGGTAAAGGGTGATATAGCTCATATTTTCAAACTTTAATCTCTGTGTAAGATCAAAGGGGGAGATAATTATTTGATGCAAAATTTATATTTTGTGTAGCACATTGTCTAATTTAACATGTATGGTCAGTTTACTTGAACATCATCATTACGTGGAAAACGGTGTGAAATCTCGTTGCTTTGTACAGGTTAGTGTCATGCCCTGATATACCCAGATTAATTTGGGCAGAGAATAAACAAGTATTTGCAAAATCCTCTTAGTGGACTGGGGAGAAAGGAGAAAATGTTAAATTTTTTGGGTAATTCCTGATATTCTCGCAAGCAGTGGGGACAACCAATTCAAAAGGCTGAGCCCTCAACCTTGAGGTTTGCCCCTATGAAGATTGTTCCTGCAAAGGAGAGGCTAAGCCTACTGATAATTATGTTTTAGATTCACCCCCCAAAGAACCTCTTTTGTTGCTCAGGTTGTGGCCTCTCTCTAGGCCAACTAAGCAGGTGAACTCACTGCTCTACCCCACCCTACCCCACCCCGATGTGGGATATGACTCCCAGGGGGTGTAAATCTCCTGGGCGACATTGGATAAGACACAAGGCATGAGCCAGGATCCAGCATTATCAGCATAAGAAAACCTTCTTGACCAAAAAGGATAGAGGGAAAAGAGACAAAATAAAGTCTCAGTGGTTGAGAGATTTCAGACAGAGTTGAGAATCCTGGGGGTTATTCTTATGCATTATATAGATCCTCCTTTTTAGTTTATGGTGTATGGGAGTGGCTAGAGGGAAGTACCTGAACCTGCTGAACTGTGTTCCAGTAGCCTTGATTCTTGAAGAAGACTGTGTAACTATACAGCTTTTAGAATGTGACTGTGTGATTGTGAAAACCTTATGTCTGATGCTCCCTTTATCCAGGGTATGGACAGATGAGTTCTTAAAAAAAGGAAAAAAGAATAAATCATAGGGGGAGGTAGAGGGTAAAATTTGGGTAGATTGAAATACTTTGGGTCAATGAGAGGGAGGGGTAAAGGATATGGGATGTATGAGTTCTTTTTTTTTTTTTCTTTTGATTTCTTTTTCTAGAGTGATCCAAGTGTTCTAAAAATGATCATGGTGAAGAATACACAACTATGTGATGATATTGTGAGTCACTGATTGTATAATATGGTTGGACTGTATGTGTGTGGATATTTCACAGTGCAAACATTAAAAAATAAAGAGGATAAAGAAAAAGAGTATAAGGTATGTCAACTTTATTAGACCATAGAATTCCTTTTTTCGGTGAGCCTTTATTAAAACAATTATTCTATAAAAACTATTTGGGAACTCTGCCAGCATTACCTGATATTTATAATTTTGCACCTATATGTATTTAAATATTAACAAACAAAAAGTGTCTGGTGTTGTCTGTGCCAAGTACTCTGTTTCCTCTCCAGCTCTGTTTTCTGTCCTTTTCTACCCCGCATGATGGGTCAGAAGTCCTCTACGGACTTTCTCAGCTGGGCTTAACCTCAGGCTCTTGGTTGGGTTCAGCCAAAGGAAGGCACTAATGGGAGATGGGAAGCCTTAAGGAAAGAGAGTGCACAGTATCCACGTGCCTGCTTCCCTTCCTGTAGGACCCTGGGCTGGCACTGGTGCATCCTTCTCTTGAAGGCAGCTGGTGGGCTGCTGTCAGCTTCCCCTATAATTACTGTGACAGCTCGAGCTCTGTCTAGGTTCTGATGACCTCTTCTTCCTCTCACTCACCTCTTCAGGCTTAGGGGCTGGTAACAGCCACCTGCTATTGCCACCTCCATGTATTTCCCCATCCTCTGCTGATTCCATGTACCCTGTATAGACCTTTATTAACAATCTCTTCATTAAACTCTCCTTCATTACACCATTTGAGTGTATCTTCTCCGCACCTAATTTACAAAATGCCCGGTATGTAAAATAGTGAATTTAATTCACAATCTCTCTTCCCTCTTTCTCCTCCAACAGCAATTGTTTTAGTTAATAAGGAATTTTAGATGCAGTTTCATAATTTAAAGTTACTATCATTTATTTTACATTGAACGTGGTATCTTTTAAGAAATGTTAGTGAAATTTGCATGTCAGTTATTTATTCATACCTATAAATGTTATTAACGTTACCTTAGGTTGAAATGCTTTTACGGCTTACTTTTAGTACAGAACTTCTCCATTCTTGAATGTTTTGCTTTAGTTAGTCATTCAGTTACCTAGATTAGTTGTCAAAAAGAATGTATGAGTTGTATATTTTCTAAGTCATTGCATAGCTTAAAATATCTTTCTGTTCCCTGCTCAGAGCAGTGATTTGGCTTGGTACAGAATTCATGAGTCACCACCTTCTCAAAATCCTGTAGATATTGTTTCCAATATCTACTATATTTTAAGATTGTGGAGAAGTAGTCTGAGGCCAACACAATTTTTCTTTGAGGCCCCAAATGGCCAGCCTCCTACTTTCAGTTGCTGCCAACCAACTTTTCAGGGAGGAACTGTACTTCAGAGGAACCCGGTGTCTGTCTGCCTGCCTGCTTTTCTCTGTGTCTGTGCTCTGTCTCCCTGTCTCTCCGTCTCTGTCTCTCTGTCTCTGTCTCTGTCTCTCTCTCTCTCTCTCACACACACACACACACACACACACACACACAATTATCATCACTCATCTATTCCAGGTCCCAGGTATCCTTTCACACCTGCCTTTTATAAACCATCAACTTTTCTGCCCTTCTGTTTTGTTTAGTAATTCCTCACCTCAAATTCCAGAAACCTCTATCAGTGAAAGGAAGTTCAAGAGAAATAGTCCACATAATGTTCCCATTTCCCTTGCTTTCCACTTTCACTCCTCCAAATTTGAGGATGCGTTCATCAGGATTCCTTATGGTCACAATTCATAAAACCCAACTCAGACATATTCACTGGCCCATATAACTAAAAATTTCAGGGACACATATCAAAGGGGTCAAACCATATCATCAGAACTCAATCTATTTTGAATACTCAGCTCAACGTTGTGCCAAGTCGGCGTCATTCCCAGGCAGACTCCATCACCGTGGTGGCAAAATGAACACCCCTGTTTGGGGCTTTTACCCTACCCATGGATCAATCCATCAGACAGAAAGCCTCTTCCTTCTAATCATTCCAACAGAAATCCCCAGATTGCCTTTCACTGGGCACACCTACATGGTGGGCCCATGCTTGCCAGCAAGGGGGATCCCATATACCGGTTAGCCTGCCTGTCTGTCCCGCCTTTGCCTGGAGCATGAGGTGTGGTCGGTCCCCTTTGAGTCACAGAACTGGGGATGGTGGTAGTGTGGTTCCACAATGGAAAAGCAAGGTGCCCACGCCACAAGATGAGTAAATGCTAGGAATCGAGCTGTGCACAAACAATACCTACTACAGGGGTGTCCAGGTACCCGCAGTAGCCTATATTCACTGCCCAAAAGGTCATGCTGCTTGGGGGGAAGGTGAGTTGAAAATTGGCCCTTGCCTCTTTCATCTGGGCCCATTGTCCTGGAAGTAGCAGAAACTTATTAATATTTCTGGAATTTGGCAGCATTTTTCCCCACGTCCCAGGACTATTATAGACTGCCCCTCTCCAGTGGACACCATGCGTCTCCCCTCATACCCCCTCTGCAGGGGCAAACACCCATCCTCAACTGCTGCTAGTGCCCAGAGGTGTATCCCTCACAGGAAATTTCAGCTTCAAGGAAATGCCTTGCCTGAGCTTACACCCCCTCCCAAGGGATGGCCCATCACCAATGACTGCCTAATACAGGGAAAAAAAAGAACCCAGCCCTTCGCTTCAATTAAGGCAACTTTGGAGGGCCACCTCAGCTCCAGCATGCCCTGGGGGGTGGGCTGAGGCTCTGGTTACAGCTTCACTGTATGCCAGCTTCTCACAGATATAACCGCTGAGAGTCCTCCTCGATAAATCATATGCAGTTAGTCCCCCTTCCAGAGTCTGTGTCCAGGGAACCCAACATTTTCATTTGAAAATAATTTCAAATTTACAAAATGTTGAAAAAATTTTAAAAAATCCAAATACTTTTAGATTCAACTAGTACTGACATTTTACCCCATTTTGCCTCCTTGCTCAACTCTCTCTCCCTCTTTATACATTTCTCCATAAATACATCAGTATGGATGTCCTACGAACAGGGATCTTACATAGCCTCAGTACAGTTATTAGCTATACACATTTACACGGTTTGAATACTTTTGTGTAATCTGCCACACGTGAGCCAAAGAATTACATTGACCAAATAATGCTCTTTTTAGAATTTTCCCTCTCTAGTACAGGAGCCAGTCTAAGGTTAGGTATTGCATTTATTAGTTTCCTTTAATCTTGAACATTTCCACAGGCTTTCTTTGCCTTTAATGACGTCGGCATTTTTAAAGAATATAACCTATACTCTTTTTCAAAGATAACACTTCTCATTTTTATTTACTTGATATTTCCTTATGATTAGATTCAAGTTGTGGGTTCTAGCCCAAAATACTCCACAGGTGAGGCTGAGTCCTTCTCAGCATGTCACATTTGGAGGCACTTTATAGCTACCTGTCCCTAACTGTTGTGTGAAGTTTGATCATCTGGTAGAGATTTCACTCTGTTTCTCTGCTGTATAATTGCTGATTTTTTTTTCTCTCTCAACTAAAAAGCGGGCTCTGGGGACCCACTTTAAGACTATGTGAATGTCCTGCTCTTCAGCAAAATTGCCCACAAGATTTACCCTTCACTGATGATTCTTGCCTGATTCAATCCTCACCAAGATGCTTATAAGTAATGATTTCCTGGCATCTACTAGTTGGACCCTGGCACTCAAGTGTAAGCAGAAGTCCTTTCTTCTCCCTGACCTAGTTATTCTTTTGTTTATGAGGAGTATAGATGCAAGATTTCTTATGTTTTCAATAGTTTAAAATTTATTCCTGTCCTTAAATGTTGTAGTGCTCTCGTTTTCCCAGGCTTGTGAGTGGAAGCCCCTTCTGTCTGAGATGCCCTCCTTTGAGGTTTCAGTACTCATTTCCAACGAAATTAAGATGCAGAGAGTCAGAGCCTCTGCTAAACTCACCAGCCTGTCGTACAAGCTGCCTTCATTTTCTCATTGTATATTTCCCTGGAGCCAGAATAGGCACTACGCATCAATCTCCGGGGAGGTTTGGTTTTTTTTTCCCCCCTATATTTTCTTGAACCTTTCCTGATGACATATTCTTTTGTTCTGATTGCTACAAGTGTCAGTACAGACTCATATATGTCTAAATCAGAGAAATATGGAGTTAGGACTTTTTAAATCATGTCACCATAAAGCAAAGGCTGACATATTGTACACAAGTTCAAATATATTTGAACATAGCTAAAAATATGAAACTCGTGGCTGCACAGTGTCATGATGAATGTGTACATTTTTTTCAATGTGTCAGCACTGCAATAGCTTTTTCTCATTTTTTAAATTTAACTTTTTTATTGTGAAAAATAAGGGTGTACGTTTTTATGTGTGTGTGTTTGTGTGCATGTGTCCACTATTGCTGGAAATCATCCAGGAAAATGTAATTGTCCCTTAATTAAACCATAGTGAGGATGGGGTGCAATTGATTATCAAAACCAGGCCAGGATTTCAGGTGGTTAGTTCTGGGATGAGTGATGTCCAGGAGAAGACAGATGAGGGAAGGAAGCTGGTATGAGTTAGAGCTGAAGCCCAGTCCAAGCCAGAGGCTCGATGTCTGGTACAAAGCAGAAGGTTCTGGCTTCTTGGTCAGCGAGAACCCTTGCTAACTCCAGGGCACTACAGCTTTTCAAGGCAAACTGAAGTTTAACTGTCTTCAGAGCACCAAGTTGTATCTTTGCTCTGTCTGGGATTTTCAAGTTACTAAAAAACTCCCCCTCTAGCCAACCAGGTAACCATTCACATCTTTTTAAGCGTTTTTCAAATTTTTGCGTTGAGTAAGATGGTCTTCCTTCTAATCCTCATATCTTAAAGGGGTCCAAAGTAAGGACGCAGGGATATAGCATCAGACCAAAATAAAGTAATGACATTGTCCTTGTCACCTCGATGTGAGTGTGGCTGCTGGGAATGGTCTCTCAGCACCTCTTCCTGCGTGTGCATGAAGCATGGGACTCCCTCCAGAGGGCTATGAGCAACCGCTCAGAAGTCCATTTCTCAACCCTCTCCTGCCATTTAGCTTGTGACACCCAGCACTTCAAGACAGCACCCGGAGTTCCACGGTTCTCCCTTCCCGACGAGGCTGCCACATGTCACGGAGAGCTGCAGTTCTTGCTCACACATTTTGCATAATCAGTTTCTATTCTGTTGTGTTCTCTCACACATGGTGCTCTGAGACTATTCTGGAAAATAGATGATATTTTTCAGTGTGGGTTAGTAGCGTGGTTTTACGTTGGGCTCAGACTATTTGGTAAATGAAGTCGGTTACTCATCTATCTGTCAGATGAAGAGAAACATACATGGATGCGTGTAACCTGTTTTTAGATCCAGAGTCCACCCGCTTGCCTCTATCATCCTGAGAATAGCGACAACCTGCCTCATTGCCCTGGGAGTCGATGCTTGCATTCAGATTTTTACCTTAAAGAATCTACTGTATGGATTTCTGCAATAGCTTCGAAATGTTTCCCTTCCTTTTGATATGTTCTGCATTCTACAAGCTACTTCCTGATCAGACTTCTGAAAGTAACATTTACTGCTTGGGTTAGAGTTTATCATTAACTGGCTGCTTGATGGAGTAAAAATCACCCCTTCTTTGAGACTCTACTTCCAGAGAAGTAATAAGGGGATGATAACATTGTATCTTCCTTAAATGAATGCTAGGAGGATTCACCAAACAATTGTAAGGGAAGGGCTGGCTTTGTGAATTAGGAACTCTTGGCTGTTGTTCATTATGTCTCACCTTTCTGTGGCTTCTCACTGCCTGCAGCTCAACACTAGCGTGTAAACAACTCTAAGACCAAACTCAACCGAGTCACAGTTTTATTGTTCTTGCCATTACTTCCGTATGTGAACCTTCTCGTCCAGCATTAAATGTGCATCCGCGTTCTCAGTGGCTGTGACTGTGGAATAATAAGGTCCAGAGAAGTTCAGGACAGTAAGGAAATGTGGCAGTAGTGCTAGATGAGACGCCAAAACTTAGATTTAAACAGAAATTTTAAACATAGCCTTTTTCACCCAGTTCATCATGGCAGAGAACACCAACTCAGCATCCTTATTTTGGAAGAAATAGCCAGGATTTTATTCTGGGGATCGTATCTTCCATTGCGTGGCTGTAGAAAGTTTTCTTTACTCTTTTAAGATTTCCTTTCTTTCCCTGTTAAAAAGTTTGGGCGGTTGGGAGTAGTAAATGAGGTGATGTATAGAAGAAAGTTTCAAAATGTTGAATGATCATAGAAATGTTAGCTTGCCCTTATTAGGTTATGAGGAATCATTAATTCATAGTGCATGAAACACATCTGCAGAGCAGTTCTTTTGATCAACAAATCCTTATGTAATCTATGTGGTCGGTAATTCCATTATTCCCTTAATAGGTTTCCCCTTGAGTTTCATAAGCAGTGATCTTCTACGGGCAGAGAGAGGCAGTTAAATACTCTAAAAATATTTCCTTCACTAATCTCCTTAAATGTGGAGGAAAAGGGCTGACCTGTGAAAGCAGCAGCCTCACATTCACACACTCATGGACGAATCCAACCTCCCCCCAGCTGCAGCCAGCTTTTGGTCATTTGAGGACTGTTAACTCAGTGTGGGACTTCCTGCCCCTGCTTCCTCCTCCATCAGCCCACCACCCATTAGCACACCGCCCCATGGGATGACCAGGAAAGAAGACATCGATTAACTCAAACCCGTCAATATGAGTTCTTTTTAATAACTTAAACCGGCGAAAGAGAAAAAGGTTAAATAAAATGTGGTTTGTGAACCTCATTCATCTATGACCAGCCTTCCCTTCCACTCAGCCACAAACAACTGGAGGTGGGTCTCATGGGAGCCTCTTGAATATAAATTCAGCTTCTTTGGCAGAGATCCACAAAGCAGTTTTGATGTGTAGGTTTCTTTCTTTCTTTTTTTTTATTTCACAAATAATAAAATAGTGCTTATCTTCTTGGAACTACTTTTTGGACCTTAAAGATATCGAGACCAGGGCATCAGGGCCACCCAGAGAGTGGCAGCTGTGGAACGATTGTCTTGGAAACAAAAACAGGCAGGACCCAAGGTAAGGGAGAGTGCCAATCAGCCAGAGCCCAACAGAGAGGGTTAGGATTGCATTCACTAAGCAAATGCCCAAGACGCATTTGCTCCCCTGAAAACAAGCTGCCTAAACATCTGTGGAGAGACAAAGGAAAACATGGGGAAGGAACCCAGAGATGAATATTTCAGCAGAAACGTGGGAAGCAGTACACTGCAACTTGCAAACAGCCTTCTGTACTGCATGCCATAAATTAACACAATATAAATTTATACATATTTACACCACATAGTCTGTAACTATATAAATCCTCAATACTCAGACTTGTGGGGTAGGTGTAAGAGAACAGTCCATATGTTTATTCATGTTCTGTGGAGCTCTAGGGAACTCAGTGATTTTACACACACACACACAGGCACACACGCTATATATATTTCTATATAATACTAAAGGTGATTCTAAATGTTTAAATCAAATTGTCTAAAGGCAAGACTCTATTTTAGAAAATGTTGCCGTTTTAAAAGATTCAGAGCCAGAGGGAATTATAATTCTGTTTGACGGTGCCTTTACTAGTTGCCTTATGTATCCCAAACCTTAGTTAATAGTTACTGATCTGTACATAAAGGTTGTGTTGAGTAAACTTTTTATTGATGGAAAAGACAATTGAAGTGACTTTTCTCTGGGCTCTTCCATCCATATGAAAGAAAACAGGATTAAAATACAAGATTACAAGATTTCAAGAGCTTTTCTTTGGAAGCCCCTTGGCTCATGAGAGGCATTGTGACACATGGAGAGAAGTTGCCAAAAGCAGGGTCAGAAAAGCTGGGTTTTGATCCGGACTCTGCTGTTTACTGGCTTGTTTTCCTTGGACAAGTCTACAAAACTCTCAGAGACCCACACCCTTGAGAAAACAGTAATACCTGCCCTGAATACCTTGAAAAAATGGCAAGAATCGATAATGTTTTAGTTTGCTTGGACCATGTAACAGAGTACCACAAATTAGGTGGCTTAAAACAAATTTATTTGCTCACGATTCTGGAGACTAGGAGTTTAAAATTGAGGTATCAGCAGAGCCATGCTCCCTTGAAACCTTAGGGGACCCTCTTTCCTGGCCTCTTCCCAGCTTCTGGAGGCTTGCTGTCAATCCTTGGTGCTCCCTGGCTGGCAGGTGCAGCACTTTAGTCTCTGCCTCTGTCACATGGCCGTCTCCTCTCTTGTGTCTGTCTGCCTCTGTGTCCTAATATCCTCTTCCTTCAAGGGCACGGGTCATTGGATTAGGGCCAGCCCTACTCCAGTTTGTTCTACTCTTAACTAATCACATCTTCAGAGACCCTATTTTCAAATAAGGTCACATTCATTGGTTTGGATGTTGGGATTTAAACATATCTTTTTTTTGGGGGGGGGGACACAATTCAACCTCCAACACATGGCACCGAGTAGATATGAAAATCCTTGGCAACTATAATTCTTTTACATGTACTGTCAAGCCACTGTTATGGTTTCTTTCATAATTTGCTGCTAAGCAAACAAAATGCATTCAGTCTGTGTTTTACAGCTTTCTTGGAAGAAGTCTACAGCTGGGTTGCTGTTGACACTCTTTGTTTCAGAAGAATGCCAGCCACAGTGGGTGGAGAAGCACATCCCGTCACCAATTGCCAACTCACTTTGGCGCATGCCTGTGTGGGCAGGGACTGTCGATGTGTTTGGACATTGGCCAACACTCGGTGGACATTTATTAAATATGGAATAGCAATAAGTGTTTCAGGAGGAAATGGCTGTCTGAAACAAACAAGACAGCAATTTTTCCACATGTCGCTACTTAAAGGCGTACAGGCTATAAAGTGAGTGGACCCTTTATTTCCTTACAGGCACTGAAGAATAAAATCAATAAAATATGATTGCGCTTATCATAACCAAAGTAACAACTGCTACGCAATGGGGAACAGAAGTCTCACCTCTGCTAAGTTCACACTGACAGTAAATAGAATCTCTTCAGATATTACCATGTCTCTTTCGGTATGACTTGTTTCTCCCCTTTAGGTATGAGAGGAGAAACCCTTTCTTCTGTTACCTGCCCACCTTCTTACAGGCATGGTAAAGATTACTGCTCACAGAGGTGCTCAGACTCTGTTTAGTAGCCATGATAGAAACCCAGATTACCCAGAATAATTGAGGGATATTCTGTCCACAATGACACCTGGTCCTCACCACCACCTCACTGCCACCATGCCTGATGGAGCAGTGAGGAGTACAGCAGAGTCATCCCACCTCATCCATGCTCAGGGAGGTTCTTAGCAGCTCCTGCCCTCCTCCAAGTGCTGGATTTTGGTATGTGTCAGCAACCAGAGCAGCACCTGAAGGACTACAGGAGAACCACCCACATGCTTAAGAGTAGAAAGGAGTCCTGCTTATGGAGGAATAAATATTTTTTAAAGCCAGTTTCTCATTCTTATCTTTCTTTTACTTCCCTCATCCTCACCAGTCTGCTAGGGATTAAGATACGAAGTTGGGAATACCCACTCTAAAGTAATGTTCTTTTATTTATTTTATTTATTTTAACTTTTCTATTGTGTAATATAACATGTATACAAAGAAAATAAAGAAAAAAGCAGTAGTTTTCAAAGCACTCTTCAACAGGTAGTTACAGGACAGATCCCAGAGTTTGTCATGGGCTACCATACCATCCTCTCCGATTTTTCCTTTTAGCTGCTCCAGAATATAGGAGGCTGGAAGTAATAAATATTTTTTGTATCATCACAATCGACACTTTTTTTTTCTTTTTTGTGAAAAATAACATATAAAAAACAGTAAATTTCAAAGCTCAGCACAATTGGTTGTAGAGCAAATTTCGGAATTTGGTATGGGTTACAATTCCACAATTTTAGGTTTTTACTTCTAGCCGCTTTAGGATACTGAAGACTAAAAGAAATATCAGTGTAACGATTCAGCAATCTTTGTTTGTTAAGCCCTACTTCTCTATAACTCTACCATCACCTTTTGATCTTTCTATCCCACTTAGAGTAATATTCTTAACTTTGAGATCCCAGGCACCTTTGCTAATCTGATGAAAACTGTGCACTGGACACAAAATTGCAGATATAATTTTAGATGATTTTAGAAGGTGGCTTGCCACTCTAACCCAATTTAATAGCTCTGTTCTAAAGAAGAAAGAGAAGGAAAGCATGGAATCTCTAGTACTTATTAGGCTTGTTTTTTCTGCAGGCCTAAAATAAGAAAGGATCATATACCTACAGCTGCTGTAACAAATTACCACAAACTTGATGACTTAAAACAATACAGATTTATTACCTTAACAGTTCTAGTTCTGTTACCTCTAGACCTTCTTCTAGAGGCCAGAACCATGCTTTATCTGAGGGCTCTAGGGGAGAATTCTTGCCTCCCAGATTCTAGAGGTTGCCTATATTCCTTGGTTTCTGGTCTCACATCACTCTGTCCTCTGCTTCCGTCATTACGTCTTCTTCTCTGACTCTGACCTACTTCCCTTTCTCATATAAGGGCCCTTGTGATTCCATTCAGCCCACCCTGATAATCCAGGATAATCTCCCCATCTCAAGATGCTTAATCACATCTGTAACATCTTTGCTGCCGTATAAGGTCACCTATTCATAAATTCAGGGCTTAGAAAGTGGATATCTTTGGGACCATTCTGCTCACCACACAGTGTTCCTTCAAGGTTTCTACCTCGTACAGCACCTTGATAGAAAAAACGAGAACTAAAGGCAGAAAGTCTAGCCAGGAATTAAAACTGGGCAGAAGAATGTTGTGTCTTCCAAGCTTCTGTGCTCAAGAGAATGACTGAGAATGACCAGGGCTCCAAACCTGGTGAGTGGGAAGAAATTATGGTACCGCCACCATGTTTGAGAAGAGCACGATTCTCTTTTAAGACATGACCCCAGAGGCAAGTTACTTGCATTCTGGATAATTGATAACTTCAGACAGTTACAGCACAAAAATAAAGGGATAATTAAGAAGATACACAAGCAAATTGAGTGTGCATAGTCAAAGCAATTTAAATCATCCCACCCCTCTATTTCTTGGATCCTTGAAAGCCTTTCCTCAAATTTCTAAATTGTGTGGATTATCTCATCAACCATCCTCTTTATTTTGTCTAGCTAGAGAGAATAATGTCCAAGCTAGGATCTGAAATTATTTTTAAAAATGACATGGGTTATAATATGTTAGATCTTTACAATTACCTGGGAGAAACTTTTGCAGTTTTCATATAAAACTGTGAGTGCTATTCTTGGCAAATTTCACACTTGGTATGTTCAATTTCAATATGAACTCAATATTTGAGGAGAAGGAAATTAACATTTGGGTTGTTGTTTTCTTTTTTGATCTATACCAGACTCGGGTGTCTGGATCCCGTGATCAAGAAAGAAAGTCATCCTGGTTTTTATCTGTGACCTGTCAGAGCAGAAGATTGGATTTGCACCAAAAGGCAGCACAGATCCTTCTGAGATCCTTAATTGTAGGAAGACAGAAACACTGAATAAGCTTCACATTGAAAATGTTGTCAATTCTGCTCCTAAACCTTCAGTATTAAAACTGGGCAAAAAATAGATGACCAAGTAAAGGCTCTTGTTTCTCTGATGTTCTCAGAAGCAAGGTCCCAGTTCTTGGCTTAACTTTACTGCCGAGTTTGAACTGAGGCTAGGAAGCAACTGAATACCATACATCTCCCACAATGAAAATCAATTGTAGGCTTTGCATCTTTCTATACTGTTACCCCAGAGCACAGTTGATCTGCTTTTTACTATAAATAGAAAACCCTCCAGGAAAGTTTTGTATACACTAAACAAGATCTCTGTAGGATCAGATAACAGGGTCTGTGTGACTATAATACAAAATAGAGAAGGGAGAGCATGCTGATTCAAATTAGAAATTATTCAGCTGAGATTTTCACTTACTGAGGTACAATATATAAAAATGCTATTATCGCAACTGCCGTTTTCTTGTGATTTCTCCAAATCTATGGGGAAGATTATTTTTAAAACAAAATTGGTTGAACTCTCAAGAAGTCAGGTTGAACACAAAATTTAATGTGTCTCCCACATATACTTGACTGTACTGTTTCCATTTTTAAACTTCTCATGTTTTGAAGGTAACAGTTGGAATAGAGTAGTAAGTATGATCATCACTGGTTTCATTTGGATAGTCAAGGAGTAATTGATTTCAAAAGGAGACTTTTTCTTATGAAAAATAAAAATACTTGTATATCTAAATTTAGTGATCCAAGGTAGAAATCTCTGAAATACAGGAGATAATACATATACTAAGGTTGCTATTTTTAATACTATGGTAACCAAAAGAGATTGTGTCATAAAGTCCTATAAATGGCAAGAATGCTAATTCTTGGCATATTCCTTCCTAAGAACCACAACTCATCCACCCATGTATCAGTTCACTCATTCATTTGCTCAGTTACATTGTAAACACCAACTTTGTGCCAGATTCTGGGCTAGAGGCTAAGGACATAAACACAAATAAGATGGGTCCGTTTCTGGATGACAGCATGAGATACCCTGTGGACCTCCTCTTCAGTGAAACTGGTCAAAATCATTTTAAAAAGTACACACACATATAAGTCTCTGAAAATACTCTTAAGGGCATACAGCAAATGAAGAAACATTTATTCAAGAAAATATACAAAGACTTAGTAAGAAGAGTAAAAGTGGGTGGTATCTGAACCAATACCTGTGTGCTCGCTCCCAACGAGACGAGATGGGAACTCCAGTCCAGACATCACAGTCAAGAATATAAGTTTCCCCTCTCCCCTCAGCTTCCAGCAACCTGCTGCTGAGACTAAATTCTGGGTAGCCAAGAGATGGGGATTTCTTTCTTATGCCCAGCCCCCACTGATGGGACAGTGACTCGGCCTTGGATATGGAACTGCTGAGGAAAATGGAGCCCAATAACCATTGTCCCAGTTCATAAGATGATGAACTTATCAGAAGTTCAAAAAAGGGAAGATGAGAAGAGCTGAGGCTACTGCCCTCCCCCTCCACCAAACACTCAGTTCTTCAGAGTGTCGATGGGTATAAGAGAGGGTGAATCCCCCAAGGAACAACATAAGTGGCTTAACACTGGTGGGGTAGGAGTGAGGGGAGTAGGGGTATAGACTTCACTAAAACAATCCAGCCAATAACTAAACAAATAAATAAGCAAATAATATTAAGAACCCCTGAGGAGGGGATCAGTATTCAGATTGGCTATAGTATATTATGTAAGGTTTCCCATTTTCAACAAAAAATTATGAGACATGAAACAAAACAGGAAAGTGTGACCCATACATTGGAGGGGGGAAAAAAGATACAGAAAATGCCTGTGAGAGTTACCAGATGCCAAATTTAACAGCATACTTCAAAGTAACCATTATACATATGTTCAGAGAACTGAAGGAAACCATATCAAAGAAGTAAAAGAATGTATAGGATAACAATGTCACATTAAGTAGTGAGTATCAATAAAGAGATTGAATTTTTTTAAAAAAAGCAGTTGAAATTCTGGAGTTGAAAAGTACAATAACTAAAATTAAAAATTCAGTAGAGGGGCTCAACAGCAGATTTAAACTGGCTGAAGAGAGAGTCAACAAACTTAGAGATAGATCAATAAAGATTATGCATTATGAAGAACAAAGAGGAAATGAATGAAGAAAAATGAACAGGGCCTCAGAATAATACTTGATACCATTAAGCACTCCAGTATCTGCATAATGGGACTACCAGAGGAGAGAAGAAAGAGAAAAGAGTAGAAAAAAATATTTAAAGAAATAATGGTGGTAAACTTCGCAAAGTGATTGAAGAAACATTAATCCAGATATCCAGGAGACTCAAACAAGAAGTTAGATAAATGTAAAGAAGGAACTTTCTTTACATTTGTACACAAAATGTACACAGGAACTTTATAATAAAAATGATGAAAACCAAAGACAAGAAGAAAAACTTGAAAGCAGCAAGAATAAAATGACGCATTTATGGGGGGGCTCCAAATAAGATTGACAGCTAACTTCTCAGTTGAAGCAATGAAGGCTACTAGACAGTGGGATAACATTCAAAATTCTGTCAGTGAAGAATTTTATAACCAGCAAAGTCAAAAAGAAGGCAAAATAAAGACATTCCCAGAAAAACAAAACCTGAGAGAATTTGTTGCTAGCGGACCTGCTGTACAAGAAATACTAAAGGAAGTTCTTCAAGCTGAAAAAGAAGTGATCCAGACTGTAATCTGACCCACAGAAACAAAGAGCACCGGTAAAGGTAATTGTGTAATTATAAAAGACAGCATAAAAGCATAGTTTTCCCCTTTCTTAACTGATTAAAAAGCACTTATATTCAATAACATACATATAGTGTACTATTGGGCCTATAACATATAGAAATGTAATATATTTGCCAATAACAGTCCAAAAGGCTGTGGGCTGGAGCAGAGCTGTATTGGTCTAAGAAAACGACTCCTAATGGTAACTTGTATCCACAGGAAAAATAAGAAGATTATATTTTTATAACAAATAACTCAGCAATTATGAATATGAACGTTAATGATAAATAGGAAGGTAATATGACCAAATCTATAAATTTGTACTTGTTCTCCTTATATCAGCTTCTTAAAAGACATAAAATTACATGAAGTAATCAATGATGACAATGTTTTATTGGATTTTAACATTTATAGACATAATATGTAAACACAATAAGAGTGGAGATGAAGAGAAAAGGGGAAAAAAAAGAAATGAAGCTAAATGCTTGTTTTTTAAAAAACAAACAAATAAACAAAAAAAACCAACAACAGCAAAATTGACAAATGCTTAACTAGATTGTCCAAGAAGAAGGGAGAAAAGACTCAAATTATTAGAATCAGAAATGAAAGAGAGGACATTGCTACCCACCTTACAGAAATAAAAAGTATTATAAAGGAATACTATGAACAGTGGTGTGCCGATAGTTAAGGTAACATAGATGAAATGACAAATTATTAGAAAGACACAAACTACTGAAAATGACTCAAGAAGAAATAGACAGCATGAATAGATTTACAACTAAGTAAAGCAATTTAAATAGCAATAATTTTTTTAAAAACTGCCCACAAAAAAAAGCCCAAGATTAGATGACTTCACTGCTGAATTCTACCAGAATTTCAGAAAGAATTAATACCAATTCTTCATGACCTTTTCCAAAAAATGTGAGAAGATAGAACACTTTCTAACTCACTCTGATAACAAAACCAGACAAAGACATCAAAGAAAACTATAGACCAATAGCTCTTATGAATATGAATAGAAAAATCTTCAGTGCAATACTAGCAAACCAAATCCAGCAATATATAGAAAAGATTATATACCATAATAAAGTGGGATTCATCCCAAGGATTGAAGATTGGTTTGGCTCTAAAAATCAATTAATGTAACCCAATTTATCAAAAAAATAAGAAAACCAAAACCAAATGATTATCTCAAAAGATGTAGAAAAGACACGACAAAATCCAACAACATTTCATGATATAAGCACTCAACAAACTAGGAATAGAAGGGAACTTCCTCAAACTGATAAAGGGTCCCTATGAAAAACCCTCAGCTAACATCATGCTTAATGGTGAAAGATTGGATGCTTTCCTCCTAACATCAGGAACAAACAAGGATATCCATTCTCACCACTTCTATTCAACATTGTACTGGAGATTCTAGCTAGTGTAATTAGGTAGGGGAAAAAAAGCCATCCATATTAGAAAGGAAGAAGTAAAACTATATTCACAGATGCCATGATCTTATATATAGAAAATCCTAATAACCCAATTAAAAACTATGAAAACTAATAAAGGAGTTGAATAAGGTGTGGGACACAATACTAATATCCAAAAAATCAATTGTATTTCTATATACTTTCAATAAACAATTTGAAAATAAAATTAAGAAAACAATTCCGTCACACTTCCATCAAAATGAATGAAGTAATTAGGAATGTAACAAAAATAATTGTAACACTTCTACTCTGGAAACTACAAAACATTGTTGAAAGAAATTAAACAAGATTTAAATATATGGGAAAACAACTCATGCTCATGTATCAGAAGACTTAAAACTGTTACATGTCAATACCCTCCAGATTTAATTGATAGAGTAAGTGCAATCACTATCAGAATACCACCTGGCTTCTTTGTAGAAACTACAATCTGAAACCGATTCTGAAATTCAAGTGGAGTTGCAAAGAACCCACAATAACAATCTTGAAAAGTAAGAGCAAATTAAGGTGACTCGGGCTTTCCAATTTCAGATCTTACTACAAAGCAACAGCAATCAAGACAGTGTGGTAATGGCTTAAAAATAGTCATACTATTTGGCATAGAATTGAGAGTCCATAAATAAACCCTTATATTTATGGTCAGTTGATTTTTTTTTAACTTTTCTATTGTATAATATACCATATATACAAAGCAAAGAAAGAAAAAGCAATAGTTTTCAAAGCACTTTTCAACAAGTAGTTACATAACAGATTCCAGAATTTGTCATGGGCTACCATACGATCCTCTCAGATTTTCCCTTTTAGCTGCTCCAGAATATGGGAGGCTAGAAGGAATAAATATTTTTTTTGTCATCAATATCGACTTTTTTCCTCCCTATTTTTGAAAAATAGCATATATATAAAGAAGGAATAAATTTCAAAGCACAGCACCACAATTAGTTGTAGAACAGATTTCAGAGTTTGGCATGGGTTACAATTCCACAATTTTAGGCTTTACTTCTAGCTGCTTTAAGATACTAGAGACTAGGAGAGATACCAATTTAATGATTCCACAATCATAGTCATTTGTTAAATCCTATTTTCTCTGTATAATGCCACCATCATCTTTGAGCTTTCTGTCCTCTCTTTAGCAGTATTTGGGCTATGGCCATTCTAAGTTTTTCATGTTGAAAGGGGCTGTCAAATAATATGGGGTAGAGAGATGGAATTAGATGTTCTAGAGAGGCTGGGCACTATAGGTTTCAGGACTTACCTAGGCCAGGGACTCATCTGAAGATTGTAGGCTTTGGGAAAGTTACTTTAGTAAATGGAACCTTTGTAGAATCTTATATATTGCCCTACGCATTCTTTAGGATTGGCTAGAATGGTTTTGGTTGGGGATGGGCGAGTTATGGTAGGTAGCAATGTCTAACTGAACTTGCATAAGAGTTACCTCCAGAGTAGCCTCTTGACTCTATTTGAACTCTCTCTGCCACTGATGCTTTATTAGTTACACTTCTTTCCCCCACTTTGGTCAGGTTGGAATTGTTGATCTCATGGTGCCAGGGCCGACCTCATCCCTGGGAATCATCTCCCATGCTGCCAGGGACAATTTCACCCCTGGATGTCATTCCCATATAGCAGGGAGGGCAATGATTTCACTGGCAGAGTTGGGCTTAGAGAGTGAGGCCACAGCTGAGCAACAAAAGAGGTCCTCCAGAAGTAATTCTTAGGCATACTTATAGGTGGGCAAAGCTTCTCCGCTACCTACATAAGCTTCACAAGAGTAAGCCTGAAGATCAAGAGTTTGGCCTATTGATTTGGGTGTCCCTAAAATTTGACAAAGTATCAGGAGATTCCCTGATGGTTAAGTTTAATAGTTCCATGTTTTTTCTCCCATTCCTCAAGGGACTTTGCCAATATTTTTTTATTATCTGTTTAATATATTCTAGGGTGTATCCAGGCATTACATTAAGCTATACAAGATTAAAGGCCCTCTTTCTTATTCTGGGCTCCCTGTGTTTCAGTTGCTCAAATGAGCTATACAGATAGATTGAGTTAGATTATGTGCTACAGAAAATTCAGGTTCCAGACCAAATAAACTTTTCTTCCTTTGGTCTCAAAGAGCATGTGTGGTTCTAAAATATGGACAATGTCTTCCTAACCCCAGGGTTCTAAATTACTTTAACCTCGACTTGGTCAGCTTCATTTTTATCTCTAAATACCAGGATATATATATGCACATACATACATACATACAACAGCCTTTCAAAATCCAGAAATAATAATTACCACACTGGACTAAATATGTCTGCTATTAGAACTTACAATCTGGGCCCTTGTTTTCTTATAAGCATTTTCTAAAGCAGACCATACAATAATTGTTCTTTCATTTCTGGCTTATTTTGCCTCACCAAATGTCCCACAGCATCATTCACAATGTTGCATGCCTCACGACTTCATTCCTTTTTGTAGCAGCATGATATTCGGTCATATGTATGCACCATCATTCACCAATCTCTTTTTCAGTCAGTGCATCCTTCAGCCACCTGCATTTATTAGGCATCATGTATAATGTCCAAAGTGGAGAGTCCAGCAATACTCTCAATTTTAGATAATTTCATTGTTCTGAAGAGAAAGATAACCAATAAACATACCCTCACCAAATAGGAAATCTAAACCTCCTCTTAACTCTTGTCCCTCCCTCCATTATTTACCCTGCTGCTGCTGTGGTACTACTGAATGTTTTCCTCTTAAACATAGCCCATAGCATGTGACTAGCAGTTTTCCCCCTGTACCCTGGACTTAAACACTAGTTGTACACAAATCCTACCTTTGCAGTAGTTCTTACAAGAACTAATTTATATTTCTAATGTTAATCAGAACATAGGGACACATAGGTCTATACAACCCCTTCCAATCTTATTCACCTTCAATATGGTAACATTACTTATGGAACCACCAGAGAACTGGCTTTACTTCTGTCTATTCCTTTACATTTGAGTTGAACCCCATTAGCTAACCATTCACCCATCTCCAACCTCTATGTATCTCTAAGTCCCCTATATTCTTTATTATAAGCCCCTAATTTTAACTTTACCATAGTCATAAAAGTGGAGTTGTAGAGTATCTATCCTTTTGTGTCTGGCTTACTTCACCCAGCATTATGTCTTCAAGGCATCCATTGTCATGTGCCTCAGGACGTCATTTCATCTTACTGCTGCATAATATTCCATCGTAGGTATATACCACATCTTGTTGATCCACTTGTCTGTTGATGGGTATTTGGTTTATTTCCATCTTTTGGTGGTTGTGAATAATGCTGCTATAAATATCAATATGCAAATGTCTGTGTCATTGCTTTCAGCTCTTCTGGTTATATACCAAGTAGTGCCATTGCTGGGTCATAGGGCAACTTGATATTTAGTTTCCTAAGGAACCACCAAACTGTCTTCCATAGTGGTTGCACCATTATTCATTCCCACCAGCAGTGCATAAGTGTCCCAATTCTCTGCATCCTCTCCAACATGTATAGTTTCCTTTTTGCTTAATAGCAGCCATTCTTATAGGTGTGTGGTGGTATCTCATTGTAGCTTTGATCTGCATTTCCCTTATAGCCAATGAAAATGAACATCTCTTCATGTGCTTTTGAGTCATCTGTATGTAAATATTCAGAAAAATGCCTATTCATATCTTTAGCCCATTTTGTAATTGGGTTGTTACTTCGTTTGTTTTTCAGTTGTCTGATTTCTTTATATATATTGGATATCAAACACGTATCATATCTACGGTTTCCAAAATTTTCTCCCATTGAATTGGCTGCCTGCTCACCTTTTTTTACAAAATCTTTTGAGGTGCAGAAGCATTGGATCTTGAGGAGTTCCCATTTATCTATCTTTTTTCTTTTGTTGCTTGTGCTTTGGGTGTAAAGTTTAGGAAGCTACCTTCTATTACTAGGTCTTGAAGATATTTCCCTACATTTTCTTCTAGAAGCTGTATGGTGCTAGTTCTTATATTTAGGTGTTTGATCCACTTTGAGTTAATCTTTGTATAGGGTATAAGATAGGGTCCTCTTTCATTCTTTTGGCTATTGATATCTAGTTTTCCCATGCCCTCATTTATTGCAAAGACTATTTGCCCCAGTTTTGTGGATTTGGGAGCCTTGTCAAAAATCAGTTGACCATAGATTTGGTGGTCTATTTCTGCACTCTTGATTTGATTTCATTGGGCAATAGTTCCATCTTTGTGCCAGTACCATGCTCTTTTAACCACTGTGGTTTTATAATAAGTTTATACGTCAGGGAGTGTTAATCCTCAGACTTTGTTCTTTTTTAGGATGGGTCTCTTTCCCTCCTGGATGAATTTGGTAACTAGTTTTCCCAAGTCTTCAAAGTAGGTTATTGGAATTTTGATTGGTATTGCATTGAATCTGTAGATCAATTTGCATAGAATTGATATCTTAACTATATTTAGCCTTCCTGGCCATGAGCAGGGAATGTCTTTCCACCTATTTAGATCTCCTTTGATTTCTTTTAGCAATGTTATGTAGTTTTCTGTGTACAATTCCTTTATGTCCCTAGTTAAGTTCACTCCTAAGTACTTGATTCTTTTAGTTGCTATTTTGAATGGAATTTTTTCCTTAACTGACTCCTTTTTTTTTCATTGCTTTTATATAGAAATGTTACTGATTTTTGCACATTAATTTTATATCCTGCCACCTTGCTGAATTTGTTTATTAGCTCAAGTAACTTTCTCAGGATCTTCCAAGTATAGTATAATGCCATCTGCAAATAATGAAAGTTTTACTTCTTCCTTTCCAATTTGGATGCCTTCTATTTCTTTGTCCTGCCTGATTGCTCCAGCTAGAACTTCTAGCACAATGCTGAACAATAGTGGTGGCAGTGGGCATCCTTGTCTCATTTCTGATCTTAGGGGGAAAACTTTCCATTTCTTTCCATTGAGTATGATGCTGGCTATCAATTTTTCATATATGCCCTTTATCATATTGAGGAAATTACCTTTGATTCTTATCTTTCGAAGAGTTTTTGTCAGAAAAGCATGTTGAATTTTGTTGAATGCTTTTTTGTCAGAAAAGTGTGTTGAATTTTGTTGAAACCTTTTTAGCATCAATTGAGATGATCATGAGATTTTTCCCTTTTGATTTGTTAATGTGCTGTATTACATTAATTGATCTTCTTGCATTGAACCATCCTTGCATTCCTGGTATAAGCCCCACTTGGTTGTGGTGTATAATTCTTCTAATGTGTTGTTGGATTCAATTTACTAATATTTTGTTGAGAATTTTTGCATCTATATTTGTTAGAGAGATTGGCCTGTAGTTTTCGTTTCTTATAGCATCTTTACTCATTTTGGTATTAAGATGATATTTAGCTTCATAAAATGAGTTAGGTAGTAGTCCTTTTTCCTCAATTTTTTGGAAAAGTTTGAGCAGGATTGGTGTTCATTCCTTTTGGAATATTTGAGAAAACTCCCCTGTGAAGCCATCTGGCCCTGAGCTTTTCTTTGTAGGAAGATTTTTGATGACTGATTGAATCTCTTTACTTGTGATTGGTTTGTTGAGCTCTTCTGTTTCCTCCTGAGTTGGTGTAGCTTCTTTGTTTCCAGGAATTTGTCCATTTCATCTAAGTTGTATAGTTTTTTGGCATATAGTTGTTCATAGTATTGTCTTATGATTTATTTCTTCAAGGTCTGTGATAACAACCCCCTCTCATTTATGATTTTGTTTATTTGCATCCTTTCTCTTTTTTTTTCTTTGTCAGCCTTGCTAGTGACCCATCGGCTTTATTGATTTTCTCAAAGAACCTGCTTTTTATTTTATTGATTCTTTCTATTGTTCTTTTGTTCTCCCATTTATTTGACTCTCCTTTAATCTTTGTTATTTCTCTTCTTCTATTTGCTTTGGGGTTAGTTGCTGTTCTTTCTCAAGTTCTTCCAGGTGACCATTAGTCTTTGATTTTTGCTCTTTCTTGTTTTTTAATATAGGCATTCAGGGCAATAAATTTCCCTCTCAGCACAGCCTTTGCTGCATCTCATAAGTTCTGATATGTTGTATTCTCATTTTCTTTCACCTCCAGATAGCTAGTGATTTCTCTAGAAATTTCTTCTTTGACCCACTGCTTGTTTAAGAGTATGTTATTTAATCTGCATATATTTCTGAATATTCTCATTCTTTGGTGGTTATTGAGATCCAACTTCATTCCATTGTGATCAGAGAAAGTGCTTTGAATTATTTCAATACTTTTAAATTTATAAAGACCTATTTTTGTGCTCAAGCATATGATCTATCCTGGAGAATGTTCCATGAGCACTTGAGAAGAATGTACATCCTGGTGTTTTGGGGTGCAATGACCTATATCTGTCTGTTAGGTCTAATTCATTTATCAAGTTGTTTAACTTTTCTTTTTCCTTATTGACCTTCTGTCTGGTTGTTCTAGAGGAGACTGGTGTGTTGAAGTCTCCTACTATTATTGTTGAAACACCTATCACTCCTTTCAGTTTTGCCAATGTCTGTCTCATGTACTTGGGAGCTCCTTGTTTGGGAGCATAAACATTTATGAATGTTATTTCTTCTTTGTGAATTGTCACTTTGATTAATATATATAGTGTCCTTCTTTGTCTCTTATGATGTCTTTATATTTAAAGTTTATTTTGTCCAATATTAGTATAGCTACTCCTATTTTCTTTTGGTAACAACTTGTGTGAAAATTCTTTTCCAACCTTTCACTTTCAATCTATTTATATCCTTGTGTCTAGGATGAGTCACTTGCAAGCAGCATATAGCTGGATTATATTTCTTAATCCATTCTTCCAATCTGTGTGTTTTAATTGGTAAATTTAGTCCATTAACATTCAAAGTTATTAACAAAAAGGCATTTCTTGAATCCACCATCTTACCTTTTGGATTTTATTTGTCAGATCTATACATTTTTTTCCCTCTTTCTCTTTTTATCCCTTAAGTTATCCTTACTGGAGCTATTCAATTCTGTGCCTTCCTCCAGACCTCCCTCTTCTGTCTTTTTTTTTTAATGAGAATTTGGCTGGGTATAGAATTCTTGGCTGGAAGTCTTTCTCTTTCAGGATCTTAAATATACCATATGACTGCCTTCTTGCCTCCATAGTGTCAGCTGAGTAGTCTGAACTCAGTTTTATGTGGTTTTTCTTATATGTAGTAGGTTGTTTTTCTCTTGCCATTTTCTGCTTTTCTTCAACATTTGGCAGACTGATTAGTATGTGTCTTGGGGAAGGCCTATTTGCATTTATTCTATTTGGAGTTTGTTTCACTTCTTTGACTTGTATATTTATGTCCTTTATAAGGGTTGGGAAAATTTCCCCCATTATATTCTCAACTAATCTTCCTATCCCTTTACTCTTCTATTCTCCTTCTGGGACACAATGATTCTTATATTTGTGCACTTTGTTTCGTACATCATTTCCCTAAGATCCAATTCAAAATTCTCCATCTTTTTGCCCATTTGCTGTTTTGAGTGTTCAGAATCAGTTGTCCAGTCCTCTGGTTTGCTTATTCTTTCTTCTGCCTCTTCAAATTTGCTATTGTGTGTCTCAAGTATGATTTTTATTTGGTGTACAGAATCTTTAATCTCTGTGATATCTGCTATTTTTCTATTTATTCTTTCAAATTTCTCTTTATGCTCTGCTAGTGTCTTCTTGATCTCCTTTATGTCATTAGTTATCCCATTAATTTTATCTAGTAGAGTTATATGAACATCTTTGATTAGTTGTTCCAATGTCTGTGTCTCCTTTGGTGTTTTAATTTGGTCATTAAGCTAGGCTATATCTGTGTGCATTGTGATATGCTTAGTGATCTTCTGTTGTTTTCACCTCATGTAAGTATCTTGATTGAGATCCTTTGGAAGTTAATTTATTTCAGTAGTTCAAAGCCTAGTGTTTGCAGGATGGATGTGTGGCAGGATGCAGGGTACAGGGCAGGGCACAACACTGTGATAATGCATTGCAGCACAGGTATAAGTGAAGGTTAGGGATGATACACTGGTACTTGTAAATGTGGGCACCCAACAGTGGAGGGGAGGATGTGCCTGTACAGGTACATGGGTTTGGGGGGCATGGCCCTGGTGTGTGCTGGTCTGGGGCACAGGGCCCTTTGTGCACACATGTGCCGAGCTATGGTAGTGGGTTGGTGTTATGCCTGCATGGGTTGGGGGCAGATGTGACCTGGCTATGCAGGTCAGTGCTTTCCCAGAGCTGGGGGGGCATGACTGGGGGCTATGTGTGCATGCGTGGGTTTAGAAGTACCATAACCTGATATACCAGTGCACAGAGCTGGTTGGGGGAGGGGGGGAGCAGGGGGTGTTGTGGGAGACTGTATGGGCTGGGGGTGGGTGTAAACTGGGTTTGGAGGTTAGTGCCCACAGCCTTTATGTGCTGGCAACAGCCTGCAGGGAGCGGGAGGTAGTGCTTGGGAGGGGCACAGGAGAGGTGGGTTGAGCTGTGCTTGGGGTGGGGGTGTTGGGTGGGTACAAGTTGGTGGGGCTGGACCACTTGGAGTGCAGGGTTGGGGACGGGTGACAGGGCTCAGGTGTGTAGGGTAGAAGCAAGTCACAGGTGGTAGATCCTGGGGCTGTGCTGTTGATGGTAGCTCCATCAAGGAACGCAGCTGGCTTACTTCCTAGTCCCCATCTCCCTGTTGGTGCACTCCTGAGGGCTCCCGGCTCTGCCTTATGCTGTTTGCACCAGCTGGATGTCTCTGGTTCTTTGCTTCTTGTAACTCCTCAGCTTTTGCAACCAAGGCCACCATATGTGGTGCAGAAGACCCTCCCAGGTCACTTATACCCAGGAAGGGCAGTCTCAGTCGTGCTCCCTTCCCTTGTCTATCTGTTCCTTGAAGTAGGGCTGAACTCGATCTATCCTATTCTGCAATCTTCCCAGAATGCCGCAATTGATTTTTGACACAGGTGCCAAGATAAATCAATGAAGGAAAGAATATTTATTTATTTTTCAATAAATGGTACTGGGACAATTAGATATACAAATACAAAAGGATGAGGGTGGAACCCTACGTTACATCACACAGAAAAATTAACTTAAAATGGATCAAAAACCTAATGTAAAAGGTTAAAATTAATTGAATGGATTGAAACACTAGTGGTCAATGAGAGGGAGGGGAAGGAGTGTGGTATATATGAGTTTTTCTTTCTTCTTATTTATTTCTTTTGCTGGAGATGCAAATGTTAAAAAAAATGATCATGGTGATGAATACACAATTATGTAATGATATTGTGAGCCACTGATTGTACACCATGTATAGAATATTTGAATATTAAGAATGTATGTTTGTTAAGGTTTGACAATAAAAATATTTTTTTTAAAAAAGAAAGAAAAACCTAATGCAAGAGCTAGAACCATAAAACTCTTAGAAAAAAAGTATGACTAAATCTCTGTGGCCTTGGGTTAGACAAAGCCTTCTTAGATATGATACCAAAAGCACAAGCAGCAAGTTGGACTTCATCAAAATTAAAAGTTTTGTGCTTCAAAGTCACTCTCAAGAAAATGGAAAGACAATCCACAGAATGGAAGAAAATTTTTGCAAATTGTATTTCTAAGGGACTTACATCTAGAGTAAATGAAGAACTCTTAAAACTCACTAATTAAAAGACAACCCAATTTAAAAATGGACAAAGAATGAGAATATTTCTACAAATAAGTTCTATAAATCATCAATAAGCACATACAAAGACACACAACGTCATTGGTCATCAGGAAAATACAAAGCAAAATCACAATGAGATATCACTTCATACTCACTAAGATGTCAAGAATCAAAAAGTTGGATATTAACACGAGTTGGGTAAGATGAGGAGAAATTGGGACCCCTATACACTGCTAGATAGAGTATAAGTTGGTGCAGCCACTTTGGAAAATAGTTTGGCAGTCTCTCAAACTTTTAAACATGGTGTTACCATATGACACAGAAATTCCATTCCAAGAGCATTAGAAACATATGTTCACACAAAAAACTTGATTAAAAATGTTCATAGTAGCATTATTAATAATAGCCAAAAAGTGGAAATGATCTAAATGCCAAAAAGTAGAAACGTCCATGAATTCATGAATGGATAAACAAAATGTAGTATACCCCCAAACAATGGATTATTTGACCTTACAAAGGAATACAGTACTGAAGTGGATGCCACAATATGGATGAACCTTGAAAACATGGTCAGTGAAAGATGCTAGTCACAAAAGACCTTCCATTATGTGGTTCTATTTATATGAAATTTCCAGAGTAGGAAAATCTGTAGAGACCAAAAGTAGATTAGTAATTGGTTAAGGTTGGAGGTGGGCAGTTAGGGGTGGAGAAGATGGCGACATGTAGTAATGATCGCTAAAGAGTACAGGGTTTCCTTTTGAGATGATGAAAATGTTCTAAAATTGATTGTGAGGATAGTTGCTCCTATCTGTGAGTGTACTAAAATCCATTTAATTGTACATTTTCAATGGTTACGTTAATAACTCAATAAGGCTGTTAAGAAAATGAGATGTCATGGTGCACTGACGGGGGAGCATGACTTGGATACTTTCTATGGTGAAATAAACACAAGGTTAGGAAGAACTTTGCCAAGGAGGTGATGATTGAGTTGGCTCCTAAAATATAGATAGAAATTGGCCTGTGGTTGGGAGACAGAATAGAAACATAAAATGACCAAGGAAAGAAGATGTTAAAGTCAGAGAGGACATCATGAGTCAAGAATTAGGGGAAAGCAGTAGCAATAGATTTGGGTTCCTGAGTACTATGAGAGTTTGAGCATGACAGCAGTGGGATTAGAGAATTTGAGAAAGAGTGAAATAAGGAGCTAATGTGACGTACGTGGACTATAGGTCAGTAACATACTGGGACACCATAAATGCTGCCACTTGTTTGATTCTTACGTAACATTAAAGTGTGCTTTAATCAAAAATATATGTTATTTTAGCGATGCTTGTTAGGAGAAATGTTGAGCTGAAAAGGTCACACAACAGAGCATAGCGCCTTTTATAATTAACTGCATCTAAGAGTTAAGACATGTAGGAGAACATCAAGCTGGTACCAAGAAAATTGCATGTTTAATGGAACATGCAGAACTTTCCCCATAAGTCTATAGGAGAACCCAGTCAGATAGAAAACTGTCCTTTTCAAACAAATACAATGGTGAAAAGCATTCAAAGAGAAGTGCAATAGCTGTGGATGCATTTGTAGAAGTTAAAAGACATAATTATGCTGCTGATTGGCTGTGTAATAATTACTGATGACTATTTTTAAGTTTTTAGAGTCCTTTTTGAATGAGCTTCCAAAAAATAGTATTTTGAAATAAGCTTTGAAATGCATCAGGGCTGAGAACTACTGCTTTCAGATTTTGGGTTTATTAGAATAATTAAAGCGAACTGCAGCAATAGACAAATCCCTATATCTCAGGGTCTGGATTCAATAAAGGCTTATTTCTTGCTTACCTAAAATCTGATGTAATTTCCTCTTGAAGCTTTGACGCCTGGAGTACATGTCCTCCAAGGGAAGTAAGGGTTAGAAGAGACACATGAACTCTTAACTGCCTTAGCCCTGACATGTCACTCTCACTTTTGCTCCCAGCCCATTGGCCAGAACTAGTCACATGGCTACAATCACACTCACAGGAGGCTGGGAACAGAGTGGAGCACGTGGAACTTTTAGCCAGCACTATTTGTAGAATGAAGGGCATGAGGCTATGGAAAGGCCACAGGCCAATAATGGTGGAGGGGAGTGGGGCAGGGAGAGTGCACAGAAAAGTGGTTCACAGGGGAACAAAACGAGAAAACCAAGAGAGCTGGCTATCCAGTTTAGCCCTAAATGTCTAATTTAGGAATTAGCTAGGCCATTTAATGTTTTCCCTTCTCCTTTTGTCCATCTCTTTGAGTCTACCAGAGAATGGGCTAAGGAAGGTAAAAAGTTAAAAGTGTAAAAAGATAGAGACAAGGGGGTGCAAGGGTAGTTCAGTGGTAGAATTCTCACCGACCATGCGGCAGACCCAGGCCCAATTCCCAGACCATGCACTTCCCAAATAAACAAAAATTCAACCAATGGTGCTGCAATAAGGGGATACTCACATGGAAAAAGAATGAAATGTGACCTCTGCCATACAGCATACAAAAAAAAAATAAAAGAGAGAGAAAAGGAGAGAGACAGTTTCTGTTTGTCAAAAGCCTAGAAGAGAAGATAGATTCCTGAAAAATGAAGGTAGAATTTACTCACCTATATTCCTCCTGTTCCTCACTCTTGCAAATAATTGAATAAATAAATACACTGCATCAGATATAGGCGCTTCCTTTCTGCCCCATGATTCACTGTGATTACCCAGCTGCTTTTTCCTTTGAGGAGAGAATATGAAGTCAGAACAGAGGGTTCTCTAAATAGACTCATAGCATGGAAGAGGTGTGGGATGCCCAAGGTGACATTTAATAATTGACACAAGCTGATTGTGGAGGAAGCAGAATCATTCATCCTACTACAGGACTCCCCAGCTCATCTCACAACACTAGCAGGTTCCCCTCCACCCCCCACCCCTTCACGCTTCAGAAGGCACAATGCATCAAAACTGGCCTAGGCAACAGCCTTGGAAAGCCAGGCTGGAAAACAGGGAAAATGCCTGGGTTATACTTGCCATTTCTGCCTCCTTTTAGAGCAGAAGGCTGCCTTTCATGGTTCAGCAGGACCCAAAACATCTTTGCCCAGCCAGTGGTTAATGCTTAATAAAGAGTTGATGGCTTGTTTCCCGTGGCTTCAATAAAACCTAGCCGTGGCTTCAATAAAACCTAGGTGAACTGAGAGGTTTATCTTCCCAATTATAAACCAACAGATGCAGCATTTGATGATGATGTGCCTTTCCTTGAACTTTTAACTGAGCAAGCTTTAAAAATAACAGTAGGGTTGGGTGAGCCACAGTGGCTCAGCAGGTAAGAATGCTTGCCTGCGATGCCAGAGGACCTGGGTTTGATTCCCGGTGCCTGCCCATGTAAAAAATAAAAAAATTTAAATAAATAAATAAATAATAACAGTAGGGCAATGTGAATGGAGTCATTCATTAGAATTCAGAACAGCTCTTTCTCTCCCCAAAGGATTATGTGAATGTCAGGTATATGGCCCACTGGACCCTTTTACAGCTAGGACATGGACCTCTTAAATCCTGATGTGCCAAAATGAGCTTCCCATTTCTAGCCCTGCAATTAACAATCTCCAGGGTAAGTCTGTGTGTGTCTTCAAAACAAGGACTGTACCTTATGTAACTTTGTCTCTTCAGGATCCATCACTATCAGAAGCACAGCTGATGGTGGTGTAACAGGGCAGATTACACCTCTGATCCTGGGCCCATCCGATGCACAGTGAATTCTGTGGATGAATGAATGATGATGGCAGAAGTCAGAAGTCTAAGAGTCCTCGAGGAGATTAAAACATTGTCAGTGAAACAAGACTACCACACAAATAATGAAACAATAATCTACGAGAGCATAATCATGTACTTAAGAAATGCGGAGAAGGGAGAGCCAACTGTGGATGAGAAAGATTGATGAATGCTAAATGGATGAGGTACTGTAAGCTAGACACTTAAACTAGAAATTTAAACTAAACTAGCATGTGAAGAAGAAGAAGGAAGATATATAGACAGAAGTAAAAGCACCAG
The DNA here is from genome assembly GCF_023851605.1 of Tamandua tetradactyla. Lineage (NCBI taxonomy): Eukaryota > Metazoa > Chordata > Mammalia > Pilosa > Myrmecophagidae > Tamandua > Tamandua tetradactyla. The sequence continues at coordinate 19,972,119 of NC_135351.1, read as the reverse complement.
GGAGCAGCAGAGAAAATGTGATTAGAATTTTCATGAAGAATGTAGGAGGATAGAAAAATAGTAAGAAATAGAGTTGGAGAAAAAAAGTTGTATCAAGCCATGAAAGGGCTTTGAAGTCTGGTAAAGAAAAAAAAGGGTACTCTTTGTTTTTGTTCCTCCTATTATTTATTTATTTTTAATCCATATGTTTTACTCATCTGTCCATAATGTAGATAAAAGGAGCATCAGACACAGGTTTTCACAATCACATAGTCACATTGCTAAAAGCTATATCAGTATACAATCATCTTCAAGAAACATGGCTACTGGAACACAGCTCTACAGTTTCAGACACTTCCCTCTAGCCCCTCTAATACACCTTAAACTAAAAAGGGGATATTTATATAATGTGTAAGAATAACCTCTAGGATAACCTCTCGACTCTGTTTGAAATCTCTCAACCACTGACACTTTATTTTGTCTCATTTCTCTCTTTTTTCCCCCTTTCAGTCAAGAATGTTTTCTCAACCCCTTTATGCTGAGTCCCAGCTCATTCTAGGATTTCCATCCCACATTGCCAGGGAGGTTTACACCCCTGGGAGTCTTGTCCCATGTAGACAGGGGGAGGGTGGTGAGTATGCTTGTTGTGTTGGCTGGAGAGAGAGGCCACATCTGAGCAACAAAAGAGGCTCTCTTGGGGGTGGCTCTTAGGCCTAAATTTTAACTAGGCTTGACCTATCCTTTGTGGGGTTGAGTTTCATATGAACAAACCCCAAGACTGAGGGCTCACCCCATTGCTTTAGTTGTCCCTACTGCTTGCAAGAATATCAGGAATTCTCCAAATGAGGAAGTTGAGTTTTCCCCCTTTCTTGCCATTCCCCTAAGGGGACTCTGCAAATACTTCTTTATTCACTGGTCAAATCATTCTGGGATTTATCAGGGCATCACGTTGGACAAACCTACAAAATCTCATGCCCTATTCAAGGTTCCATGCACTTATGGTGTTCAATTAACCTGTACACATAAGTTATATTAGGAAATGCACTAGTCAAAATACAAATTTTGTACCAAATAAACATTTTTGCTTTAGTCTCACACAGAAGTTGAACTTTTTAAATATGAATGATTATCTATTTTCAAGACCCTGCAAGAGTGATATTCCTTTGTTATTCCTCATGCAAAAATATAAAAAAGGGTACTCTTGAGACTTTTGAAATGTGAAAATTGTAGAACCAAATTTAAGACTAAAAGTCTTACAATACTACTTCATACCCACTTGGATGGCTGTAATAAAAAAGACAGCACAAAAAAAAAGAAAAAGAAAAAAGACAGCACAATCACAAGTTGTTGGGGATGTGGAGAAATTAGAGCCCCCATATACTCCTAGAGGGAAAACCAGTCTGGTAGTTCCTCATAAGTTAGACATAGAGTTACCATATGATTTAACAATCGCACAACTCAGTGTATAGCCAACAAAATTGAAAACATATGTCCGTACAAAAAGTTGTCTGCACAAATGCTCATAGTAGCATTGTTCATAATAACCAAAAAGTGGGAATAACTCAAACATACGTCATTGGCAGAATGGATGAACAAAAGGTGGAAAATTATTTGGCAATCAAAAGGAATGAATTACTGATACATAAGGAAACATGCCCGAACCTTGAAAACACTATGCTAAGTGAAAGAAGCAAGACACATATTCTATGATTCCATTTATATGGAAAGTCCAGAATAGGCAGATTTTTTGAGACTGAAAGTAGACTAGTCATTACCTAGGGCTGGAGGAGATGAAGAAATGGAGGGTCACCGCTAAATGGCAGGGGATTTCTTTTGGGGGTGATGAAAATATTGTAAAATTGATTGTGGTGATGGCTACACAATTCTGTAAATATGCCAAAAATCACTTAATTGTACACTTTAAATGGGTGAATTATATGGTCTATAAACCGTATCACAATAACGCCATTACCAAATAAAAGTCTTTGAAGATAGACTGGAACACGGATACATCCAGAGTATGTTGGGCACATAATTAGAAGGCACTGGCAAAGCCCCTTACAGACCGGAGAAAAAATATAGAACTATTAAACTTTCTTACCTAGGAAACCCCTGATAACACCTCTCACATTAGGGACTCCTAAGTTAATAGGCCAAGGCTTTGATCTTGAAACTTGCTCTTATGGAACTTATTTCTGTAGCACATAAGCTAAGTCTGCCTGTAATTATGCCTAAGAGTAACTTCTGGAGGACCTCTTTTGTTGCTCAGATGTGGCCTCTCTCTCTCTAAGCTCAACTCTGCAAGTGAAATCATCACCCTCCTCCCTACATGGGACATGACATTAGGGGTGTGAGTCTCCCTGGCAATGTGGGGCATGACTCCCAGGAAGGAGTCTGGCCCTGGCACTGTGGGATCATTAATGCCATCCTGACCAAAAAAGCAGAAAGAAATGTGACAAATTAAGGTATCAGTGGATAAGAGAGTTCAAATAGAGTCGAGAGGCTACTCTTATGAAAGCTTCATTTAAATACCACTAATGGCCATGGTTTGCTAGACCTCAACCAATATCATTTCTGATAACCCTAAAGAACACCCAGGGCTCTAGCTGAGATTCTACAAAAGTTTAATGCATAAGTTCACTTTTCAGAAACCTAAAACCTTCAGATGGTATCTAGGCCAGATAAATCCTGAAACACAGAGGTGTCAAGTCTCTTCAAGAACATCAACTAGTTCCATTCCCCTACCCCATATTGTTGACACCCCTTTTCAGCATGGAAAAAGTTAGAAGGGCATAGCCCAAATACTCCTAAAGATTGGGAAAAGGATCAAAGGAGAGTTATAACAGAGAAGTTAGAATTTAACAAATGAGTATGACTTCTGAATCATTATATTGATATTTCTTTTAGTCTCCAGTGTCTTGGACCAGCTAGAAGGAACAGCCTAAAACTGTGGAACTGTAACCCATACCAAACTTTGAAATCTGTTCTTCAACTACTTGTTAAAATGCACTTTGAAATTTATTGCTTTTTTAAAATTATATGTTATATTTCACAATAAAAAGATATTTTTTAAAAAGGGGATTGGGGCAGAATGTAGATTCCTCCGTGTATCTCGAGTATCATCAACAAACACAGCTTAAGTCATATGCTATTATCCAGTGCTGGAAATCTCTACAAACCTTGCACTATTTCCCACCTCCACGTCCTTGCTAAAACTATTCCTTCTGCCTGCTAAGTGCTTTGCCATACACAAACCCTCCCAAGTATTCTCTCAGTTTTCCTTTTAAAACTCTGCTCGCTCATACTCAGTCAAAAATTTTTTACTGATTGTCTACTGGATATCAAATACCCTGCTAAGATTAGGGATATAGTGATGAACTAAGCAGGCAAGATGTCCACCTTCACAGAACTTGCATTCTGGTTGAGGTAGCCAAGGACAATATAACAGGAAAGCGAATCAATAAACAAGATAATTGTGGGTCTGTATTTTATTAAGGGCCATAAGAGAAATGAAATAGATGATGTGATATGGGTGAGGGGTGTGTGGCAGAGTTCACACAATGCACTAGCAGGTCATCAGATGCCTCTTTCCTTTTCTTCCTAGGCAAATAATGAGACTGCATTTCTCAGCCTCTCTATGCATCCAGGTGTGGTCATGGATCTGAGTTCTAGCCAATAGAATGTGAGTGGAAGGGACATATGCCATTTCTGGGTCAAGGCTTTTTCAACTTGGGTTTACCCCTTCCATTATGCCAGCTGGATGTAAGCAACAATGAGCTCAAGGGGTTGGCTTGGCTACAATAAGAGTCCTTGAATCCTTGCATCAAAAGAACCACATGCCAACCAAGAACATCTATTCCATTAATAACAAAAAAATTCCATCAGTGACGAAGACACTTCATTGTATTGAAGCCATTATATACCTTGGAGTATATTGTTACTGTAGCCTAGCCTACCCTGACTAGAACTCTGATGGGATGCTTGAGCTAGATGGTCAGCAAAGGCCTTTCCAAGAAGGAAGTATTGGATGTGAATTACAAATAAGAGTAGCCAAGCAAAGAACAGAAATACTCTTGGCAGAAGAAATAGCAAGAGTAAAACATTTTACTCTTTTTAGTAGGTTGGTAGCACTTCCTACCCCCCCAAAAAAAATTCCTGTCCACCCAGAACCTCAGAATGTGACCTTATTTGAAAGTAGGTCTTTACAGATGAACTTAGCTAAGATGAGGTTGTACTGAGTCAGAGTGGGCTATAAATCTAATGGCTTGTGTCTTTATAAGAGAAGGGAGAGGTTATTCACACAGAGCCATGTGAAAGAGGAGGCAGAAACTGGCAACTCAAGGAATACCAAGGATTGCCAACAGCTCACCAGAAGCTGTTGGTGAAGGCCCGAGGAAGGTTTCTCCCCTACAGGCTTTGGAAGGAGCACAGCCCTACCGACTCCAGAACTATGAGACGATGAATTTCTGTTGTTTAAAGCTGCCAATTTTTTATGGCAGTTCTAGGAAATTAATGCAGGTTCTGACCCATGAAAGAGCCTACCTTGTTGGAAGGAGAAAAAAAAAAAAGAAGTCAGTGTGTCTAAAACATAGAGAATAGGGAAGAGTGGAATTAGACAAGATGAAAGAAGAAAGCAGGAGCTGGCTCATTCTTGGCCTTCACTTCTCCTAGAAAGCCATCTTAAACCATTATTAACACCACCAGCTCAATTCGGTGACCGTCTTGGAGGCCCCTACATCTATCACTGCACTATTATCATCTTATAATTATCTATTTTTGTGTTGGTTTTCCCTCTAGACAATGGGTTTTCTGGAGAAAATAATACGTTCATCTTTGCATCTCCCAAGTGCATGCCATCATGTGTAGGAGGTTAGTAGGTGTTCCTTGTATGAATAGATGTAATAAAAGGTGGCATTGCTGGTCTCCCTATGACAATACCAGGGACTAGAGGAACAGTAGTTTTTTTCCAGAGCAAAGAAGGATTCCAAGAGTCAATTTGTCTCAGTAAACACTGAAACTTTTATAAGTGTGGGTTGACCTCTTTTTAAGGAGTCCTTCCATCCTCCCACCTGTACCTCCTTCAGAGTCCTTCTAAAGATGACCCATTTTCAACTATGATTACTTCCAAAAAGCAAGTTGTTGGCCACCATCATTAAAAGGGAGGTGTTCTTCTTTATGAAAATGACTGGAAACAGTGAAAAGAAACTGTGTAAAGCTGAAGGCCCCTGCCAGTACAATGACCTACTTAGGAACCTCCAAACAAAGAGCAGATAAATCAGGGGAATAAAAGTCTCCACCTCCAGCCCCCTCCATCTTCTACACACTGTACTGGTTTCTATGAAGTTTTAAACTTGTTGAGCTAATTTCATCCCCAGAGTTTGAAACTGCCAGCCCTATCTGCAGAGATCTTCCTAGAGAAGTAGAGGTGTAATTTTCTTCATCTAAATATGTGAGCAAGTCGGTCTTTATTCTCAGCTCTTAGACCTGCTTCCTTCTGTTATCCAACCTTCATCTCCACTTCCCTTTCCCCTAGACATCTTGAAAAACTCACCAAACCTGCTGAAAATTAGTGCAGGACAGTAACTGATCTCTCCACCTGTTTTTATGGGGGGTAGGATGGTTGTTGGAAGCTATGATATGGCCAGTGTAATAGTGAAAGGGAAATTGCAATCTCTGGAAAAGGGTTTCCAAAGTATTTCCTTTGAAGTATCTCCTAATGGCCAAGGAGAGTGAAAGAAGATCTCTTAAGGTCTAGGGTCAGAGCCTGAAGTCAGAAGAGGCGAACATGAATTATTTTTGAAATTTCTTATTTTATTATTAAAATTGAGGCTATTTTATTTTCATTCTGCACATACACACACAAATACCTCCCTGTTTTTACTAAAATAAAAATATTTTGTCCACCTTAACTTTAAGTGAAATTTAGAGAACACCATCAAGTTGACCCTGTGCTTTCAGATACTTTAACCTCACAGAGACCTTTATTACTCTTGAGAAGAGAAGTACTCCTATTTTAGAAACCTGATCCTGGGGCAACCATCCCTGTAAATGCCAGGCACTCATGGGTAGGGGTTGGGACTACCTGCTGTCAGTCTGGATAGGATAGTGGAAGAACAGATTCCCAATCCCTGTGCTTCAGTTGAGCATCTTCTGAAGTCTTTCAGGAATGACAGGAGTGGACAGAATGTAATTGTCCTATTTCATACATTCTATGGCCATGAACGGTTGAAGAAAAGCATCTAGAGCCGTTACAGTTTATTTCCTTATAACCCATGGGTAGGTAAGAGATAGAGATTGAGCATTTGAAAGATCATTGAAGGTGGTTCATGATGGATAGCTCCCAGAGGTCCAGTGTATGGGAGCCATTCATTTCCTCTAGTCTACTAAGTGACTAGTTACTCTTCTCCTGAAATTATTGAGTATGACAGACCATAGGATAATTGTAGCTTTGGATGTTTTGTTGGTGTTTATTTTTAAATTAAAATATGATTTCATTTTTCTGTTGCTCTTGCAAACTGTGATTTTCATTTCAAAAATATTATGTCAACAAATATTCTTGCTGGTTTGTCAATACTTTAAGGAAATAAACACCTTAGGGCAAGGTGGTGGAACTACACACTCTGCAAGGTAGGGGAAATGGAGATGAAAATTTCTTTTCCTCCGCCTTAGCCAGGATAAGGTGCCCTAGAAGAGAAAGTGAAGGAAGAAGAAGGACAAGATGAAAAGAGAAAAGAAAAGAAGACATATCCAAAGAGAAGGGAAGAGAATATTCTGGAGCAGTTAGAAGGAAAAATCTGAGATGATGGTATGGTAGCCCATGACAAACTCTGGGATCTGTCCTGTAATTACTTGTTGAAGAGTGCTTTGAAAACTATTGCTTTTTTCTTTCTTTGCTTTATATATATGTTATATTATAAATTAAAAAAAAGTTAAAAAGAGAGAAGGGAAGAGGAAAGCTGTAGTCAAGAAACGTAAGCACCAGGAGGATCTGTTGTTCTAACTGGTTGGTGTCTGTGCCCTACTGAGAATTAAGTATTTGGCCAAGTATATGGTGAGAACAGCTTTTCTCCATGTAGAAAGAGTGAATGAACTCACAACACTCCAAAGACCTTGTTCTGTCCCTCTTACTCTCTTCACCTAAGCAAGAAAGCTATAGGTCTCATACATTAGCAGTAGTTTGGATAATTCCTACCATCATTTGGGGCCTCTATATCCAAGTGAGTGCTCTCACAGTATTTTGAACCTACTAGGAAACTAACTTTCCATAGATATACTCAGTATTTTGTAATTTTCCAAGTGCTTTTATTTTCCTTCCAAAATCTTTACACACCAAACTGATGATTCTCAGCCCCATGTTCACGAGTTTTTCTTTTCTAGGGAGCACCATGGAGAGCTTTCTTTCTGTCCTACATGATGACAGATGCTGGGGATAAGGCATCTGTCAAAGAAATATACACTATTGGGTTACCTTTCTCCAAAAAGTAAACAGAAGGCAGCCATAAGTGACATTTTATCAGCTCTGTCCTCCTAATTAACTGCGTAAATAAGACGGTATTAAATTACAGCAAAAGTGTTCTCTATTTCTCTATGTGTCACATCAATTTTATCCAAAGAGACATCACTGAACAATTCTCTATCTCATTGTTTTTTTTTTTATACGGAAAAACTGATATTCACAGAGGTTACAGACTTTCACTAAGCTAAATAACACAAATGCCAGTCTAATATTTTATCCACTGGAAAGGTTCTCAAATGTCTGACAGAGCTCCAATGTCCCAAGAAAGCTGGCTTTATTTTTTAAACCATTTCCTTTGAAACTCTTTATAACAGCATCCATTTTTGATTCATCTTTATGTCTTCACAGCAGAAGGCAGAAAGTCTAAGACACAGTCGTCATCTAATATATTTTTGATGAATGCAAGAACAAAAATCAGCACAGAAAAGTATTAGCTTTATCGTAGCATTGCAAAATTATAGTTGCGGTTATTTCTAATCATATTAAGGGAATCATGAGAAAAAGATTGCTTCTGGATTTTAAATTTCAAAAGTTGGGGATTTTCCACAAAACTTTGTGGAATTTCTTAGTAAGTACTTACTAAGTAATTTCTTAGTAACCCATTACAGTTTTGTCTTTAATGAATCCAGACAAATCTTTAAAAGTCATACTTTGTCCTCTATTTTTATCTTGAAAAAAACTGTTGCCATCATCTTAGCACTTCCTGTGCAAATATGACCATTTCCTATGCAAATATGACCCAACTCAATGACCATTTCCTATGCAAATATGACCTAACTCAAGATGGCCCACCAAAATCATGGGTTTAGAATGTCTCTCTCTCAGAACTATGGCTGATATTGGGCGGTGACCAATGTGAACGCACATGTCACCTCTGCTGGAGAAGCCCTATGAGGAAGACCTTGCAAAGATTTTCTTAACATTCTAGATGAGGATAAAAAAGAAAAGAAAAGAAAAAAGGCAGTGGATGCAGTTAGGAATGGAACACCATGAGATATTACTCAGGTTTGCCTTCCAAATGCAGCTCTCAGGATGTTTTCATGGTTTTGTAGGGGAGGTGGGGGAGAGAACTCTTCCTTAGAAGAGGTGACAGCAAGAGAACACTCAGCAGGTACCTTGCTGTGACCTTCCTGCCACACATGTTGGTCTGCGTGACACTGATGTCTGCGTGACTGTTCGGTGAGGGATGCTGGAAGGAGGAACTGAGGCAGCATTTCTTGAGCATTTTCTTAACACCAGGTGCTTTACTGGGGATTCTGTGTATGCTATCAAGTTAGTACTCCTGATAGTATGAGGCATTCTTTCCAGTTTACAGCTGTGGAAACTGAGGCTCAGAGAGGAGAAGCAGCTTGCTTAATAAGGTCACATAATGTGTAATAATCAACCTGAAATTCAAACTACTAAAATTTGCATTCTTTCTACCTCACTTAGCTATTCCTTTGAGGTGGTGAGCTGAGGCAACTATAAGGAACCCAGTCAAAAAAGCCGTGAGGAACTTTCTATCTGGAAGCTGCCCCTCCCTGTATAGCCACCCTGATCAGAATAATTACGAATAGGAATGGCTGTGGACAGTGCTTACTGTGGGTCATGGCAGTGGGCAGAGATGTGGGACCTCCACAGACCCTGAGACACCTGCTGGGAGCTGGCCAAGGCCACCTTGTTGATTGAGGAACTCCCACCATTCTTTTTTTTAAATTTATTTATTTATTAATTTTAAAAAATTAACAACAAACGAACAAAAAATTAACATATGATCATTCCGTTCTACATATATAATCAGTAATTCACAATATCATCACATAGTTGCATATTCATCATTTCTTAGAACATTTGCATCAATTTAGAAAAAGAAATAAAAAGACAACAGAAAAAGAAATAAAATGAACACAGAAAAAAAAAAAGATTATACATACCATACCCCTTACCCCTCGCTTTCATTGATCACTAGCATTTCAAACTAAATTTATTTTAACATTTGTTCCCCCTATTATTTATTTTTATTCCATATGTTCTACTCATCTGTTGAAAAGGTAGATAAAAAGAGCATCTGACACAAGGTTTTCACAATCACACAGTCACATTGTGAAAGCTTTATCATTATTCAATCATCATCAAGAAACATGGCTACTGGAACACAGCTCTACATATTCAGGCAGTTCCCTCCAGCCTCTCCATTACATCTTGAATAACAAAGTGATATGTACTTAATGCATAAGAATAAACTCCAGGATGACCTCTCAACTCTGTTTGGAATCTCTCAGCCATTGACATTTTGTCTCATTTCACTCTTCCCCCTTTTGGTCGAGAAGGTTTTCTCAATCCCTTGATGCTGAGTCTCAGCTCATTCTAGGATTTCTGTCCTACGTTGCCAGGAAGGTCCACGCCCCTGAAAGTCATGTCCCACGTAGACAGGGGGAGAGTGGTGAGATTGCTTGTTGTGTTGGCTGGAGAGAGAGGCCACATCTGAGCAACAAAAGAGGCTCTCTTGGGGGTGACTCTCAGGCCTAAATTTTAAGTAGGCTTGACCTATCCTTTGTTAAGTTTCATGTGAACAAACCCCAAGACTGGGGGCTCAGCCTACAGCTTTGGCTGTCCACACTGCTTGTGAGAATATCAAGAATTCAACTTGGGGAAGTTGAATTTCTCCCCATTCTCACCATTCCCCGAAGGGGACTTTGCAAATACTTTTCCACTCACTGATCGAATCACTCTGGGATTCATCAGGGCATCGCTCTGGACAAACCAACAAAATCTCATGTCCTACCCAAGATTCCAAGTACTTATGGTGTTCAATCAAGCTATCTACATAAGTTATATTAGGAAATGCACTAGTCAAAATATAAATTTTGTACCAAATAAACGTTTTTTGCTTTACTCTCACACATAAGGTGACATTTTAAAATATTAATTACCATCTATTTTCAGCACCCTGCAATAATGATATTCCTTTGTTCTTCCTCATGCAAAAACATTTTTGAAATTTGTACATTTAATCATTATTATTAAACACTCTAGGCATTCCTAGATTATACCATCTCAATCTTTATCATCTATCTTTCTTTCTGATTTCATTTATGTCCCCAGCCCTCCTCCCTCTATCATTCTCACATGCAGCTTCATTCAGTGTTTTAACATAATTGTATTGCAGTTAGGTAGTACTGTGCTGTTCATTTCTGAGTTTTTATATTCAGTCCTGTTGCACAATCTGTATCCCTTCAGCTCTGATTACCCAATATCTTACCCTACTTCTATCTCTTGGTGGTCTCTGTTACCAACGAAATATTCCAAGTTTATTCACTAATGTCAGTTCATATCAGTGAGACCATACAGTAAGTTTGTCCTTTTGTTTTTGGCTAATCTCACTCAGCATAATGTCCTCAAGGTCCATCCATGTGGTTACATACTTCATAACTTTATTCTGTCTTACAGTTGCATAATATTTCATTGTATGTATATACCACGGTTTGTTTAGCACTTGTCTGTTGATGGACATTTTGGCTGTTTCCATCTCTTTGCAGTTGTAAACAATGCTGCTATAAATATTGGTGTGCAAATGTCCATTTGTGTCTTTGCCCTTATGTCCTTTGTGTACATACCCAGCAATGGTATTGCCGGGTCATATGGCAATTCTATATTCAGCTTTCTGAGGAACCGCCAAACTGCCTTCCATAGCAGTTGTACCATTTGACATTCCCACCAACAGTGAATAAGTGTGCCTCTTTCTCCACATCCTCTCCAGCACTTGTCATTTTCTGTTTTGTTGATAATGGCCATTCTAGTGGGTGTGAGATGATATCTCATTGTGGTTTTGATTTGCATTTCTCTTATAGCCAGGGAAGTTAAGCATCTCTTCATGGGCCTTTTAGCCATTTGCATTTCCTCTTCTGAGAAGTGTCTGTTCAAGTCTTTTTCCCATTTTGTAATTGGATTGGCTGTTTTTTGTTGTTAAGTTGAACAATCTCTTTATAAATTCTGGATACTAGACCTTTATCTGATATATCATTTCCAAATATTGTCTCCCATTGTGTAGGCTGTTTTTTTACTTTCTTGATGAAGTTTTTTGAGTTTAATTTTAACACTCCTCAAAAGTGTTTAATTTTGAGGAGTTGCCGTTTATTTATTTCTTTCTTCAGTGCTCTTGCTTTGGGTATAAGGTCTATAAAACCACCTCCAAGTATAAGATTTATAAGATATTTCCCTACATTTTCTTTTAACAGTTTTATGGTCTTAGACCTAATGTTTAGGTATTTGATCCATACTGAGTTAACTTTTGTATAGGGTGTGAGATATGGGTCCTCTTTCATTCTTTTGTATATGGATATCCAGTTCTCTAGGTACCATTTATTGAAGAGATTGTTCTGTCCCAGATGAGTTGGCTTGACTGCCTTATCAAAGATCAAATGTCCATAGATGAGAGGGTCTATATCCAAACACTCTATTCGATTCCATTGGTCAATATATCTATCTTTAAGCCAGTACCATACTGTTTTGACCACTGTAGCTTCATAATATGCCTTAAAGTCAGGTAGCGTGAGACCTCTGACTTAATTTTTTTTCTCAGCATACTTTTAGCTATTTGGGGCAACCTGCCCTTCCAGATAAATTTGGTTATTGGTTTTTCTATTTCTGAAACGTAAGTTGTTGGGATTTTGATTGGTATTGCATTGAATCTGTAAATCAATTTAGGTAGAATTGACATCTTAACTGTATTTAGTCTTCCAATCCATGAAGACGGTATGCCCTTCCATCTATTTAGGTCTTCTGTGATTTCTTTTAACAATTTCTTGTAGTTTTCTTTGTGTAGGTCTTTCATCTCTTTAGTTAAATTTATTCCTAAGTATTTTACTCTTTTGGTTGCAATTGTAAATGGAATTCATTTGTTGATTTCCCCCTCAGATTGTTCATTCCTAGTGTATAGAAACACTACACATTTTTGAGTGTTGCTCTTGTAACCTGCCACTTTGCTGTACTCATTTATTAGCTCTAGTAGCTTTGCTGTGGATCTTTTGGGGTTTTCAACATATAGTATATCATCTGCAAACAGTGAGAGTTTTACTTCTTCCTTTCCAATTTTGATGCCTTGTATTTCTGTTTTCTTGTCTAATTGCTCTGGCTAGAACTTCCAACACAGTGTTGAATAACAGTGGTGATAGTGGACATCCTTGTCTTGTTCCTGATCTTAGGGGAAAAGTTTTCAGTTTTTCCCCATTGAGGATGATATTAGCTGTGGGTTTTTCACATATTCCCTTTATCATCTTAAGGAAGTTCCCTTCTATTCCTATCCTTTGAAGTGTTTTCAACAGGAAAGGATGTTGAATTTTGTCAAATGCCTTTTCTGCATCAATCAAGATGATCATGTGGTTTTTCTGCTTTGATTTGTTGATATGGTATATTACATTAATTGATTTTCTTATGTTGAACCATCCTTACATACCTGGGATGAATCTTACTTGGTCATGATGTATAATTCTTTTAAAATGCTGCTGGATTCGATTAGCTAGAATTTTGTTGAGGATTTTTGCATCTGTATTCATTAGAGAGATTTGTCTGTAGTTTTCTTTTTTGTAATATCTTTGTCTGGCTTTGGTATGAGGGTGATGTTGGCTTCATAGAATGCATTAGGTAGCTTTCCCTGCTCTTCAATTTTTTGGAAGAGTTTGATCAGTATTGGTACTAATTCTTTCTTGAATGTTTGGTAGAATTCATATGTGAAGCCATCTGGTCCTGGACTTTTCTTTCTGGGGAGCTTCCTAATGACTGATTCAGTTTCTTTACTTGTGATTGGTTTGTTGAGGTTGTCTATTTCTTCTCGAGTCAAAGTTTGTTGTTCATGCCTTTCTAGGAAGTTGTCCATTTCATCTACATTTTTTTATTTATTAGCATAAAGTTGTTCAGAGTATCCTGTGATTACATCCTTTATTTCTGTGGGGTCAGTGATCATGTCTCCTCCTCTATTTCTGATCTCATTTATTTGCATCCTCTCTCTTCTTCTTTTTGTCAATCTTGCTAAGGGTCCATCAGTCTTATTGATTTTCTCATAGAACCAGCTTCTGGTTTTATTGATTTTCTCTACTGTTTTCATGTTCTCAATTTCGTTTATTTCTGCTCTAATCTTTGTTATTTCTTTCCTTTTGCTTGCTTTGGGATTAGTTTGCTGTTCTTTCTCTAGTTCTTCCAAGTGGACAGTTAATTCCTGAATTTTTGACCTTTCTTCTTTTTTGATATAGGCATTTAGGGCAATAAATTTCCCTCTTAGCACTTCCATTGCTGCACCCCCTAAGTTTTGATATGTTGTGTTTTCATTTTCATTTGCCTTGAGATATTACTGATTTCTCTTGTGATTTCTTCCTTGACCGACTGGTTGTTTAAGAGTGTGTGTTGAGCCTCCACATATTTGTGAATTTGCTGGCTCTATGCCTATTATTGATTTCCAACTTTGTTTCTTTATGATCTGAGAAAGTTTTGTATGATTTCAATCTTTTAAAATTTGTTGACACTTACTTTGTGACCCAGCATATGGTCTGTCTTTGAGACTGATCCATGAGCACTTGAGAAAAAGGTGTATCCTGCTGTTGTGGGCTGTAACGTTCTATAAATGTCTGTTAAGTCAAGCTCATTTATTGTATTATTCAAATTCTCTGTTTCTTTATTGATCCTCTGTCTAGATGTTCTGTCCATTGATGAGAGTGAGGAATTGAAGTCTCCAACTATTATGGTAGATGTGTCTATTTCTCTTTTCAGTGTTTTCAGTGTTTGGCACATGTATTTTTGAACATTCTGGTTCGGTGTATAAATATTTATGATTGTTATGTCTGCATGCTGAATTGTTCCTTTTATTAATACATAGTATCCTTCTTTGTCTCTTTTAACTCTTTTATATTTGAAGTCTAATTTGTTGGATATTAGTATAGCTACTCCTGTTCTCTTCTGATTGTTATTTGCATGAAATATCTTTTCCCAATCTTTCACTTTCAACCTATGTTTATCTTTGGTTCTAAGATGTGTTTCCTGTAGACAGCATATAGATGGGTCCTGTTTTTTAATCCATTCTGCCAGTCTATGTCTTTTGATTGGGGAATTTAATCCATTAACATTTAGTGTTATTACTGTATGGGTAGTACTTTCTTTTACCATTTTGCCTTTTGGATTTTATATGTCATATCTAATTTTCCTCCTTTTTACCTTTACTCATAGTCTTCCTTTCTATACTCTTCTCCATACCTCTCTCTTCTGTCTTTTTATATCTGTCTCTAGTGCTCCATTTAGTATTTCTTGCAGAGCTAGTCTCTTGGTCACAAATTCTCTTTGTGATTTTTCATCTGAAAATGTTTTAATTTCCCCCTCATTTTTGAAGGACAGTTTTGCTGGATATAGAGTTCCTGGTTGGCAGTTTTTCTCTTTTAGTAATTTAAATATATCATCCCACTGTCTTCTTGCCTCCACGGTTTCTGCTGAGAAATCTATGCATAATATTATTGGGTTTCCCTTGAATGTGATGGATTGCTTTTCTGTTGCTGCTTTCAAGATTCTCTCTTTCTTTTTGACCTCTGACATTCTGATTAGTGTCTTGGAGTACGTTTATTTGGATCTATTCTCTTTGGGGTACGCTGCACTTCTTGGATCTGTAATTTCATACAAGTTGGGAAATTTTCAGTGATAATTTCTTCCATTAGTTTTTCTCCTCCTTTTCCCTTCTCTTCTCCTTCCAGCACACCCACAACACGTATATTTGTGCACTTCATATTATCATTCAATTCCTTGAGTCCCTACTCATATTTTTCCATTTTTTTCCCTTATAGTTTCTGTTTCTTGTTGGATTTCAGATGTTCTATCCTCCAGTTCACTAATCCTATCTTCTGCCTCTTGAAATCTACCATCATAGGTTTATTGTTTTTTTCATCTCTTCTACTGTGCCTTTCATTCCCATAAGTTCTGTGATTTGTCTTTTCAGACTTTTGATTTCTTCTTTTTGTTCATTCCTTGCCTTCTTTATATCCTCCCTCAATTCATTGATTTGGTTTTTGATGAGGTTTTCCATGTCTGTTCATATGTTTCAGCTCCTGTATCTCATTTGAATTGTTCGTTTGTTCCTTTGACTGGGCCATATCTTCAGTTTTCCTAGTGTGATTTGCCATTTTTTGCTAGTGTTTTATTTAATTACCTTAATTAGTTTATTCTGGAGATTGCTTTCACTTCTTTTAGCTAGGGTTTGTTTGCTGGATGAATTTGTTGTCTATCTGTTCTTTGACATTCAGTTCAGCTTTTTCTGGACCTCTAGCTTAGGTTTTGTTTAACAGAGGAGAATTTTTCAATCTTGTTTTCTTGTTTCTTGCCCTGCTTGTATACTGCCTTTTTCCCCCCACCCTTAGGAGGGTCTACTTAGATATTATTGACCCCGGCCGGATTTTCCCAGACCAAACTGGCCTCCTATCAGGAGGAAAGAGTCACCTGCATTGGTTTTCCTTGTGGGTGAGACCCAGCAGGTTGAAAGACTTTCCTGTGAAGTCTCTGGGCTCTGTTTTTCTTATCCTGCCCAGTATGTGGCGCTTGTCTGCCTGTGGGTCCCACCAGCATAAGATGATGCGGCACCTTTAACTTTGGAAGACTCTCCCTGCTGGGGGCATGGTGAAGACAGAGGAGAGGTTTTAGGCTGGTTTTAATGGCTTCAAATTACCAAGCCCTGGTGTCTGAATTCCTTGAGGGAGGGATTCCACCTAAGTTGGGCTTCACCCCTCCCGTGGGGAAGGCACAGGCTCCAGACAAGCCCTCAAATGAGCTTGTTTCTGCCTATGCTTGGGGCAGTTGCAGCCTCAGAAGTCCTGCCACTGTATCCAAAGGCAGTCAAGCCTTTGTAGAAACACAGCCACAGAAACCTCTGTTTCTTTTCTTTTTCCATCAGCCCTGCCCCCTTGGTGCCAGGACAAAAATGAGGGACCTCCGCTTTGACCAGCTTCACCTGAATTGGGGCCTATTTTTAGTAATCAGAATTGTTAATTAATTCCACAATTGGCATTTTGTTGGGCTTAGCCCCTGCTGCCGGTTAAGTCTCTTTCCTTTCCCCAAGGGAGGGGCACCGGCTGCCACAGCTTAGGGAAATCACAGTTCTGGGGAGATTCACAGCTGGTCCAGCTGGTCCAGACTGGGGTACGCTGTGTGTCCGGTCACTGACGTGGCCCCAGGAGCTGTTCTGTACTGTTTCTGGTTATTTAGTAGTTGTTCTGGAGGATGAACTAAAATGTGCACATTGCTAAGCCACTATCTTGGCCCCCACTCCCACCGTTCTTGACCCTTTAGGGATTGTGCTCGTTTGAAACTCCTATGTACCTCAGAGAGGTCATGCTCTTTTGATCCAGTATTGTGGGCAAAGATCTGTTGTAGGTGGGACGTTTGTATTAGGTTGTTTCCATGGAGATGTGACCCACCCCATTCAATGTGAGTCTTAATCAGTTTACTGGAGTCCTTTAAGAGAGGGACATCTTTGAGAGGGCACAGATGCTTAGAGAGACCAAACGTTTGGAGATGCAGGAGGGAAAATGCCCCAGGAGATGCCAGAAGCTCAGATAGTTGTTTTGGAAACCAACCCAGAGAGGAGGGCCAGCAGACATGGCCATGCACCTTCCCATGGGACAGAGAAACCATGGACTCGATTGATCCTTCTTGAGTGAAGTGTCCTCTTGTTGATGTGTTAATTTGGACATTTTCATGGCCTTAGAACTGTAGATGTGTGGCCTAATAAATGCCCTTTGTAAAAGCCAATCCATTCCTGGTATATTGTATTCCGGTAGCATTAGCAAACCATGACAGGGATATAAGGAGGTCAGCAACCATACTCTACGTATTTCTGCAGAGAAGGTGTAGAGTTGGGAGGTTATGAATTTCTCCCAAGAACTCCAGGAGCCAAGACCCAGAAGCCCTAGTGTAAGCCTGTGCAAATTAAAAGCTCCCCAAAGTAACCCTAAACCTCAAATTCTAGTTGGGGTTGCAGGGGGAGTTAAGGTGCTTTTCAGTTTATTTATCCTGAATTTTCTGATTTCACACTTCGAGTGTGGCTTTTAGAAAAAGTCAACAACTGGTCTGTGTTCACTTTCTCCACTTTCAACCGTATTTGTCCCTGCCTACCTCTGTTCTGACCAGAAAGTCCTCATCATCTCAGTCTGGCCTCATAGAGAAGCATCAAGGCCATCCTCCAGCTCATTCTCCTTTCTCTTAACTGTCAATCAGTTTGGTCACACTGGATATGGTAGAATCACCCCAGACTATAAGCTCCCAGGCCACAGGGGCCAGGACTTGGTGTCCTCCTCGTGCCTAGGATGATCCAGGCACACAGGTGCTTTCGCCAGTGCTGTTGAATTGAACTTGTTTCATGTAATTATGGAGCTGGAGAGAATCTGTAGATGTATATATTCTATGGAAGAGAACTAAAGAAGCCAAGTGAATTTTCCATAGTTATACAGATAGCTTCGGGGCTACAAGCTGAGTCTGTGGTCCTTTACTCTATGCCATGCAGCCTGAAATGGAAGCAGGCTCAACATTATTGAGTTGACTCTGTCTTGATAACATGGTTCTCCTTTTAGAATCTTCTGTGATCAGATGTGATTTGAAGACTAGCTTGCTAATTATGAAATGACTCCTGAAGGTTACACCTGGCAATAGTAAAGCACTGTAGCAGAGATGATGCTTTCAGCTACAAGTGACAGAAAATCCATTTCAGCTGAGTTGAACAATAAGGAATTTTATTAGCTCGAATAATAAGACCTACAGGTAGGTCAGATATTACAGCTCCTAATCTGATTCCTTGTGATCCGATGGCTCTGGCCTCTTCCGTGTTGTTCCTTCTCAAGCAGGGAGTTAAAGGGCTACAACCATGGCAGGTCTCCCATCAGCACTCTTCCTGTGCCTCTCTGTTTAAGGAAAAGGAAACTTACCAGAAGTCTGTGGTAAACTTTCCTTGTATCTTGCTGGCTGAATTGGGTCATGGAATCAATCCTGAATGCATGCCCCTGACAAGGTGAAAGCTATACATTGTTGGCTTAGGGCTTGGTTCATGAGCCGATCCCTGGCAAGTGAATTGAGGTTCTCACAATTGGCTGAGACTGATCAGGGTTCAACTGTAGAAGTCAGGGTCAATATGCCAAATAAATGGTATGAATGCAGAATGGAGGCTCTCAAAGGCTACTACAGCACATAGGAGAATACTGGCTTTTTTAGTATAGGGGCCTTCGGCTTGATACACATGTTTGTGATGCAAGAATCCAGCACATTGAAACTCAGGATGTCAAAGTTGGAAGAGACTTCAGGGGTACAGCTCCCGCCTATGGTAGGACTTCCTCTGGCTGTGTTTAGGACGAATGGCCATCCATCCCTGATGACAGGCTTTATGACATCTGAGGAAGCCTTGACTATAAAAGGAGAATTAGTAATTCTGCCTGGTTTCTTGCCTCTGAAGTCCTCCTCCTCTTCCCTTCGCTGTATTCCCTAACCACCACCGCCCCAGACTCTGCCTGTCTTCCCTTCTCAAAAACAAGCATCACTTGGTTGGAGAGATTTAGTTCTTCAGATAAACAGCCCAGCGTTTAACATCATATCACCTTTGCTGCCAACTCATCTTGCTTTTGTATCTGTTTTTATACCCCGGCTTCTCCTGACCCTTGCTCCTGACTTCCTGTTGTGGTGAACTGTGTACTACTCTACCTGCCCCAGAACTGAAGCGCTTTGCCTCTTCCTGTCCCAGGGACTGTGGCAGTGGCTGTGATCCCCCTCTCAGAGGCTCTAGACCTGTCTCCTGTTGGCCACCTACTTCCATGTCAGTGGCTTGCCTGCCCAGGCCCTTAGGTTTCCCTGCCCTAATTCTCCAGGTCTGGCCAGTTAGTGGGATGCTTTGTCATCTCTTCTAGAACTCTCTGCTTCCAATTACTTATCTTGGTAGTGAACCCCCGTTTTCAGTCCCAGTCCCCACCTCCCACTTAGAGATCCCATATTCATTTCTAGCAACCCCCTACCATTTCTATCTCCTTGTTTATGCTCCATTCCTGAATGTATGCCCATTCCTAAATGCCCCGCTACCAAATCTATTCAAGGTAAGTCCCTTTTGAAGACATACCTAGTCAAAAAGAGTAAAAGCATCTTTCTAGTCAGAACAAGGTTTTTGTAGAGCTTAGAAAGGACCTTTCAAGATGTCCGTGGGAGAGGATGGAAGTATATATACCTCAATGTAAGCATGTCCTTAATTTTAATCTGCATTCCTGTAGGCATGAACTCATTGCATTGTAAACAGGACCTCTTAAAGACGTTATTTTTAGTTAAGGTGTGATCCAACTGAATGAGAGTCTGAATCCATAGTATTGGAAGCCTTAGAGAAAAGCAAGTGGACGCTAGAAATTAGAGAAGGCCTCAGGAAGAAGACAGAAATCAGAAGCCAGAAGAACCAACACAAGGAGAGAGAGATTGCACAGTGATAGGAGGAAGAGATAAAAGCCGAGGAATCACAAAGATTGTGGCAAGTCAGCACCAGAACGGTGCAGATGTCAGGGAAAAAGCAAGCCCTGCTAATATCTGGATTTCATACTTCTAGCCTCAAAACCATGGGTCAGTAAGCTCTTGCTGTTATGCCAAAATGAGTTTGTGGTATTTGTGATAACAGCTCTGGCAAACTAGGACAATGGCTTAGTTCACCTTCTAAACTCCCTTTGTACTTAGTTGTGTCACTCTTTACTGTAACTATTTTGTATATACCTTCTCTCCCTCATATAGTCTAATGACCATAAGTTACAAGAGAACAGATGACTGAATGTTTGTAGACTGAATGAAGCGAAGGCCAAGTTCATCCAGCTAGTTTAAGGGGAGCGCTGGGACCAGAACCCAGGTTTTCTGATTCTCTTAGTTATATTCCCTTTCCTCAAAACACATTAGAAGATTTTGCAGATGATTTTACCTTTATCATTCGCATTCCCGTGGGGAGAAATTATTAAAGAAAAGAAAGTTTCCTGAAGGACTCACTGAGGTCGAGAACAGTGAAGTTGCTTTAGTCATATGGTTGCATGCAGCTTCATGTGCCTCTCGTTTGCCTTTCAGACCACTAGCTGCATTTCCTGATTCCCACTCCAAGGCAAAGGAAATGCTGCTAGCTTTGTCAACAGCAAATAAAACATGGGTAACTACTTTGCAGTCAGTTCATGCGTTCAGCTTTTAGCATCTATTATGAATCTATTATGAATCAAGCTATACTTGGCATATCTGTGAAAGACTGTGTGAAGCTTTCTTGCAGAACAAAAAACAATAACACCCATATTCATGGGTTGTGATATTCTGGGAAAGCCATATGTGACTAGTGTGTCTTCAAAATATTTTATTCTGTTGATACATAAAAGGTTTGGAAATGTTGTTTTCTCGGCCTCTGATGTTCAAGGAGGAGAAAGAGCTAGCAGCCCTTGATTTTTTTTTTCTTATTCATATGCAGGAGTTTTTTTCCTGAAACACCCTTCTGACATAACTTGTTAATCATGTCTTCCAGAGCAAAAATGTGTGCCCTGCTATTTATGGTCACAAAAGGTCTTGGCCTTGAACACAAAGGGATTGCTAGTAATTTAGAAGCCAAACAGGATTTTACTAGTGTCCAGTTAGTGAATGCTTTTAGCACTACCATGGAATTAAATGGACTTCTCTTGCCTCTGACCTAGGTTCAGCCTATCAGCATAAGGATGCATTGATAATTGTGTCATAGAGAGAAGGAAGAGATATAGTTAACATTTTATTTATTAATACCCCAACTAGTCCCCAGAAAGTATTAAAGGCACCTTACATAGAGACATATAGTACAACAAAAGGAAAAATAAAACAGGTAAAATAAGTGAGAAAAGTGAGGCCGAGGGATAATGTGGGCAGGATATAAAATTTACATGGCGTTCGAGACATAAAGTCTTAAGTCAATGTTAAAAACTTTCCCTGAAGAAACTGGTGTTTCTTACTTTTGGAAAACCAAACATATACACATCTGTGCTTTTAAGTCAGGAGAGTTGTGGGGCTAATAGTTTCAGTGTGTTTTTCAATTTACAAAGTAATTCAACAGCATGTTCCTTTCAATAGTGAGTCTTTTGCCTTTAGAAATACATTCATGCTGTTATAGATAAAACTCTGGTTTATCTATATGTGGCACTTTGAATCCTTCCTGCTATAAAACAGACTTAAATAAATAATTTCTGCTGCCTAAGATGTGAATGCACAAGCCTTTGCAGGTATCGCAGTGACAAGTCCCATCAAAACCATGAATGGGAGGGGAGGGGAGGGAAATCACCTGGAGGATGGCAGTGGCATACTCCTGCTCCAGTAAGTCCTGATTAACTTTGAAGGGGCAGGCTGGCTTGCTAGTCACAAGCATTGCACATCCATAAGTTCGTATCCTAGTGCCTTCGTAATCTTCGTCCTGTAAACAAAATCAGCATTCTGATTTTCACTATATTGTAACCTGCTTGATGCCTGGCCTGTTTCATCCTTTCTTGCCTCACCAGATGGCATAAAGCACAGCACCTTGCACATAGTAGGTGCCCAAAATATTTCCTGAGTTTTGCATGAAGAAAGGAATAAATACATTCTTCATTGACATCTGAACCCACGGTTCCTACAAGTCAGGGTAAGGTTCAGTTTCATTCACATCTTTCGGCCCAGCTGTGGGGGCACTACTGGGTCCCCTGCTGTATTAGTTAGGGTTCTCTAGAGAAACAGAATCCACAGGGAACACTTGCAAATATAAAATTTATAAAAGTGTCTCACATGACCACAGGAATGCAGGGTCCAAAATCCGCAGGGCAGGCTGTGAAGCCGATGACTCCGATGGATGGTCTGGATGAACTCCACAGGAGAGGCTCACCAGCCAAAGCAGGAATGGAAACTGTCTCCTCTGAATCCTCCTTAAAAGGCTTCCTGTGATTAGATTAAGCATCACTCATTGTAGAAGACACTCCCCTTTGGCTGATTACAAATAGAATCAGCTGTGGATGCAGCTATGATCATGATTTAATTCTATGAAATGTCGGCATCGCAACAGACAGGCCAGTGCTTGCCCAACTAGATAAACAGGTACCACAACTTGGCCAAGTTGACACATGAACCTGATCATGACACATGCTGAGGCTGCAGGAATGAGGCTCCTGGCAGCTCCTCAGTGACTGTAAAGCGGGCAGGGAGGTGGGGCAAGAGGAAGGGGCAGTTGCAGGGTGAGGAGGAGGTACATAGCTACTCCTGAAATTCGGAAGAGCAGAGTGTCACGTGCACACAGTGAACCGTTGTACCCACTACAGACACAAGGCAAACACGAGGAGCTACCTTTTGACCTTTCTATATTAATCTCTCAAGCTGCCATGCTCCGTAGGGGTTTGCTCCTTCACCACAGCCTTTCACATTCATTTTAATCAAACTTCTCCAAATGTTAGACCTGTTGTCAAAGAGTGATGAACTGGCCACTTGCTCAGAAATTCCCAGGATGGTCTGGGATACCAAAACCTCATCAGGGCAGCCTTGCCTTAAATTTCGTTTGCTATTTTTCACCATCTGATTTTCCAGTTATTTCTTTGACTCTGTGTGTGTGGTGAAAAATAACCTATTTCGACTAAAAGAGAGCTTCTTTTTTTGAGTTTGATCAAAACAAAGTAAATTCTGAATTTGAGAGTCAGAGTGTTGAGACTGCCCTGGGGCTATTCTTCAAAGGCAGTCTTCGTGATATATTGAAAATAAAGTGGTCATATTGAAAGGACAGTGCTGAAGTTTTGCCTTTATAAAACTCTGAATTTTCACATCAGATCCTTGGACCACTAAATCTTTCCTCAAAATCGGTGCTTTTAAAATGTTTTCCCATTTAAAGTTTGTTTTTTGTCATTTATTTTTGCATTTATTGGTGGTTAACAATGTACTACAGAAATATATAAAACACAAGCTGTCTCTTATTTTGTTTGGTGATTAAAATGCACAATTAGAAACAGGTTATGCTGCCTCTCCTTGTCTCCCTAAGCTGACATTGTTATTGTTCAGAGTAGTTCATGTCACCCTAAATAATTTTCCATGCATCTGTTTTATTAGTAAGTGCTAATTAAATATGCATATTGTGGAGTGACTTTACATAAGATCATTTTTCAGTTTCCTGTATTATTTATGTAACACTTTTGGATCTGTGGGTCACAAAGCTGACTATAAACTTTTCCTATTAAAATGATTCATGGAATGTGAAGTCCCTCTCTAATAGTGTTTTCTCAGACCTTCTTGGGAGAGTGTCCAAACGCAAATTTAGAAACAAAACGGACTGCACTGTGTGGGCCACAGTGGCTCAGCGGGCAGAGTTCTCGCCCGCCATGCCCGAGACCCAGGTTCAATTCCTGGTGCCTGCCCATGCAAAAAAATAAAATAAAACATAACAGACTGCATCGCTAATATACACTTACAATATCTATTCTATTCTCCAGAAGATGATAGCACAAATATCCATTATTTGAGAATGAAGCCTTCTTTCAATTGATAATCCATGTGCTCATTCCAAAATCCCTCCCTTCCTACAGCTGGTGCTGAAAGATCCATGCGAATGACAGTGACCATGAAGCTGGCTGGTGACAAGCCTCTCTGCAGCTTTGCCTCAGTGCTCTTCCTGGCCCAACAGGTCACACACACTGCTCCGTCCCATTGTCCTGCTGCCTCCCTGCCAAATGCAACTCAAAACGTCCTATCTGTAGCCAGTAATTGTTCCAGGAATGACCAGCATTCTTTCCTCCTCCTAATTTTGATACAGTGCCATGCCATCATAGTGGTCCATTCCCCAAGTAAACCATTCCACAGGTATTTGTTTGTGCACAGGTATTTTTTTTTTTTCTAACTTTAGGCAAATTTCTAGACCACTCTGGGTCTTGCTTTCTTTTCTCAAAAGAAAATAAATCAGCATTTCTTATAACACATTGGGGTCTCAACTAGTGCATGGTTTGCTTAAGCTCAATTCCAGAGAGTCGAGCAAGGAAATAGATGTGTGAAACTTATGTTTAAAACTCGGTTGTGAGAACAAGTGGCCTTAGTGACCATGAGATAAGCTAACTGGTGCTCTGTGAATTGGGGGAAAAAAATCTCAGGGTCATAAGTTGTAAGCCTCTTGATTCATGATGCATATCAGCATATTAAAGATTCTGGGGAAATCCTAGAGCACAATATCTTGTTTGACTTTGTTTAACTTGATGTTCCCAAAATTGTTTTATTTCAGAACTGTTCTCCTAATAACATGTTTGATGTCCCTTGGGACTAGAGGAAAAACATTTTGAGAATGCTTCACTAGACAATCTTTAAAAGGCCCTTCTGGCTCTCAGAGACACTCTGTGTTTCCGTTCTGTTAGACCCCTCCTGCTCTCACAAAAGTTTGAGATGCACAGTTCTCAGCTCAGTTAAACTAAAAGACATCATATAGTCAATAGTAAAAAGTCGCTTGATTCTGGGCAATGGATCTTCCCACCAGCCACACAGTTCATGACATTTAACACATTTAAACACCAGAGTACAGTAGGCTCAAGGTTTTAAGGAGTGACTAATACTCCACTGCGATAGGACAGACGTTCAGGGTTTTATCCAAATCTTGTAAATTTAGCAAAGAATATCAGAGCAACTCCTTCTGTTACCCTAAATGTCAGGGACTCTTACATTTTCATGAAGAACATGTAGGTCTTGGCTTTTAAAGGTCTTTCACAAGCACTTTCATTGAAAATCATAAGGTTTGTCTACATTGAGAAGATGAAAGCAAAAAGTTGACATGAAACTTCCAGCCGGCATCCGGCGTCCCTGCAGTGTTGGTTAGATGTCAGCACATTATGAGAGCACCAGTCAGCTTATCTCGTGGTCACTGAGACCATTTGTTCTCACAACCGATTTTTAAACATAAGTTTCACACATCTATTTTTTTGCTCTACAATCTGGAATGGAGCTTAAGAAAACTCTGCACTCGTTGAGACCCCAAAAAGCATGTCAAGTCTAAAGTCACATTCTGACTTTACCAACATAATCTAATTACTCCTCTCTTAGGTGGTTTACTCATTCGCTATTTCAGAACCTGGCTTACCCAATTCTTGGCTTGGTTCTGTTCCATCATGAAGTCCGTCAGTCTGCAAAATGTAGTATCAGCTTTGACATATGTGTCTGCCCTGCATCTCGTGTCTTACGAGGCTGCTGATAGCCCAGTCTATCTGGTTCCAGGTAATTTGCTGTTAACCTCTTGCTTTTGCTTTGCCTTCTGACGCTGGTGTGCTCCTGATAACTGTTTTCAGATAAACTGCCTACATGTTAACTTTCCATTAATTTTCTACTTTGCCTTGGCTCATCTCGTTATGGCCTCCCATCCTGAATCAACCATAGTTATTGCACAATATTATATAAATGAGTCCACTGAGGTATGCTGGGGCACAGAGGAATAACAGAGGACGCTTGGAATGTGCACAAATAAAGTAAGCATGTGGCAGTTAGGCTGAGTCATTTTGAAACTCGATAGCCACATTTGAGTAAGACTCATATGCAAGCCACTGGGGTACAGTTTCCATAGACTTGCCTTCTAAGTGAAATCTCACTACCATGGATTGATCAACTCAAGTCTCATCTTTGAGAAGCCTGCCCTAATCATCTGAACTCAAGGAATCTCGTTTATTGCATTTATATAGCTCCCATTGTCTGCACCCAGTGTTTGGCATGTGCCATCGTCTAACATTGCATTGACTGATTATCTTCTTGCCCTATTTTTAATACAGGTACAACCTTCCTAACTAGAGGTGTCTAAAAAAGAAATTTTTTTTTGTATGGTGGAAGGCAACTTTTTTTTTTTGTTCTTTTTCCATGTGGCTATCCTGTTATTGTAGCACTATTTTTGAAATTTTGCAGGGTGTGGGGTAGGACGTGCACAACCTGGAATCGAACCCATGTCTCCTGCATGGCAGGTGAGAATTCTACCACTGAACTACCCTCACACCCTGTCTAAGAAGTTTTTACACTTCCCACCATACTTGGTACAAAGTAACAAGGGGATATTCTCATAGGCTCCATCAACTATACATTGTGATGGGGAGTAACCAGAATTGTCTTCTTGAGTGAACTGGAAACTGAGATAGAGCATGACTGCGGAGTGGAGTTGATGAGAACGGAAGAGAAAGGGATTTACAAGCAAGATGAAGATGATAAACAAGAGAAATTCAAGTTGGTGTTCTGAGATGCTGGTGTATAGTTAAAACTACCTTTGTTTCTCAAGAGCTGCAGAATTACCTCCCTTGCTACATAATTACCAAAATTATTATATAGGTGACATTAGGTAACGAGAGTCTTTCAAGAATTCCTAATGCCCCTTCAAAGCAATCCAAACAAAGGCCTTGGGAACTAAAATATGGAGCCCCTCCTTATAAGCCTTTTTACCTCTCTGACAGCTCATAACAATACTAAATAGGGTGAGAAGAAAGCTCTGCCAAAAACTTCCTTCCATCTTCCCCTAAGTAAGCCTGAGCCTCAGTAGTCTCTGGGAAGCTCAAATCCATGTTCCAAAGAATATGATACCCCTACTCAACAATGCTCTGAGGTTAGAGACACTTCAGTTGATCACAAATGGTAATTTTGATTCTTCTTTGAAGTAATTTATGCCTAGAAGTGATTAGTTTGCCCTTTTCATGTATTCATGGCCTTTGAATACTCTATTATATGTGTCTATGTCTTCACCAGTTTGAAAAATCATTTTGCAATAGATAAGCAGTGGTTTTCGTAGTGGCAATGTTTGATTAACCACAATAAATGGTTCAGCAAAATGTTTGCTTTTAAAGATAGAAATTTAGTGAGGGGGATTTTTCTTTTGAAAATAACGATAGTGGTGTCCAGGTGATTTAGAAAGTCAAAATAATCCTAACCACTTGGGCTCAGCCTCTGCTTTGAGGTCTGACTCCAGACTAATGAAGAACTCACGGTCCTGCTGTTAGACTGGTAGCTGTGAGTTGACTACATTGACGAGTAGTTACAAATGCCCAACTTCTGAAAGGCTTAGATGATATTCTTTAGTCTGTGATTATAAAGAAGAGTAAACGAATGTCCTCCTTGTATGATTTCAACACAGAAGTCAACAATAGAATTGGTAAGCCTATGAACTGTCTCAAAAACCTATCAGGGTGTGGATCCATAGAGACCAATAAGGTTTCACAACTATCTACAGCTTCAGAAATGATAGAAATCATGCAAGAGTCTGACAATAAGTACAGAGTATGTCAGAGTGGTAAAATGCATTTATCCATGTCAGGTATCTATCTGCTACTGTGTTCTCACATTCACCTCTATGTGGGGGAGTCCACACAGAATCAGAAGACCCGTGACATGGTCTTGGCCCCAACATCCACTTGCTGTGTGGCTTGGGAAATTTGCATCATCTTTCTGAATGTCAGGGAGTACGAATGCTTCCCCTGTCCCCGCAAAAGGGTAGCCATGAGGGTAAATTGCAATAATTCTGAAACTGACAGTATCTCTAAGAGCTCTCTGCCTACCATTGACAAGTCACGAAGGCCCCCTTCCCTGTACCTCCAGAGGTAACAGTGGACTTCCTCCCCACCCCTCTATCCCCTGGCCATGTGTCACCCAATCTCAGTTACAGATTTGTTTTTGATGAGGCTCTTGCCACTCCCTGAGGTTCCCTCTCAACAAGGTTTTTGCAAAGTATTTTAGAACTTCCCAAGTCTGCCTTTATCACAAGTGCCATGTTCAATTCCTTTTATTTATTTATTTTTGCACAGGCAGGCGCCGGGAATTGAGAACCCAGGTTTCCGGCACAGCAGGCGAGAACTCGGCCACTGAGCCACTATGGCCCACCCTCCATTCCTTTTTAATCTGGAACTAGAGCCCCAAACTAGACCAGTTCAAAGTATAGCCACCCACTTCTCCTAAAACTGCATTCTACTAAGAGCCCCAGGTCTTAGCTTGCTTGGAAGGGATTTAAGACAACAAAATAAATGAAGGTATTATAAATTCTGTTTATATGTACAGTAGCCGCTGTAAAGTTCATCTCAATTGATTATCCATCTGGTTCTTAAACTCCTTGCCTATGCAGTGATGGATGTTCCTTGAGTTTTCTGAGGTGACCCACTCCATCTTTGGATAGCTCTGATGGTTGAGCTGTAATCTGGGTCACGTTCACTTATGCCCATGTGTTCCATGTGCTACTCATTGGTCCTATGCAGAAGTCTAACCTCTCTTCCACATAGCAACTTACACACATTTAAAGGCACTTTTTCTTTTCTGAAAAAAAAAAATACTATTTATTTCCATTTTTTCCCCATGGAGTCTAATTCTTCATCATCCTGATTTCTTCTCTCTAAACACCTCCAGTTTTTCTAGCTTGATAGTCATAACTATTAATAATGGCTAGTATTAAAATCCAGCTAATAACCTGCCAACGCCTCTCCTCAACTCTTCTACTAGAATATTTTGACTGATTTCATGCGATTCTTAACTAAGATCCAAATACAGTAAGTCTAGCTTATTTCCTTAAATACAAGCCTGGTGACATTTCAGTGAAAGAAATCAGTTTTACTTGACATGATTGGTCCTCAGTGAATCAGGCTAGCTCCTGAGATGTGAATCAGTGCTAGTTCCTCCTTTTTCTCTTAAATAATCAGTTCTAGCATCTTGGCCAGAATTCAGTTTCATTCCCTTTCTGCAAATCAGTATGACATCTCAGTTGTTTTGAACCTGCCTTTCTCGCTATAATTCCTGAAAGATTAACAACAGTGACTCAGCAGTCTCTTCAACAACATCTCTCATTTTTATCTTTTGATAAGAGATTAAGGGAGCAGAGTCGTTTGGGTTGAAGAATAAATGCATCTAACTCTGTGGGTTTGGTGTGAACCTCTCTTCTGGGTAAAAACTTCTAAGTACCAGAATTCTCTTTAGAGGGAGGCTGGTGGACTGAGGGAGCAGCCTTTCCCATCTTCAAAAGCCAGAATTCATAACCTCGCTTGTTCTTGCCTGGTCCAAAAGAGCATAAATTGTTTCCTAGACATCTCGAGTCCAGGGCACGTGTAGAAGAGAAGAATCATGAACAGAACCAGGAGGGACAGACAGGTAAATGAAGGATGAGGTAGATGAAAACTGAAATCAGCTTTTTAATACTTCACAGTGTGTTTCTGCCCTAGAAAAGAGAGAGCACTATATTTGTCTCCTGACTTCTCTTGGTTTGGCAAAAATCAGCAGCATCTCTCCTCTGAAGGAGAAGACAAGTGTCTACTGGTCTGGATTAAGACATGTTAACGGGAACATATGGTCATTTACACAGCGCTCGTTTCCAGGCTGTGCCAAGGTTAACAAATTAATGAAAAGGAAATGTGCTACATAAATGTTGAGCCTTATTAAGCATGAAGTCATCATTCCTGGCAATCTTTATTTCACAAGAACCTAAATCAAAGAGATTCAAAACCCCTTTCATGCATTCATACACACCGAAAATCTTTCTTTTAATAGCTAATCATATATATATATATATTTTTATGACAAACAGCGGCTTCTAAGTGTAAGACTATAAGGAAAGATTCTGTCCTAAGAGAGTTTTATTGAGATGATATTGGAAGAAACAGTGTTATTTATGTAAGTACAGCTTTGCATTTTCCTTTGTTCTTTCAACAGGTTAATAATTACAGGAGTAGTAATTAGCCTTGATGGAGAGTATACAGAACGATAAATGGATACTGCGTGCCGTAGAGGGGGTTCTGTGATGCCAGGCTTATTATTTTCAGTTGGAGCTAATTATCCTTATTATACTGCATGACTCTTTTTTTCTTGAATTATGAGTGGAAAAGTGCTGAATAGATTTTTTTTTTTTTCCAAAGTGCTCTGAACTGTGGAGGGAAAAGAAAATCACAAACAATGAAAAGCTTCTTAGACAATGAAAGCGATCATCTATAAAGGGATTCTGAAAGAATTTCCCTTTTCCTGCACTATAGAAATATAAAGTGCTTATCAGAAAAAGATCATTTTGGGGGGAGTTTGTGCCTCTGTGTGTGTGTGTGTGTGTGTGTGTGTGTGTGTGTGTGTGTGTGTTTTGCCACAGTTGATAAGTAAAGGAGCCTAATTCAGCTCAGGCCCAAGAGGCAGAAGCAAACCAGCAGGAAGTAAAATGACAGAAGCTTGAATTTTTTGCAAGTCTACAGGCAAGGACTGTGTTTAAACACAGGGGTGTAGTGAATTTGAGGTAACAAGTTCAAGCAATTAAATCCCCATGGGCCTCACCCTCCAGCGTGAGGAAAGGCATTTGGGACCTACAGTGGCCCAAGTGGCCCCATCAACTGATCTATCTGAGAAGAGAGACTTGAGTGTTAAATTGAGTTACTACACAATCCTTTCTCTCGCTCTCTTTTTCATTCTCTATCTCCCCTTTCCATTATAGTGATGCATATGAGCAAAATTCCACAGATGGTGCAGTGCTTTTATGAGCTCAGTCCTGAAATTCGGTTTGAAATTTCCCCAGTGTCCTCTGTGCTTCTGTCTTTGCAACAGATGCACTTAAATGTTAGCAATTTATTTGCAGCCCGTGATACAACCAGAGCTAAAGGGGTGGGACTGGTGGGGGGCTGAGCCCCCCACGGAGCGCGGTCCCCACTGCTGGGGGTGGTGGTGGGACGGCTTGGTTCCCGTGGGCGCAGCTAGCAGAGTACATACAAACTCTCGTCGTCTTTCCCCCCAGTTAAAAGCTGTTTTATGAATAAGACGTTCTATCCAATCATGCTCGAGGACCATTTTTGCTTTCTTGTGCCTGTTGCGTTTAATATTCCCATCCCGCAAACATTTCATTCCGACTGTTGCCATTTAGCAGGTCTCAAGTTTTCAGAGGGACAGAAGGTAGAAATGCACCCGAGTTCAGGAAGAGGCAGATCCTTTTTTTCAGGACACCCAGGCTCTGTAAGGTGACACCATCTAAGAATATAGCACAGGTTCCTGGGCAACATGTGAGTAGACCCTTTATTTAGTATGTCGACAGTTAGATGCTCATGTGCTAAAATATTCTCAAACAGGAAGTTATGGGTTCTCTGTGTGCCTTCAGAAATGTCAGCCCAGATCTGCAGGTAATTAATGAGCACATAAGGCTCTCTGACTGTAAATCAGCCATCACACACGAGGTTAGGAGATAACGTACCATTCCCCAAACAGGGGCATGCACTAGTAAAATGATTCAGGAAGGTAGCAGAGGCTGAAGAAGCAAACTCAGTTGTTTAGCTAGGATAAAATCCCATAGGTGGGGGGTGCGAGGGTGGTTCAGTGGTAGAATTCTCACCTGCCATGTGGGAGACCCGGGTTCGATTTCCCGCCCACGCACTTCCCAAACCAAGAAACCACCAAAAACAAGCAAACAAAAAGTCAACAGATGGTGCTGCAATAATGGGATATTCACATGGAAAAAGAATGAAATGTGACCCCACCATACAGCATACAAAAAAAAAAAAAAAAAAAAAATCCCACAGATTACTGCAGAGGTCAGATATGCCTCTGGCCAAGTTGTCCAGTTCCTGTCCCCACGCCAGTAGTATCAGAAAACTTTTACCCGGTGATACACATGCACTTTGGTTCAAAGGTAATCCTGTCACACTTCTTTTTTTTTTTTTTTACATGGACAAAAACCAGGAATCGAACCCAGGTCCTTGGGCATGGCAGGCAAGCACTCTTACCTGCTGAGCCACCATGGCCCGCCCCTGTCATACTTCTTAATAGTTTGAGGTCATCATTTCTACACAGCTCTTCTCATTTAAAATAAAGATATTTCAATGTCACTAGGTCTAAGAACTTTTAATATTCTTTGTAACTAATTCAGCTGACGTTTCTTAAACCACTGCACCAGATTACAGCAAATCTGATACCCGGTTTCTACGTACACAGGACCTGGGTTACGATACCTGCCCAACCTGTGAGGTCTCTAATGGCCTCATTGATGGGTACAAAGTTTAAGGAAAATAAATCAATTGTGGCGGTAAAAATAGCTTTCCAGCTAATTTGGAAGACTTTCATATAAGCACTCACTTTTTTGGAGGGATGGGGAGAGGCAGAAGGTAGCTTGAAAAGACCAGCAGAATTCTGCTATCTGCTGGCTGGTGCAGCAATTCTGATCCTGCCATTTATTTATTTTTTATTTTTTGGTGGTGCGGGGTCCAGAAATCGAACCAGGGTCTCCTGCATGGCAGGCAAGAAATTCTACCACTGAACCACCCTCGCACCACCTGCCATTTGCTTCCTGTTGGGCTTAAGATGGTTACTTAAACCTTCTAAGCCCCAATTCCCTTATCTCAAAAACAGGGAGCTAATATTATTGATCTCAAAGGGATGAAATGAGGTCATTTATAAAGCATGGTTCCTGGCCGTCAGTAAACACTTTATTATTTTTCCTTTGGTTACTGTTGTGTCGTATGGTTATAGCTGTTTAAAACATGATGACGTTCACTTTCACACTAGCGCTGGGATTATGCTGCTGCATCGTAAAAAGGCATTGGGATGCCAGTCACAGGCATCACCTTTTCTGAAGGCTGGGTAGAGCATCTCCATACGAAATACGCTCCAAATGCGGAATGATTTTTCAAAAATCCAAATCTGATCATATCGGGATCTGCTTCAACGCTCCCATGGCACCCCGTTGGCCTTAGGATAAAGCCCAAATCCCATAGCATGACTTTGCAAGGCCCTTCTTTTATGTTCTTATTGGAGAGGTTGTGGATTTACAGAAAAACCAAGCATAAAATACAGATTCCCTTATATCATCCTATTATTGGCGCCTTGCATTAGTGCGGTGTGTTTGTTACAATTATGATAGCCACGGCCCTTTTGACAGTGCCTTGCCGAACTTTCTTGACTCAGTACTGACCACTTCCTACCTGTCCATTCATGCTTCTGTGTACTGGGGTTTCCGTGAGCTACCTGCCATGCCATGCTCTCTCTCATCATCAGCCCTTTGCTCATGGGCTCGTCTCTGCCTAGAACATCCTTCCATTCCTCTTCTCCCCACAGCTAACACTGACACATCCTCCAGGATCTGCCTTCTTGATGGCTTCCACCTGGAAGTCTTCCCAGTCCCACCACCCCTAGGGTGTCCCCCTTGTCAGATACCTGTTTTTCTATCAAAGAATCTTTTAGATTTTCCCCTTTCTTCTCCTTCACTAGGCTGAGAGCTCCTTAAGGACAGGGATTGTGAGTTGAATTCACCACTGTTGCACAGTGTGTTTCTCTGTTCATTAATGTAACAAATTTTGCTGTGTCTCGACATCTGCAGTGCTCAGTCTTTCACTCTTCATCCCGTGGACTGTACAGAGCCAATGGATTAGTAACTTAAAATTAGATTTAGCCAAATACAAATAACATAAGACTCAGTATGGTTTCCTCTATTATTGCATGTCATTAGGAAATTCCGAGTGGAAGTCAAGGTTTGAGGCATCTGCCAATAACTTTCTACAAGTCAGTTATTATTAACCACAAAATGTCTTTGTGGGTGGAGTTAATGAGAGGTAACCGGGTCAGAAGGGGTAGGACGGATATTCTAAAGCCTTATTTGCTTGGCAAGAACATTTGGGAAAGTTTGGGAGGAGAATGAGGCCCTTCCAATCCCACAGTGGGCCCCCACCAGGTCCCTGGAGGTTACTCCTGCCATAGTCCTCTCTGCCCTGGTTAGATCTTGGGTCGTGTGCTGGTTTGAAACTGTTAGGTACCCCAGAAAAGCCACGTTCTTTTAATCCACTCTTGTGGGGCAGACTTAGTGTTGGGTGCAACCTTTTAATTAGGTTATTTGCATGGAGATATGACCCCACCCAGTCAAGGTGGGTCCTAATTGGCTTATTGGAATCATTTAAGTGAGAGACATTTTGGAGGGAGCTCAGACAAAAATACCCCAGGAGCAGAACCAGAAGGACCCAGAACCTACAGAGAGGCAAGCTGAGAGATGAAATCCAGCGTTTGCCCGAGAGAAGCTAAGAGAGGACCCACAATCGCTTAGAGGAAGAAATGCCCTGGAGATGCTAAGAGAAGACCTGCAGGACACACAGAGAGAGCCACTGGAATCAGAAGATGAAAGCAATGAACCAGAAGTAAGAACCAGCAGAGCATCCAACTGACAGATGCCCGTGGCCTTTCTTCAGAATCCAGCCTTAATTCAGACATTTTCGTGGCTTTAGAACTGTAAATTTGTAACCCAATAAAATCCCCTTTATCGAAGCCAATCCATTTCTGGTATATTGCATTCCAGCAGCTTTAACAAACCGAAATGGACTGACTTCCAGATTTGACAGTGCAAACTTTAGATTCTATATCTGCCTCCCAGAATTCCAACCTTTGTTTCCCAAGTAAGTGCAGAAAGCTAGTTTCCTGGAAATTCCAGAAAAGAAAGAAAAAGAGAGTAGGATTTTTTGCACACAGCTTATAAGGCTACTGATCCTCAGAGGTTGTTCTAGGTTGAGGGGCAATCCTGGCAGAAGCAGTAGCCCCCCTGCCCCCACCCCCAGCCCTCAATGTAGTCAGCCCTGAAATTCAGACTTTCTGATTAGGAGAATAAGCCTTTGTGTCACTTGTTGATAGTTATGACCTATTATCGTGTTTTAACCTCCCTGCAAACTGTATCTGTTATGCTAAAATAGCTGTACTTCAGTTTGCAGCCTGCTCAGAAGAGTGACTCCTGACATTATTAGATTTTTAAACAGCTGTGATGTAGTGCTTAGGGATTTATAGTCATGGAAATTTATAGATTTTGTTAAATATATTCTTTGACTATAAAAATCAGAAGGACCAGTTTTGTTTATGCTCTTAATTTACTGTTTGCTTGGCTACGACAGTTGCCGTCAACTGAGAGATTAAAACATGAGTCAATGGCTAAGAAAACTTTAAAAAGGTCAGATATCACTCCTTTTAGCTTTCTGAATGGCTAGTGCCCAGTTAAAATAACAGATGCAGTCATTTTTCCCTAGTGTTATACAAATGCTAAAGGCAGTGGAAACCTGACCTTCTCATATTTCTCAACGGTTTTAATTCAGTTATGACCCTAACACTGCAAATGTTAAGATCTTCTGACCGCTTTTTTATTACAATGGTACTTTGTTGATCACGGTAGTTTTGTTTTGCAGAGTTGCTTCTAACACTGAATTAGCAGATACTGAACTATGAGCCTCAGGTCCCAGTATTTTTTTCCCCCTTTGGGCATGTGCTGGCTCCGGGATTCGAACCCAGGTCTCCCACATCACAGGGCAATAATTCCACCACTGAGCTACTCTTGCACTGCACAGGTCCCAGTTTGTTTATCAACTGACCCATACATAACCTTGTTTTTTGTGTGTTTCTGTTTAAAGAGACTTTATTTAATAAATAGTTGATCCATTAACATTTAACTCACAGCCAACAGTGCTATAACTTATCCTGAATGAAGCCTATCTAACACACTTATTTTCTCTGTAATGCACACTGCAGCCTTCTTGGGCTTAGTCCCAAATTGCTTAGGAACACTAGACAGCAATTTGGCACTATATCTGGGGGCCATTTTAAAACAGCAAAATCATCTACAAGAATGCAGAAAACACAGTACTAAATATACCGCCAACAGGACACTTATTGATAGGATGAGAACTGAAACAAGAAGGCAAAATGTCCCCTTGTTCAGCCTCAGCTGGGAATGTTCATGTTGGGTGACTCAAATTTTTCACTGTTCTGCGCTTGTCCAGAAAGACTGCAAAGGTGCTACAAGGACCAATTTTGGGGTTACAAATAAATATTAGCCAGTAGGCTATTTTACAAATGTAGAATCTTGAAATGATGAAGATGAACTGTATTTAGCTACCATGGTCAAAGCTGGCATGAGATAGATCAGTGAATGGAAGTAGGGGCACCCTTTTTTTGAGAATAAGAGGAATTTGTTAATTTCTCCAACAGGAAAGATTAATTATATGAATGTATAAGCATAATTATGCCAAAGATGTGAATCTCCCAGCCCTAAGGAGAAAGAGGTCTGATGTTTATGTTCTCTCATTTCTTATCTCCCATCTGTCAGGGACAATGGTCATATTTTTAGGGTTAAAATGCTGGTCACATTCTTACGTAGATGAGCAGACAGGCCATATTCGTTCTAGAAGATCTCCACCAAGGAGGGCCTGTGCTGGCAAGACAAGTCAAGGTGATAGCATCAAGGTCATTAGTAAGTTATAAGGACACAAGCTCCTCTAGATCTTCTCTCTTATCTTCTCTCCCAAGCACATGGTCAGTGGCCAGTCCTGGGACTGGAGAATGTGGGTAGATGATGAAGTCGGTGGTTCCTAGATGGTAAAACAGGATACCCTTTCTCTTGCCAAGCATCGTAAGCAAAGGCAGGCAATGTTGCAAGCTGGAGAAATACACCACTCAGCTTGGTGTTTTGAGTCAAGCCACTCCAGCTCTCTGAAACAGAGATACCAGTGTCCAGGGCAAGCCCTAGTGGTCTTGCTGCTTGTCTTTGACCTTTCAGACCTCCGCAAAGAGCTGTCATTATGTTTATTTGTGTAATTACTTCTCTGCCCAACATTCTTGCTACTTGTTTTGCTTTCCTCTTCCTTCTGATTCTACAGGAATTGCAAGACCATTGGGAGAAGTAGGAACAGAAAGGAACTTGAACTCAAAAGTGACATGTCACTACAATAAAAACTTAAAAAAAAAACATGAAGGACACGTGGGCAGTGATTTGACATTGAAGCTGGGGCTTACATGAGGTTAGGGAATATAACTTGCTACCTGCTGGAGCGGCAATGCCAGCTTGCATGCTGATTGTTGCTGACCTGTGATTTGTCATCACGGTTGGTCTTTGGACCTTAAAAATGAGGTTTTCTATGAAGTATTATAGATTTCCAAGACTTCAACCCTGAAATTATATCATTTATTCTCCAAATTGCTCTATTTTATCATCTATAAACTATATAAACTATATAGTTTAGTGCCAGATCTGAGGACTAGATTAAGAACAGTCTTCTCCCTAGCAGGGCAAAAAATGCTCTGGTTCCACTACATAGGGACTTAATTATTTCTTTGCATATCCCAGAAAAAAAAAAAACGAAAGATTTGTTTTTATTTGTTTATTTTCTTTTGTTTTCATTGGGCAATAGACTTTTACATGAAATTCCCGATTTTCTTCCAGATTTTGGCACAAAACAAAAGAAAAAAAAATCAGCTGAGGTTTTTGGTTGTCTGTCATTTTTCTCCTGGTGAATATTTATAACTGACACGGCCAACGACCTCAGTTATTTATGACTGCTGGCTGGTGAGGGGTTGGGGTGAGTGGTTAACTTTTACCCTATATATATTTAACTAAAATCATGTTGCATAACTGTAAGCTATAAACGTTTTAAAACTACAATATTCTGAAATTTTAAAAATTAATTTACCAAACCATATACTACCAAAATCAAATTGTCTTGAAAAAGTGTACTTTGTCTAGAGTTTGGGGCAAATGTTGAATATCAGAAAATAGTAACACATGAAGAAATAGATCAAGTAAATGTGGTATTATTTATTTTGTAATAGAGGTAACATAGTACTTATGCATATTTTAAAAACTGAGCAAAATAATCTTATGGTCTCTCAACATCACTGAGTCCCTATAGGAGAGAAATGGACATTAGACTGGAAGGCATATCCAGAGGTACTTAGCACCAAATAGTACTTTCTATAAAGAATCTCAGTTGTGAAATTTCTTATAGGTGAGTCAGGCATCTCTTTAAAAGTGTGAATATTCTTTAGTGTTCATAGAGAAATTTTGGCTGCCTTTTTAAAATATGTGCCATAAAAACAAAACAAAACAAAAAACAGTGGAGACATTTACAAAAAATTCTGGGAAATCAGTGTACATTCCAGAAAATTCTTTTCACAGTGGCAAGAAACCTAGACTGAGATCTAAGAGCCGTGAGCTTTCCTTGTTCCACCAGTAACTATTTGTGAGCGCAGGGCCAATCTCAACTTTCTGAGTCTCGTTTTCCTTCCTGGTAAAATGGGCGTGACATCTTTCCCACCTCTCTGGGTTGTCATAAGTTTAAAATGAAAGAATCGACACAAGGAACTTTAAAAACTGAAATCTCACTGTGTAAATGCAATATCCTTTTACAGAAATCATTCAGACGCCGAAAATGTCTGAGGCCACTGGAAGATATACATTTGATTATCTTTAAAAATAATACCCCTGGAAAGGTCAGGCAGTAAGTGCTTGGTTGTTATCTGTTCTCTTTTTAAAATATAGATTCTCTGTTTGGCATGTTTTGATTAGGCATCTCTCCAATTCTCCATGACCTCTTGAAGAGAAATGCTTTGTTTCTGGGATTAACTTTAGTCACTCCCTTAACTTCATGGGGTAGGATCGTATAGGACTGAAAATTTAAACAACCTTTTTCTAGAAATTCGACATAGTGAGAGACTTTCAAATCCTAGAATGATTTTCTAGTCTTCACACTTCCTTATTTTTTAATTTTTTTCCTAATTATATA
This sequence comes from Tamandua tetradactyla, assembly GCF_023851605.1. NCBI lineage: Eukaryota > Metazoa > Chordata > Mammalia > Pilosa > Myrmecophagidae > Tamandua > Tamandua tetradactyla. The sequence goes on along the minus strand of NC_135351.1, from coordinate 19,933,149 downwards.
AGCAACATATGATTATTTTAGAAAATGTGGAAAACTGAGTAGAGCACAAGGAATTAAAGTAAAATCACCCATAATGCCATCATGCCTTTAAAAATACATCTAAATCAAGAAGTAAAAGACCCTTCCTCATACTACTAGCCCAAATCCCCAGAGGCAATCACTGCCACCACCCACCCCCACCAATATGTATCCTTTCCTACTAATCCAAAATTGCACCTGTCAACAGAACACCATATAGGAACTATAATAATTATTAAATTCAATTGCTTGATAGTCTTCCAACTTTCAATCATAGGAAAAAACAGAGCTTTCCACATATTTTTTCAAGTTTGCCCATCCAAAGGAATCTTTTAGTTAACATCTTATTAACATGATTTACAACTTTTATACATTTAGACATATGGTAAGTGGCCTGCATTTGTGCTCTTGTCCCAGGCTCCCCAAGATTTGAGGTGGGGCTGCATCCCAGAGCGTCCATCCTCACCCCACCCCTGCTTCTGCCCAGCCTCTCTGCGCCCCTCAGATGACATCCTGGACAGATGAGTAAAAAAACATGGATAAAGCTTTTAGAGCAGACACATTAAGTCTGGAGTGGTGATTATTATTTCTGGATTTTGAGAGGCTGTTTTATATGTATAACCTGATATTTAGAGATAAGAATGAAGCCGAACAGGTTGGGGGTTAAAGCAATTCAGAACATAGGGGTAAGGAAGAAGTATCTATATTTTAGAACCACACATACTCTTCGAAGCCAATGGAAAAAAAGGTTTATTTGATCTGGAACTGAAATTTTCTGTAGTGTCTAATCTAATTCAACCTATGTGTATTGCTCAGTTGAACAACTGAAACACAGGAAGCACAGAATAGGAAAGAGGTCCTTTAATCCTGTATAGATTATTGTAATGGCTGGAAACATCCTAGAGTATATTAAGCAGACAATCAAAAAGTATTGACAAAGTCCCCTGAGGGATGGGAGAAAGAATATAGAACTATTAAACTTTACCATCAGGGAATCCCCTGACACTGTGTCAAATTTTAGGGATATCCAAATCAATAGGCCATGCCCTTGATCATGAGGCTTACTCTTGTGAAGCTTGTGTAGGTAGAGAAGAAGCTTAAGCTACCTAAAGGCATGCCTACGAGTTACTTCTGGAGGACCTCTGTTGTTGTTCGGATGTGGCCTTAGTCTCTCTAAGTCTAACTCAGCAAGTGAAATCATTGCCCTTCCCCCTACATGGGATATGACACCCAGGGGTGAAAGTCTCCCTGGCGACATGGGAGATGATTCCCAGGGATGAATCCAGACCTGGCACTGTGGGATCAATAATTCCATCCTGACCAAAAGGGGGAAAAGAAGTGTAATTAATACAGTATCCGTGGCTGAGAGTTCAAATAGAGTCAAGAGGCTACTCTGGAGGTTGCTCTTACACAGGCTTCAGGTAGACCTTGCTACCTATCATAACCTGCCAACTCCCAAATCGGTCTATTCCAGCCAATCCTAAAGAACACCTAGGGCAATATATAAGATTCCACATGGGTTCCAGGCACTAGAGTAACTTGCCAGAAACCTACAACCTTCAGATGGGTCCCTGGTCCAGATAAGTCCTGAAACCTAGCTCAGCCTCTCCAGAACATTAGATAGTTCCATCTCCCTACCCCATATTAGTGACAGACCCAATATCCAATATCAAAAGTTTTGAATTGCCATAGCCCAAACACCCCTGAAGAGAGGTATGGAAAGATCAAGGGTGATGGTGGAATTATACATAGAAGATAGGACTTGACAAATTAATATGAATGCTGCATCATTAAATTGATGTCTCTTTTAGTCTCCAGTATTTTAGAGTATTTTAGTCTCCAGTATTACTAGAAGTAAAAACCTAAAATAGTGAAATTGTAACCCATGTCAAAGTCTGAAATATGTTCTGCAACTAATTGTGGTGCTGTGCTTTGAAATTTATAGCTTTTTTGTATATATGTTATTTTTCACCAAAAAAAAAGAAGGAAGAAAAGGTGATTGTGATGATAAAAAAGTATTTAAGCCCTCTAGCCTCCTATATTCTGGAGGAGCTAGAAGAAAAAATCTGAGAGGATCGTATGGTAGCGCATGACAAACTCTGGAGTCTGTCCTGTAACTACTTGTTGAAAAGTGCTTTGAAAACTACTGCTTTTTTATTTCTTTGCTTTCTGTATATGTTATGCTACACAATACAAAAAAAGTTAAAAAAAAATATGGATAAAAATAAATACATAATAAAGCCTGCCAAGACCTTTCCTAGAAATTCCAATGTGGCAGATGAGAGAGGAAAGGAGCAGAAGATTCAAAGGGAGCAGAGCAAAGGGGAGGAAGAGAAAAAAAGAGAAAAGGATCCAAGAGCATATTTTATCCCTGTCCTAATAATTATTACACTCTATTATAACAGCTTTTTTTTTTTTTTTCGCATGGGCAGGCACTGGGAATCAAGCCCGGGTCTTCGGCATGGATGGCATGTGAGAAATCTGCCACTGAGCCGCCATTGCACCACACTATCATAGCTTTTTGCCTTATCTGTTCCTGCACTAGACAATGAGCTTTTGAGGGCCTAGGCTGGGTCGTGTTCCCGGTACAGGAAAGGCACTCAGGAAGTAGCTGTTGAAAGAGCTGACTGAGTGAAAGAAAAAACAAGTGAGCGAAAAGAGGTCCTATGACCGGAAAGTGGGAACATAGAATTACTCATGGGTCTCCTAAAATGGCAATCGCAGAGGTAGACCTCTAAATGTGAGATGCCTTTGTGCATTCTCATTTCAGGTGCAGAACTTCCTATATATGTGAAAAAATATGTTCACCCTAAATGTGACCACTTACATGGAGGTGTCCAGTGGAAGTTGAGGAAGTTGTAACCCACTTTTTTTTTTAGTTTGGTTTTTTTTATATGGGTATTTTTATTGACAAATCTTCACACATGTACATTCCATTCATAGTGTACAATAAAATGACTCACAATACCATCACATAATTGTATGTTTATCACCATGATCATCTTTTAGAACATTTGCCTCACTCCAGAAGAAGAAATATAGAGAAAAAAGAAAAAACACACATCCCATACCCCTTACCCTCCCTCTTATTGACCACTACTGTTTCCATCTACCAGATTTATTTTACCTTTTGTCCCCCCTATTATTTACTAAATTTCTCCTTTTTTTTTTCTTAACTCATCTGTCTATACCCTGGATACAAGGAGCATCAGACACAAGGTTTTCACAGTCACATGGAAACACTGTAAAACTTATATCTTTATAGAATCATCTTCAAGAAATATGGCTACTGAAACACAACCCAACAGTTTCAGGTACTTCCCTCTAGCCCCTCCAATATAACATAAACTAAAAAGGGATATCTATCTAATGTATAAGAATAACCTCCAGGATAACCTCTCAACTCTGAAATCGCTCAGCCACTGAAAGTCCACTTTGTCTCATTTCTCTCTTCTTCCTTTTGGTCTGTAACCCACTTTTTAAAAGTAATACACCACGCTCAGAGTAAGATTTTTTAAAACACTGAGACGGTGTCATCCTCACCTGTCTTTTTTTTTTTAATCTGGATTTGTTCTAACATATACACAATACAAAATTTCCCATTTTAACCACTTTCATGCATACAATTCAGTGATATTAATTAGTTGTGCTATTTTGGTACCATCACTGCCATCTGTCATCAAAACTTTTCATCACCCCAACAGATACTCTGTATCCTTGAAGCAATAAATAAATAAATCTAGGGAGGTTTTCTACTGCTGGACACAAAACGACCAATCATTTTATCTCCAGGACTGATGTCTGCCCAATAGAAAGAAACCGTAAAACAAAAACACACACATTGCTGAAATACAAGGATCAAATTCTCTTCTTGCCTGTTTTGTGATTGCACTATCGGCCGTACTGTTGGGGTTGAATTTCCATACCCTTAATCTAGCAATTCCACATCTAGGAATTTACCCCCTTGAACTTGTTGTCTTTTGAGTCCTTACTGTATTACAACTACACAGGGTCAAAAATCACAATATTGCGTAGGGCACAAATATTTATATGTAAAATGTGCATCACAGAACTGTTTACATTAGCCAAACACAGAAAATGAACGTAATGTCCTATTTTAGGAAGTAGGGCAAATACATTATGGTATATCCCTAGGATAAAATATCATGAAACCATTAAAAGTCACAATGTAGAAGGACATCAAATCATATGGAAAAATAATCACCGTATATTTGACAGTGTATTGTTTAATGAAAAGAACAGTATGTGAAACAGTTCACATGTGAATCAATTGTCGTTTTAAAATATGTAGATATGTATAGAAAATTACTAGAGTAATCTCCAGTAACCGTTTACCAGTTATCACTGGGTGATATTGGGGTGATTTTTACCTTCAACTTTGCGTCTTTCTCTAATTTGTGAATTTACTTCAACAGACACGGAATCAGGAAAAATTGTTACCCTAACATATGATTACCTGATATCAGTGTTCTGGTTTTTAACATTGGAGATATTTATCATGTTTTGCACTCTACTCCCATCCCTGAGTGCTCCATCCAAGTGTCCTCTTATTCCTTTGGTCTTATTTGGGTGTCTGGTTATCTTACTCACTGGATCGTAGTCTCCTTTGATAGCTGACTCTGTGTATTTTTCCATTTTCCTACCACACAATATGAAATACATTTTTAAAAACCATGAAGCAATCCCAGATCTCCTCAAAGAGCCAGACAGAATTAACCCAAAGAGACTCTTGCCAACAGCGAACATCTTCCTCCATCCATTTGCCTACATCAGAGCACAAAATGATCGTAAATACAATGCAGTTGGCTATAACACGTCTAACTTACAGACACTGTAGAAAATGTTCTACTATTCCCGGTATAGGTGTCTCACCCAGATTTAAATAAGTAGTCAATTAAACATGCTCACTGTCGCCATTTCAATAAAACACAGACACTGAGCATTTGCCCCTTGTTCAGAACACAATCTTCAGCATGTGAGGATTCAAAACTTTTTATTATTTTCCAAGAACATTTCCTACCTGGCAAGTGACAGAATAATAGCTCTTACACGGAGTATTCCCACGTTCTTTAATTTGTGGAAGTGGAGAAAGGCGGTACCCACTTCTGCACCCCAAGCCCTTCTCCTGCACATGATTCCATCACCTGACTCATCAGCATCACCCAGAGGGCAGTCTGTTGTGCCTCGAGATGGGCAAAAGAGCTAAAGGAATTGAGAAATTTTTTTTTGCCTAAAGGTGCAGAATATGCCCATACAATGGTGAGGTAGAGTCAGCAAATGCAAACTTGTAAGGAATTCTGTAGAGTGTGGACAGCTCATCCCTAGCATTGTCTTCATTGCTAAATTAGCACTCAGCCTATGCCATTTTCACCCATAACCATCTCTCATTTAGAGAAGACTTATCCTTCCAACTTTGTTATATGCTCCAGAGGGCAGGGGCCACACTGCCAATGTCTGGGTCTCCAGTTTCCAACACAGAACTTCAGGGATAGAGGCCATTTAGTAATGATGATGAGTCTTGGCAATTGTGGTGGTGTTTCTGGCAAAATCTGCAAGGCTGACCAAATAAAGGTGAAACTTTTAGAGGTACTGTCAAGCTTGATTGCCCAGTGAAACTTCTTTGGCCTGCTAATCACTGAAAAACAGGCTCTCTCACTCATATGAGATTTCCCCTCCTTCCTGTTCTCAGCTAGAAATACCATGAGAACAGACTGTCTCGCAGTGTTTTCAGATTTCCACTTCTAGTCCCTGCCAAAAGCAGGAAGTGCAGAAGTGGGCGATAATTCTTTTTTTTTTTTCTTTTTAGAACACTTTATTAAAGAGTTTTCGTTGTTACTTGTTTTTCCCCCGAACCTCATTAGAATTAATTTGAGCAATACTTTGCATTTACATAATGACTTTCTTACAAGGCACACAAAGGGTTTTATTTATCGATGCCATTTCCCAGTAAGGTAAGGTAGAAAGAGATGTGGAGGGGCAGAATATGAGAGATTGAGGGCATCTTGGGGATTTTCTACTCTGGCATTTTCTTTTTTTAACTGTTGAGAGTGTTGAGACTCATTGTTAGCACTGGGGGTATTTCTTGCTCAGTGCCAGCACCTACCACTCCTGTTCTATAAGCCATCTTTCCCCTCCTCTGCCTGCCATGGTGTAGCCCAGTCATGGCTCCTGTCTTCTACTGACACCACTCCTACCTCCCATGCTCCTGCCCCATCTCTCCTGCCCGCTTTCCTTTCCTACTTCCTTCCCAGGAGCCACTTTCATTTTGGGAAAGTCAAAAGTAGATACCACCACTAAAAGGACCGCAAACCATGGGACTGACTATATCATTGAAGACAGAGAGAGAAGGGGGAGGAAAAGGAATGTCGAAAAAAAAGAATTGAAATATGAAAGGATAAGATGCAAAGGGAGAGGAGCAAAGCTTTCTCAGGAACCAAGGGTCTCATTTCCCTGTGACATCCCAGGTACCTCCTTTCAACAACTGCAGCATCTGAATATTCCTGTTAGGAATTGCTCTCTGTACAGTGTCCTTTGGGATCTCCTTCCTGGAGGAAATTACTCTACCTCCCCTTGCTCTCAAATTATCCCCATATCTTAAATGAGCGTACTGGAAACCCAAGGACGTAAGTGAATCCTCAAATGAGAGCCTGAGGTGAAGCCGGAAGTAAGACTTAAAAGTTAATAACGAAAGCCAGATTGTGAATTTTTAGTATGACACTCTATGGTCTTACAGCTCTCTATCCCACACCACCTGGACTTTCCTTCTGGGTATAATGGTTCTCATCATTGGCCTGTATCTCAAGAAACAGACTTAAATTGAATTATCATAGGGCCAAAACTAGGTACCTGCAAGGCAGGGGTCATAGAAAAGGCAAGTTATCTCTTATTAGTAATTTTTTAGGACCACATTCACTTCTTTAGACAAAGGTAGATTTACCAGGACGTCTTTGAAGCTTGAGGTCAGGGCCCACACTTGCATGGGACTCTTGCTAAGCCCTTTACCAAATTTAATTCATTTATTTCTTTCTTTAATAGAGGACCCCCAACTTTATATATGCCTTATACTCCCCATAATATCTCGATCTGCCCCCCTGGTCAATGACAATTTACTGTGCTAGGCATTATGCTAGACACTGAGAATATGGCTGGGAGCAAGAGAAGCCCACCACACTGCAGGAAGTGATATGAGACAAAGAAATTATCTGTATAATTTAGGCAAAAACAGTCCAAATATGTAATGGCAGGGTGGGAGAAGATGGAGTTTATGGTTATTTCACATGGACTCACTAGAAACAACCTGGAATTGCTTTGACCCCAAAGGCTCTGATGATGCACATTTTTCATCTGAAAGGAAATACTATTATTTGTTGAGAGCCGGCTGTATTTCACATAAAGTGCTCAATATTTTGCATGTAATTGTTTCTTTAAACGTCCATGTGGTATGAGCATTATTACCTCCATTAGGTGAGAAAACTGAAAGTCAGAGAAGTTAAATAATCTGTCCCATGGCAGACTTAACGTTCCATCTGGGCATGACTCTAAAGTAGCCAAGGGCACCAGGGCCAAAGGAAATGATGGACAAATGGGGTGGGAGACAGAACCTCAACCCTCCTGAAGTATTGCTGCAGCCATTCTCCAAATGGCACTCTTTTCAAATTGCTTTTAAGGAGGATCTGTTTCTCGGAGCAGCCTGTGGTGGCAGAGAAAGAGTTGAGGGTCCAGGTATTAATGTGTCTTTGATTGTTGTGATTGGCAGCATTTCAACACTTTTTAGGACTTTGTACTCTGTAAAATTCAGAGTTTTAAATCCGTGAACACTCTGGCTATTGATGCATGCCTTCGACATCTAATTCTATGAGAAAAGGAAATCATTCACGTTTCAGAACTGGGTTAATAAAGCTTGACTACAAAATCTTCATCACACATAGCCCTTAATATAACTTTTTTCCTTGTTCAGACAAAAAAATAAGTGACAAAAGATCATAAACCACCTTCTCCTTTGGCCATGAATGTAAAAAGAAGCTCCGGTATGACATGGAGTTTTTCTCCTTTTATCTTCTTAAAAGACCAACCAGAAATCAAATGTGAAAAAAGCTAATGTGATACCAAGTTTGCAAATTTCAAGTAAGAGTTCTACAGTCAAGACATGCAAAAGTTTCCATAGCAACATTAGTTCTCATCTTAAGGATTTTCAGTTCTATTAAAGCCATTAAAATCATACTTTTGTATAGACATCTGGAGATACGATGTGGCTGAATTTACAGCTAAGGCTTATTTTCCATGTTTTAATTATAAAAGATTCCAGTTATAGGCTTGTATGCGTGTTTCAGGGGTGTATCTTTTGTAAATGGATAGTATTAAGCAGCAGGTTGATTTCTTTTGTTCGCCCCTCCCAATTATTTTCCTCTTTTATGCTCCATTTCCTCAATACTTGGATGCTGAGAGGAGAAAGATAACAGTTTTTGACTGTTACAAAAACTACATGAGGAATCCATTTGCTATAATTGTGGTGCTACCTCCAACCATGATACAAAACTAACTTCAATAAGAAGGCAAGGCAGAAAAAAGCAGGGCTTCAGGAAATATTCCCCCCTGACCCCGCCCTCCGATTCTCCTGGACTAAAACGCTGCCCGTTTTCCCAATTACTTTTGAGCTGCACAGGGAACTGGCTTTGCCAGTGGCCCCAGAGCCAGCCAGCTCCAGGAGAATTAAAAAATATATTTATCTCCTCTAAGTCTGAGTAGAGATCTAGTAAAATCCTCCATCAGGTGGAAAGGGCAATTGGACTCAATATTTCATGAGCTATCCATAGAAAATCACATGTGTAATGAACGTTTCTTTGAAAAAAAAAAACCTAATAATTGTAGATACTTGCTAGCAATGTGGCATTTATTTTTCCAAAAATGAGTGAAGCAGATGGTAATGGCAAGGATGCCAGAAGATTCCCGTGAGTTCCCCTAATTTGAAACAGTGTTGGACAGCCTGGGACATCTGGAGTAAATGTGGGGGGAGGGAAAGGATGCATTTCTTCAATGCTCTTTAAATCTGAAATAGCAGCGGGGTGTCACAGACATGCAGAAACCTGAATGAAATAGACAAATGGATGTGGCAGAAGGCTAAAAGTGAAACCAGCCTGCAATGATCAGGGCTATTTTTAGTTTTCTAATGAAGAAGGTGGCTCGCTTCTTGGGAGACCAACATGCTCTGCTCCGGGGTTCTAACATGACCAGTTCATCTCTGGGGGGCTCAGACAGAGGCCCAAACCAGCAATTATTGCGAGTTTTTTGTTTTGTTTTCAGGAGTTTGGAGAAGATTCTTTAGAATTGAAGTTAATAGATGTATTAGAACCTGGGGATAATAAACTATTCCTTTGCCTTTCTAGTCCATACGTGGTCCCATACGAAGACTTAAGACTTCCTAAAGTCTTAGGAAGCAAAGCACAAAATTCCAGCTGATGTTTTCTCTGACCTAAGTACCTAGTCTCTATCTGTTTCATTCTCTTTGACATGAACTGCTGAGTAAGAGTAGAGAAGACAGTAGACATTCCCCAGAAACCAAAAAAAGCAAGTGCTGGAGTGACCTACCTTTAGACTCAAGAGTGAGCACATGAGAGATGTACTGTTGTATAAAAGAGGTATTGATGGAGTCTGGGTATGGTAAGAAAGAAAGTTACCTGAGCTCTTAAACAAAGCCAGGTTTCAGCAGAGATTCCATCATCTTCTATGGGGTCCCCAGCAATCTTTGTATGCAGATCTCACCATTCCATGACATGTATGTATCAATTATACAAGGGATTTTGTCAAAAACCTCCAACCCCAAATATGACCTTCACTGAAACTGCTCTTACTTGGCAGTACAGCATGTTCTCTTATTTCTAAATATTTAACTTCCTTTGGCAGAAATTGGCCCTTATGTTAGCAAGAACTTGTGAAAAAATACAATAGCCTGGCAAATGTGTACACCCTTCTCTGTCTCGGGAAAAATGGGGAGGAAGGTGGGAAAGTGGAAACAGACAGGGATGAGGATGGATGCCTGGAGAGATGGTGGCTTCTGAGCCTGTGTGACCACGAGCACCAAGCAATGTGAGCTTACGCTGGGTGCTGTCCGCAAGACAGACAACCTGCCTCTCAGGACTGGGCCGGCTTTGAAATCATCAGTGCAGACCCCCAAGTTCAAACTAGACTGAACGGAGATTCGAGAATCTCTTCTAGGTTAAGAAAAGAAAAAAGGGCCGAGGGGAGTTGTGAGAATGAACAAACAAGCAATGTCACCAGGAAGCTCCAAACAAAATAATCTGCAAGGCCAACTGCCATCATCCATCCAAAGAGAGTTAGACTGGGATACTTAATTCGTTAAATTTGGAAGCAAGAGATGCTGAAACCTCCCTAAGCCTTTCGTTTTCATGGGTAGGCACTCTCACTTTATGGAAGGTCTCCCTCTGGCTCAGTGGTTCTCAAACCTGGCTGCACATTAGAATCACCCAGGGAGCTTTTAAAAAATACTTAACGCCAAGGCCCAACCCCAGGCCCATTAAATCAGAGTCTCAGGCAGTGAGGCCCAGGCCTTCATCTGGTTTTGCAGCGGCCTGCAGGAGCCTGACTTCAGTGCCCTTGTCTGTCCTTACCACCCCTCCTTTCCTTCTCATAAACACCCGAAAGAGCCCTCAGGACAGTTCAGCAGCATCTTCATTCCTAGCCTAGATCTGCACCTCCTGTTACAATGAGCACTATCCATGCAACTTCCCCCTTGAAATGCATCATAAGCATAAAGAACACACGCTATTTCTAAGACTTAGTATGGAATTAAAAGACAAGAATGAAGAGCGTCTCATTAAAATAATTTTATGCCAATTACATTTTAGACATGTCGGGCTAAACAAAATATATTCTTAAAATTCATTTTGCCTGTTTCTTTTCCTTTTGCTTAACGTGGCTACGAGGAAATGTAAAATTGCACTTGCAACTCACCTTGTATTTCTCTCGGACAGCAGTGCTGGATATGCTTTAAGCTATTGTTAATCTTTCTTCTCTAGCCCTTTTCTTCTCCACCCATTCCACTGGGCTGTTTCTCCAAAAGTATTTTTCCAGCGCTAAGGGTTTGTTTTTCTTCTCTGAACCTCGTTCATGATGGAGCTTAGAGTAGATGTAACACATTTGGATGTAGAATTTGCTCAACTCCTGTTCAGTACAGGGAGCTGGTGGGTGGGATGTCTGAGGGGTGCTAGGAAACCTCTACGCCAAGATACTGCCTTCTACTCTCTGCCTTAGGATCACCAGAATCATTCCTTGGGCTTAAGGTCCTAGTCTTCCAAAAGTCTTTACCAGATGTTAACCGTAAGGATTTAATTCACTAACATGGTCACCACAGCTGCAGAGTACAATGCTGAGGGGATGAGATACGGAACAGGCAGCTTTTTCTTTTTCTTTTTATGAAGTCAGGAAGTGCCTACCTGGGCAGAGTCGGGGTGGGGGGCGGATAAAACTTCACAGAGAAGTGCTCGGGGCAGTCAGGGAGCTATGAGGTCTGAGGTTTCTGTCTAGAAGCTAGGGTACACTGAGAAGTACTCAAGAAAGATTTCTTTCCATTGAATAACGTTGCTGAAGGATTGGTCCCACTTCTTAAAAAACAAACAAACAAAAAACTCACTAAAAAAAAAAAATCAGTCTCCCGAAACACGTAAATGAAGAGGTGATTATTCATTTTGCCAGAGAATTCCTCCTTTTAGATAAAGATTGGCCATCTCTTGCCTTTAAATAGCAACTCCCCTAGGCCTATTTTAAAAAGGATTCTATTTACAAAAATTCTCCTTCATCGTACTCACAGTGTATAAGGAAGAGATTTGCCTTCCAGAAAGTGTCAGCAAATCGTTGAAAGTAGCGAGAGGATTGCCTTGTGCGTCAGTCGCATCCCTTTTGTTGGGTCTGCAGGCATCTCAGGATTTTGTTTGACTTTCACCGCCCCCTCCCCAGCCCCTGTGGTTTACTCCCCATTAGCACTGTGTTTTCAGTGGTCTTGACATGCTCCTTTGAGGGGGGTTGTGTGGCCAGTTCTTCTCTTGGGCCTGGGTGCTTTGCATCTCTTCCCAAGGTGACGCTCTCTGCCATCCCCTCCCATTGGCCAAAGCACTTGGAAATGCTGGAGCTCTTTTCCTACGCGTGGGCTGCCATCTTGATGATCTTTTCCCCAGCTTGGAGCCATGTGCAGGTAACTGGGCACCATCACTGTTTTCTTGTTCAAATCACTGCAGAAAATGGGTGGCAGCCAAACTGTCCCTAGCATGAAACCCTATGGAGGGGATGGGCCCTCACCAAAATTCTGAAGAAGGTGAGTTTTATCTCTGGGGATTCCAGCCTACTGCTTCTAAGCACTTCTCCTACTCAAGGGACGGTCCCATCGGTGGTAAGTGTTCCCTCTTTGCTTGGCTCTCCCTTCCCCCACTTCCTACCCTGGCTCCTTGGGTGAGCCACTTAACTTTGAGAATCCCTACCACTCGTTTCACACTTCCCATTTGAAACCCCTACCTTCATCACATCTTAAATCGCATTTGAGAACTCTGCCGACATGTGCTTTGCACAGCATGCTGCCATGAGAGAATAATTCTCTGCTCTCTTGCATTTGTTATTGGCGCTATATGTATACAGCAGCCTTGCATTGCCAAGCAGCAATGATTAGGGAATGTCCCAGGGAAATGGAGGAGTTGATGAAGTGAGTATGGGAACATCATTAGCACCTTAGGTTGGGCCCAGAGTTTAATCAGCCCCTTTTGTCCTGGTATCAGCATACCTGGCACATGATTCTACTTTTGCATCCATCACACTGAACTGGGATCTGCTTTACAAGTCTGCCTCCCCTACTACTCCCTGAGGGCAGGGATTATATCTCATCTCCTTATCTTGATACCTAGCATACTGTCAATTACATATTAGGTACTCACTAGGTGTTTGAGGAAAGGGTAAATGAATGAATGACGTGTGTTCATCAGCTCTGCCCAGCAAACAGCCTGGAAAAAGAGGTATCACTCAGACCAAAATCAGAGATCTAGTTTGTGAATCATTAGAAATGTGGATATTTGAAGTGGAAATGATCCGTTTCTTAGACGGGTCTCCATAGTGAAGTATACAGGAAACAAAAAGGCCTAACATCTGGCTAATGAATATTTTCAACATAGAGTTACAGGGCAAGATGCGACAGGAAAGGACAGAGAGATTGACAAGCCCCTGCACCAGAAGCACCAAGCCACGGGGAGCTTGACGAGGGGCACTGTGGGGTCAGCTAGGTTAGGCAGGACACGGAGCCAGAGGCGGAGCTGGACATCCCGTGACCCAGACGTCAGAGATATACAGAGCCCTGGGTTCGAGGGAATAAGCTCAAGGGTGGCGCTAAGAGCAGAGACTGGGGAGAAGGTGCTATGGGAGACAGAGAATCCCACTAAGCCAGCAGCGCTTCCTGTCTGTAAAATTGAGTGAGAAAATGAGGTTCTTCCCATTGGCAGGAGCCCCTAGGTCCCTGACCAGGCGCTGCCTGGAGTATTTTGAAGTGGGCCAGGTGACCGGTGACCAGGGCTCGTCGCTGAGCTGGTCTCATCTGTGCTCGTGCACTGCTCCGTCAGGATGCCCCCATCAGCGGTGGTTCTTGCAGGGTGGTCCCAGGACCTGCAGCTTTATCTTCACCTGGGAGCTTGTTATGCATGGCAGATTCTCAGACTCCACCCAGACTTCCTGAGTCAGGAACTCAGGAGTAGACCCAGCAGTCTGTCCTTCTGGAAGCCCTTCAAGTGATCAGGATGCACCTTACATTAGAGAAACCCCAGCCCAGAGATTTTGAGCTCATTGGTCTGGAAGCTGGGTCCCCAAGTGATTGCAATGTGCAGCCAGGGTTGAGAGCCCCTGACTTATGGCTTCTGTTAGTTTGTATGACTTAAAGCAAGTTTCTTCACCTGCCTGGACTTGATACCTCTTCTGTAAAATGGGGATATGATTGTCTTAATTACATCACCGAGTTAGATGATTTCTTGAAGTCTCTTTCAGCTCTGTAGAAAATGATCCCAATTGCTTGAAAAAGAATTTTTAAAAAAGGACAGGATAGGAGAGAAAAGAAAAGAACCAGGAGAGGCTAGTGTGAGGAAGAGTTAATGGGATTTTAATAAAAGGAACCATTCCATAACACTTTTTTAAAAACTTTTTTTTATTGTATAATATAACTTATATACAAAGCAAAGAAAGAAAAAAGCAATAGTTCTGAAAGTACTCAGCAAGTAGTTACAGGACAGATCCTAGAGTTTGTCATGGGTTACATTACCATCACCTCCGATTTTTCCTTCTAACTGCTCCAGAATGTAGTCCATAATACTTTTGTTTCCAAATAAATACTCTGTCGCTGTATGCAGGTTGCATGGTGAAACATAAACCAGCACTTGACGAGTTAAACCAGGAACTGGACAGGCTTCGATCCTTCTAGAGATAACTTTAGTTTTTCCTTCTTCCTTGCTCTACCCCTCCTCTACCCTCTGAATAAGAAAGAATTCTGGGAGCCCCATTCCCTCGTTCCAAAGATAATTAGACAAATCAGGACAAGGTAGAAGGAAAGCCTGGGGCCTGGGAATAGGGGCAGAACTGGAAGTAAAAATATAAGCAATAGGTTTCTTGGTGACCCAAGAAGCAGAGTCCTAGCTGGGAGCCAAGACTGCCCTGGGACTTCACTAAGCATTGCCAGGAGCAGGGAGGGATCCATGTTTCCAAACTAGAGCAAATGTAATAGAAAAATTGGGATTGTGTAGATGGACCCCTAAGGGGCGAACAGTGACAGATTGGGGTGATAACCCAGTTTGAGGGCTGGGTACAAATCACAACTAAGGAGGAAGGTAAGACCCAGGGTTCAGTGCCAGAGATTGAGACATCGATTATGATAGGAATGGAACTGTGCAGTGCTCCGAGGAACCCTACATGGCAGCACTGTACGATGGCTGTGACGTCAGGGGATATCCCTGGGGATGGACAACTATTTCTCCCAACTGATATCTTTCTCTTCAGGGACTGATATAAAATGCTGGATGTATTAAAGATACCATACCCAGGACATGAATTTAATCTTACAATAACTTTCTTTCTCAAGCTCTTCTTTCCCCTGTTCCTCTTTTCCTCGAACTTCCTTTTTCCTAGTTCCTTAACTCCTCAAGGACTGACAGGGTAGCTGGGATCAGAAGGGGAAACTAGGGAAAAAAAGAAACCCATTCCTTCATTTATTCCTGTGCCCCTTAGTAAGATACACTAGCAAAAGCTCTTGCTGTTAGAAAAAACAGTAATGCAATTTTTTTCAAGCAAAGCGGGATTAAAGCAGAAATCCATGCCAAGTGTGTCATGTCCGAGCTGATTCAGACCAGCGCAGGCTCAAATATCAGACTTGTGTTTGCTGGCATTGACTTAAATATTCTGCCTTGTGGTCTCTAAGCATTAGCCTGGGAATTACAGATTTGGATTTGACACTTGTCGTGGTTGCTGAGTTAGCACCTATGTCTGAACTCTTCAGTCTGGGAAGAGAAGGAATGCTGTGCTCCAAGGAACAGGTGTTCCTTGTAGACTTATTTGACTACACATACCTAATGCTTTGAAACTACAGAACTTTGTAAGGGGTAAGCATTAGCAAAAGCCATCTGCAATTTAATTAGAAAATCCTTTCAAAAGTAAGTTAACTTCAAATCAATTTGAATGGTTCAGATTTAAACTAGATGGCTTGAGTCTTTTTCTACCTGTTAATTTGATTATTTCTAGCTAAAAAAAGAAAAGCAGACGACAAGATCATTATATCTTACAGTCGTCTTTTTAAAGAGGTTATACATGAGCCCCAAAGCTTGCATATATCTCCAAATAAAATCTTAGGGGAAATGAAGTCTATTTTTAACGTGACAGTTACTAGTGAGCTCGGAGAGAATGGAGTTCGTTTCACAAAAGAAAGTAATGTGAGCACAAGTATGGCTTGAAAAGTGTCTTGGCATGAGATGGCCAGGATACTAAGAAAAAGAAAAAATATTTACCTGGCATCTTGGCTACATTCCTTCCTTAGAACAGAATTTCATTTTATGGGAGATATAGTTATCTCCTAACTTCTCCAGTGCTGGCTGTCTAGCTAACTTGATAGAGAAGGGCTATTTACTCTTCTATGAATGCTGAGTATCATTCTGGTAGTACTTCCATGTGAAATTCAAGGCCTTCCAAAGACTTTTCAGAGCAGAGGGAACAGAGGTACATAATTCTATGGAATGAATAGCTTGTCAGACCTGAAAGTAGGTACCTTTACTTTTTTTTTTTTGTAATCGCCTACATATTTCAGAGAGCATATGTATTTGCTTGTTATTCTCATGGTTTTATTAAAACAGAACTTAGGCTATTGCCCAAAAGAAGGAATAACCATTAGAAGACCCGTTTGATGAGTGGCCCATGTATGTCCCCAGAGCAGAGACCTTTGGGTACAAGGGGTAGCAAGTATGTCGTTGGAAAAGGGCTATGAAGCCTTGACTTGGGGAACTCCCATGACAGGGAAAGGTCTACATAGGGTGGCTCTTTGGGGAACTCCCCTGACAGGGAAAGGTCTACATAGGGTGGTTCTGATTTCCCAAATCAGTCAGGGCCACATCCCATTTGCCAGTTGTCCTAGTGCATGGCAGACCCATTAAAGATCCTTCCTCAAGCAACATTTCTACAAGGTCCTTTGAATAGAACTCATGATTATGGGAAGACACAGTGTGAACAAAACTGCATAGATTGTCATCAACCAATGTCAAGTTTGTATATAAAGCTAAGGCAGCTTGGGAGTCACGCTTTTGCTGGCCATTGTGATGCTTTCTACTGTGTTGTGAGTTCTTCCTAATCTCAGTAAACTACCCTCCCCTAATCACGCACAGGACTTATCTGGGTGTATTTGTTGTGACCCTGGTATCATGGAGTAAGAAAGAACCTCAAGAGAGGCCTCCATGTTCTTAGAAATAACTTTGTTGGGGATGGAAGGAGAATATTCTGAGGATGAGGAGGTGGAACTCAGTGTTAGAAGAAAAGGAAGAGTATACCAGTTTCAGTAAAAAAAAAAAAAACTTCTGGGAAACCCCTAAGAAAGCGATACTAGAATAACCTATGAAAGGGGCTCCTTGTTCCTTGCTACTTCCTCTTTCTGATGAAATGAATCAAAGCTTTTTTTTTTTCACTGAGTTTCAAAGAATCTCCAGTGATCAGCATTAGCAGAGAGAGTGGATGCATGCACATCTGAGAAGCTCAGAGCGAGATGCAGCCATTCCACCCCCCTCTAAAGAGAGACAGTGTCTGAGTATAGAAAGCAAGAGTGAGAGACTCATCCTCCAGGGTTTTCTAAGGGCTAAACAGAGGGCCAGGGGTCATCAGGCCAGCAAGGTCTGACCACTTCTGGAGTTAATGTTCCCCTTCTCTAACCAGCTTAGGCACAGCCCACATGTTGCTGTCTGTTCCAATTTAGGGTAGTGGGAGAAAGCACTATGCTAGGTGGCCAGGGCTTAAATCCCAGCATGGCACATTCCAGCTATGTACTCTGGCTAAATTACTTAACCAGCACTCACCTGTAAAATGGGGATAGGAATGGTGCATATAGTATAGGGTTATTATGAGAACAAATCAACTCAATAAATGTGCAGTGCTGAGAACACTGCCTGGCAAGTAGCAAACACTCGGTAAATGTTGATGGCCACTTTATTATTATTTAGTCCATGGCTTTCTCGTCATTACTAAGTCCTCTAGGGATTACTATCTTTCTTCAAGAGAAGTAACCATGCTAATAGAGAGCCTTAATATATGACTGCTTTGGGGAGAAATACACATTGCATCCAAAATAAAAATTTCCAGGCTCGAAAAATAAACGTTACCTTAGAACAAGGATTGGTAAACTTTTTCTGTAAATGGTCAGAGAATAAATATTTTAGGCTTTGTTGGTCAAATGGTTTCCTTGGCAACTACTCAACTCTGCTGTTGTAGCGGGAGAGCAACCATATACAATTTGTAAATGGATGAGCGTGGCTGCGTTCCAATAAAACTTTACTTACAAAAACAGGCAGTGGGCCAGATAGGGTCTGTAGTGATAGATTGCCAACCACTGTCCCTTTGTTCCATGAGAGAGGGAACAAAATCATCATGTTCACCTTTATATCTTACTGCCCTGCGTTGTACCCAGCACAAAGTTGGTGCTAATTTTATAATTATTTGTGAATGAATGAATAACAGCCTGACAGGGACAGCCTTTTTCCTTCCTTTAAACATTGGACTTTGGCACTCCCTGTTCAGACTGTGTAATGCACAATTCTGAATTCTGCTGACTGACGTGATCAAAGAGTTCCCAGGAATGAAACAACAGGAACATCCAAAGGGTTCAGGCCTTCTGGGCAAATAAGTGTTATGTCAAAAAGAAAAAAAAGGGAAGGAGAAGAGAGGAGAGGGTAGGAGAAGGGGAGGGGAGGGAAGGGAAGAAGGAAATGAAAAAAAGGAAGGAAGGGAGGATAAAAAGAGAGAGAAAGAAGCAATGAAAGAGAGAGAAAGAAAGGAAGGAAGAGAAAGGAAGAAAGAAAGAGAAAGGAAAGAGAGAAAAGAAGGAAGGAAGGAAAACAATGATGGAAACTCCAACAATCTACAGATCTGGCATTTGTAAAGCTTTATCTGTTTGTGCACGACGGACTCAGGTGCATCAAAAGTAGGAGGTCATCTCCTATTTCCAGGCAGCCAGCAAATAAGAGGTATGAGTGATATCTGAAACTTTTGCTTCATTGTTCTTGCCTACTTGCCCAGGCTCTCTGGAGAGGCAATTATGTGTAGTAGTAACAAACTGTGTTTGGAGTCAGACAGGCACATTCACCGTGTGAGCTCAAACAAGTGACTTCCCCTCTTTATGCTTTGGTTTCCTCATCTGTGCAATGAACACAGCAATACTGCTGACCTCAGTTCCCAGAAACTTCGGGTATTTATGTGACACCTGAGACTCAGAGTCAGAGCTCTGAAGCTATGAAAGTCAGCACTACCCCATTAAAAAATGGTTTAAAAAGTTGAAAAGGTGATCAGACTTCAACTAGAGAAACAAATGAAGTTGATCTGTATAGGTTTAGTTGGTGCAAAATTTATGTTTTGGGTGTAGCACATTACCTAATATAACTTGTATGGTCAGTTTAGTTGAACACTATAAGTCCATGGAATCTTAAATAGGGCATAATATCCTGTTGGTTTGTCCAGGTTAGTGTGATGCTCCGACATATCCCGGAGTAATTTAGACAGTGAATGAAGAAGTATTTGCTAAGTCCCCTCAGAGGGCTGGGGAGAAAGGAGGAAATATTCAACTTCCCAATTTGGAGAATTTCTGATATTCTCACAAGCAGTGGAGACAACCAAATCAATGGGCTGAGTGCTCGATCTTGGGGTTCACCCCTATGAAACTTATTCCTGCAAAGGATAGGCTAAGCCTACTTAAAATTCTGCATAAGGGTCACCCTCAGAGAACCTCTTTTGTTGCTCATATGTGTTCTCTCTCTCTAAGCCAACTTGGCAGGTAAACTTAGTGCCCTCACCCCCTATGTGGGACATGACTTTCAGGGGTGTAAATCTCCCTGGAATTGTGGGACAGAAATCCTGCGATGAGATGGGACCTGGCATCATGGGATTGAGAAAGGGTTCTTAACCAAAAGGGGGAAGAGAAAAATGAGACAAGACAAAGTTTCAGTGGTGGAGAGATTTCAAATAGAGTTGAGAGGATATCCTGGAGGTTATGCTCATGCAATATACAGATATCCCCCTTTTAGTTTATGGTGTATTGGAGTGGCTGGAGGGAAGTACCTGAAAGTGTAGAGCTGTGTTCCAGTAGCCTTGATTCTTGAAGATGAATATATAATGATATAACTTTTACAATGCGACCGTGTGATTGTGAAAGCCTTGTGTCTGATGCTCCTTTTATCCAGGGCATGGACAGATGAGTAAAAATATATAGATAGAAAATAAATAAAAAATAGGGGAGATAAGGGGTAAAATAAGTCGGGTAGACTGCAATACTAGTGGTCAATGAGAGGGAGAGTTAAGGGCTCTGGGATGTATGAGTTTTTTGTTTTTCCTTTTTATCTCTTTTTCTGGAGTGATGCAAATGTTCTAAAAATCCCCATGGTGATGAATATACAACTGTGTGATGCTGTTGAGAGCCATTGATTGCACACCATGTATTGACTGTATGTGTGTGAAGATTTGTCAATAGAAATACTAAATGTATGTGTGTGTGTATATATATATATATATATATATATATTGCCAACCTCCAGGGTTGATGTGCGATTGCATAATGAATGCTATTAAATTAGCTAGTGGACATTACTCTGCCTATTTAACTAGCATTCAATAAATATTAGCTTTAATATTCCTGGACTAGTACCTCTCTCCCATTGAAGTAGTTGCTGAAGGCCCAGCCTGCCCAGTTACTGATCATCAAGCTGCTGACCCTGAGCTGGGCGTCCGAGGGAACAGAGCCCTCTAGTGTGCTGTAGCAAAGGGCCCCCACGAGGCAGCACTTCCTGCTTCTCTCGCACCTTTATCGGACTTCCTTCCTTCTCACTCCTCTCTCCTACCTGGTGGTGCCCAGCCTGCAGGAGGTGCCAGTCTTCTGATTTCTTTGGGAACCAGGGCAGACTCTGGTAGCTGGAGAAAATACCCCCAAGCCTTCAACCAAGAGAGAAGAGGCACTTTCTCATACACTTGAGCAGGTAATGAAGCCTGGGAAAAGCTGTCAGTTGCTTTGCACAATGAGCTAGAATATAAGAGCCAAGGGTTGTGTTCCCAGTTCTCCAAGGGGCTCATTCCAAGGCAGGAAGCCAGTCAAGAGATGCTTGCTGGGCCTCCATCCCCTCGTTTGCACAGAGAAAAATCATCATTTTAGAGCTATCTAGAGTATTATTCAAATAAAAATTCAAATGCTTTGCAAAAATAACTCATGATCTATGGAGGGTGGCACATTTAATAGTAATGATCGTGCAGATAGCAAGATAACGACATAAGCCTCTGTAGGTCTAAAATAGGTTTAGGAACAGCTCTGCTTCGAGTCTAAGTGACCTCAAAGCACCTCTGACTCTCTGATTCTCTGTTTCTACTGTGCAGTCGCATCAATATCAGAATAATGGGGTCGGGCAGGGGGTGGGGAGGAGCCCGTCTGTATTAATGAAGAGCTAGTGTTTACCTAAATCAGCCCATCAAATCCAGCCCTTCCAGATATAGAGAATAAATGGGCCCAAACCCACCAAATGTTTCTATTGGAAATTTTTGCTGAGAAAGAGAAAAAAATTATTTGTGGTTACTTGTGCCTGAGGAGGTGTTTATAGAGGGTTCCAAAGCACAGGAACACTGTTTACTCTTTTAATTAATTAGATAAATTAGGCATTTATCTGCATCCCCTGACCCCCAGGTTTGGGGCCTTGTGGTGGCTGTGTCTTGTTTCCAGGCCACTCAAGGGCTTATGTTGAAAGTCTGAACCAAAGGACCAAGGTAGCTGCAGAGGAATTACACAGTGTGTCCTTTCTGCTCGCTTAGAAGCTCAGATTCCAAATGACTTCTCTACAAAGAAAACGGAAATCCCTTAGTTTGCTTAGCAAACCCTTTCTTCATGGATATCGTAGCTCTAACCTCCAGGCCTCCGTCACCACTATTTCAAATGCCTGGAATCTGCAGTCCCAAGGGCTGCGGGGCCCCAAGCTGCAATTCATGTCTGCAGGATGCTGCGGTGCTCGGCTGGAGGTCTTTGAGGGAGCAAATGTTGGACACCCCGTAGGGGCTCCAGCTTACACCCTTTCTCCCTGACTGCCATGCAGCTGGCCCTGAAGCCATGTGTGGGCATCTGCAGCCTCTGAATGGGTGAGAGGAGAAACTAATCAAGTTGAATGACCTGCTACTAGCCTGTCCCTGGATCCAGGCCCTGGAAAACTTTGGTCGCAGTCCAGACCTATCGTTCCTGGGTTGGCAGCCAAGCGGGCTATGAGGGAGCGCACATGCCTTCTAGGGTCGATTGGAGCTGTCTCTTAATGACCCCTGTGTTGCCTGAATTGGGGTTTGTAGGAAGGACAAGCTCAGGGCAGAGGCGCAGATTCCACCCAGCAATGTGAGCTGGGGAAGGGGGTGCCCGGAGCAGGGTAGGGCAAGCTGAAAAGAAGTTCAGCCAAGAGTCAGAAAAGAAAAGGTACTTGGCAGGTGACAGCAGGGACCAGTCTCCACCTGCAGTTTGCTCACTCTCATCATGAATTGTCCCTCGCTCAAAGCCCAGACCCTGTCACATAGTAGACCCTCAATAAAATGAGCCAATGAATGAACACGTATTTGTTTCTTTGTTGAATGAATAGAAGTTTCCAGGCCACACAAAGGCTTATGTTAAAAACCCTGGAGCAAAGGACTAGGGTAGTGCAGGAGAATTACACAGTGTGTCCTTTCTGCTCACTTAGGAGCTCAGATTCCAAATGACTGGTGTCCACGCCTTGTTTAAAGGAGAGCCAATGCTGTGCCACTTATGAGATAAAACCCTGTGAACTTCATCAGTTCACATCTTGTGAGTGAGAATTATGATTTTATAAGTTGATGATACACTGGCTGCATCTCAAGTTTGCTGAGAGTGGCCCACTTTTCAGGATTCCCTGGCATCCCATGCATGGCACTTTGACAACAAGGCTCCTAAACTTCTGAGCCTCAATGATAGCTTCAAAACTTCACCTAAACTTTTAAAATAAGAAGAATCAAGCCACCACAGGTAGGTATGTGGTCACAGATGGCCAGCATTTATAGCCAGCATTTGGCTATAAATAATACCGTAACTCTCAAAATGCCCCTAATTTCAGTTTGAGAGTCAGGAAGATGAAACATTTCCTGTGAAAATCTAAGACAGGTAAACTCATTCCTACTCCTAAAGAGTCTGCAGAGAAATAAGGCCACGGGGCCTACCCTGGCGCTACAATGCTTATGTTCAGTGATTTCTTTTTCTCCTCTTAAATGTACATCTGGAAGCAAACCTAGCATCTGGGAGGACTTCAGGTGGGTTGCAGAGGGGTCTCCCTTTGAAATAGCCAATCAATATGGAGAGAGAGCATCAGGAAAAAATGCTGTCCCTTACTCCAAGGCAGCTGCTAGAGCATAGATTTTGCAGGACTCAGACTAAAACCAGGCCTTGCACTGATAGGTTAGAAGCAGGCAGTTCATGATGAAAGGACAAAACGTGGGAAAGAGAGAAACCTGCAGGGAAGGGCCAGGTGGGATAAAACCAAATATGGGGGCACCCGACGTACATCCACCACTCCAAATGACTGCCTTGGAGGGCTGTGCTAATATTTCAGATTTCACTTTGTTTTACCAAAAAGGTCACGGTCTATTTTCATCATCTGGCACATTTGAGAAAAGGGGAAGAAAACAGTTAACGATGAGCTCACTTGCTCACCCTGGGGCAGAGCCAAGCTGCTCGGTGCTCAGTGCTATGGAGGCAGAAGAGATGAGTGCAAAGGCACCTGAGATTTTTTCACAGCAACCCCAGCAACCCCAGAGCCAAAACTTGGGGAAAGAGACAGGATTACCAGGCATTAGGAAGCCAGAGAAAGGTTTTGTGGAATATGAGCGAGAGCTCTATCCTCACATGTGTGTAACAACGCTTCCCTCATGGCATTGTCATGAGAAACAAATGCACGTAAGGCATCTGGTACTTAATAGTTGCTCAATAAACGGCATCATCTTTTTAAACAATACTTGATTTCTTAGAGCAGTTTTTGGCTTATAGAAAATTTGCCCAGGAAGCACAGAGAGTTCTCCTCTCTCTCCTCTCCTCCCCCCATCTGACCATTTCTCCTATTATTAACATCTTGCATGAGTGTGCTACACTTATTACAAATGATGAACTGATCTTGATGTATTGATGTTAACTGAAGCCCATAGTCTACATTAGGGTCCATTCTTTGTGTAATACAATTGGATGGGTTTTGGCTAATGCGTAGTGTTATATGTCCACCATTGGAACAGCATACGGAATAGTTTTACTGCTTCACCTATTTGTCCTCCCCTGAACCCCTGGAAATCACTGATTTGTTTTACTGCCTCTAGTTCTGCTTTTTTCTAGACTGTCATATAGCTGCAGTTGCAGACTGGCTTCTCTCATTTAGTAATGTGCATTTATGGTTCCTCTGTGTTATTTTGTGACCTGAAGGCTCATTTCTTTCTATTGCTAAATAATATTCCATTGTTTGGATATACCACAGGTTGTTTATCCACTTGCCTATTAAGGGGCATCTGGTTGCTTCCAATTTGGGGCAGTTATGGATGAAACTGCTGTAAATATTCATATGCAGGGTTTTGTGTGGCCATCAGTTTTCAGCTCCTTTGGTTAAATACCTAGAAGCACAATTGCTAGATCGTGTGATAAGCCTATGTTCAATTTTGTCAGAAAAGTTGTGTTGGTTTTTTTAGGTTAAAGAATGCCTTCCAGTTATGGGTTACAAAGCACCTCTATGACAATGGTGTATTTGAATGTCACAATAACTTTTTGAGGTAGGGAAGATCTATTATCTCATGATGATACTGCTCTTGAGGAAAATGATGCTTGGAGAGTTTAATGAATTATCCAAAGTCACATGTCCAAGAAATGGAGGTCTTGGGCATGAAAGTGACATGACTGGATTTTACCTCCTAGTGGTCCTGCCACTATACCAACAACATCATCCTTTTTATGACTTTGGTGCTTCCTTTTGATTTTTCCTTGAATTTATTATAGTTCTGCATTTATGCTTCTAGAAAGGTGGTAAAAATACTGGGACTTTGTTGTTTTCTTTCGAGGATACATCACAACGTTGTTTTCAACAGTTTTAAATAATATTTAGCAAACCCTTTTGATTATTTGGAGATAAGATGATCTGTTGTGAGTGGATAATCTACTTTGAGCTAAAATAGTGAAGGCCGCAGAAGGCACTTGGCCCTAATATTATACAAAAAAATAATCATTGCTGTCATTCTATGCTTCCCATAAAATTTAGTACCCTATATATTTGGTAAATTGCAAAAAATAAAATAAAATACATATAGCATTTAAAATAGATGATGAGATGATGTAGTCTAATCCAAATAAGAAAATAATAAGAGAAAATTTTCTAAAGGAAAAAGATATCTTGTCATGTTTTATGAATATCCAATATTAGGTTATATTGTTCAATATATGGTTCTGTAATTTCACTAAAGCCTTCTAGAAATACTCCAGAAATTCTCAATTTATAGAGGGATGAATAAATACAAAATGGGGAATTTTTTTATCAGAGGGATATTTTCTATGTGGTTGGTCATATCTAATGTTTGTCCAACATATGGCTTTATCCAGTCTCATGTAGCTGTTGGAACAAATTGGGATGCCTTAGCCACAAGGCATTTTTTTCTATCTAATGAAATCATCATGGAATTTGCATAACATATTTCAACACCCAAGAGGTTTTCATTTATTTATTTGCTTAATTATTTATTCTATTTTTTGCAAAGCATATTTATGAAAAGCAGAGGATGACACCAAAGAGATAAACATTGAAGTCTTTTTGCCTAGCGGTCCTTGGTCTGTGTGACGAGGAGCAGACATGTCCCATCTTTCTTGGCATGTGATGCATCACAGACTATTTTGCAAAGTTGAGAGACTTGGAGATCTGTGGTTCCTGATGGGAAAAATATGATTTGGCTTCCATCACTTTTCCTTCCCTGGGAGTAGTGGTTTAATTAATGATGTTGGAAAAGGAAGGTAAACACAGACACTATGGCAGTAGGAGGTAAGCAACATAAAGGCACAACCTAGGATTTCAGGCCCTGGGCCAATAGGAATTTCTAGAGTAATTGGTGCCATCTGCCCAGCTCCTTTGGGGATTGCCGTGGCCAGGAGACCCACTGTGTAATGCCGGGGCTTTCCCTTCTCTCATGAGCTAAGACTGGTTTCCAGGGTTTCTCAATCGTCTTGCCCATCTCCGCACATCAACAACGATATTTATATAAGGATACTGGGGAGCCAGAGGAACTGCTTTGAAGAGTTCTGTCCTCCCCCCTCTGCATTCACAGCACCTATGGAAATCCACTTTCTTGGCGTTCCTTTAACCCAGTCATGGCGTACTAGGAAGCAATTTCAAATTTGGGTCCCAAGGAGGGAGACAGAGAGTTGTAGACTATTTAAATTCCTAACTGCAATACAAGTTGGCATTGGGAATAGCGTTAATACATCCTTTTAATGATCGTATTTAATGAATCCTTTTAATTTAACCATAGTACTAATTTAGGGTTGAAGTTAGAGAAAGGAGATATACGATTAGAGGGAGGGCTGTCTGACAACCCAGTCAATGGCAGCGTTCTATAGGAATCAAGGCGTTCTGAAGTCTGGTCTTCAACTTTGAGGATCGGGAAATTAGTATCCAGATTGAAGAGGTATGACTCAAATTAACCCATCTCATAAGAGACTGATGCATAAACCATAATGTCAATTTGAAAATTGGTAATAGATACTTTTTCTTTTGTGTGGCTGAAAACCATAAACTTCAAGTTCATTGTCCAGATTACCCCTTCCGAATACCAGAAAAGCCAGTTTGTAACCAGAAGATTGTCAGGGGAGACTTGAATCATCATAAAAAGTGGTGGGAGCATTGCTTTTAAAGATATTTTATCTAGACCAGGGAAAGGCCTGATGGATGAACTATCCTTGCCTTACCCCAGAATGTTGCTCATGAATCTCAGGTCTAGTGTCTCAGCTCTTAGATAACACTGGATAAACACAAATTTGCATACCCTAATTTCAATTTTTAAACTCTCTAAGCAAACCATCAGCCAGGTTGCAATTTAGTACATCAGCTTGGTAAAATCACATTTTAGTCATGTATCCTTGAAATTATAACCAAATTACTTCAAATGAGCTTGATGCTTTCCAAGAGCTTCTTTCTGGGTTTTCCCTTACAGTTGGATTCATCAGTTATATGTGGATTTTGGTGTTTCCCATGACCTTCACAGATATATTATCAGCATCCAATGAGAGCAGATGGAAAGATTTGATTTCACCTTAATATTTTGTGGGTCAGTGTTTTCTAACACAAGCTGGAGAAATTAAGAAAAAAAATCAACTCCACTGAGAAAAAACTAATTTGAATTAGGAAAAGTCTTAAGCCTTTGTTTTTTAAAATCTTGACTTCATGGGAGGTGTCCTCACTTGGAAATGAGATCTCTCTTCTATTTTCCTCCTTCATGCATTTGGCCAAGACCAATAACCTCTCAGGTCTCAGCCTCCTCATCTGTAAAATGACAGCTTTGAGCCAACCTACCAGCTCTTGAAATGTGTATGTATATCTGTAACCCTCAAGCAAAGTAATTGTCATTTGCGGGCAAATAAGAGTACCCTGCAACAGTTAGATGGCCCTGCTTCAATGAAACACAACTTTCAATCACTGAAACTACCAGAAGTTTTATGACCACAACAGAATAAAGCGCAAAAACCATTAAATTCCAAAATTAGCTCTGTGATTACCTTCAAGAATCTACAGCATCTCAAATTGACTGTGAGTGAATGCCAGTTATTCCAAATGTATTTTTTGAGTGCATACTCTTCACTTGGATTTGGGAGGTGAATGGGGAGTTACGAACATAAAAACACCGTGGTCCCTGCCCAGAGCTCAGACCCAGCAGGAGAGGCAGGCAAATATTTGGGTTCTATGTAACACAGCTCTAAGCAGATTATTTTATGCAAAGTCCAGTGAGGAAGCACAAAGAATGGAGCAATCAGTTCTGCCTGGAAAGGAAAGGGGGAAAGAAGGCTTCCTGGAGGAGGTGGCATCTGAACCAAGGCATGAAGGATGAATGAGAGAAAGCCAGTGGGACTGGAGCATGGGGCAGGGTGGTCTGAGAAGCAGGAGATCCAGAGGAGGGTGAGCTGGGAAGGGAAAGAATTGCCTCAAGATGTGACCGGAAGATGGCCCCTAAAGAGGGGCAGGAAATTCCCCAGAGACATCGGAGCCATGGCCTAGAACTGGCATTAGAGACTTGAAGGGGGGATTAAGAGCCTGCCCCACCCAAGGTGCTTGGGGCCGAGAGAAGGGATGGCGGTGGTGGGTCTTAAAGACATGCCACAGTATTGGGGCTTCATCCTTACCCAGCACAGTTATTTGATCTGATTAGTATTTGGGGAAGCGAAAATGTGTGGAGAGTAGTTTCAAACAGGGAAAATCTGGAGGCTGGAAGACCAGCCTGGAGAGTATTATAACCGGCAGAAGGCAAACGATGAGGTTCTCTACTGAGACAGGACTAGAAAGGATGGATTGGGAGACATTCCAGCAGAAGAATCAATGGAATTTAGCAACTAATTAGATGTGGGAGGTGAGGAAGGAAAGAAAAAAAGACTGACAGTTTTCTGGTTAGACCAGTAGGACTGGACGGATAGGTCTCTTTCATGCTTAAAAAAGCTTACCTTCACTGCTTTTGCACTGCACAAAAGCAGTCCCTCCAAACACGAGTAAACTTCAGCCTGGCCCCATGTGAATAGGCACAAAGGGCCAATAAATAAAACCCACAAATGAAAGAAATCTTACTGTCTATGGGCTTTACATGGCACTGAGCAATTAATAACACAGGAAAATTTAAGTGATCCTAAGAACGAAAATTGTGAAATCACGAACTTTTGAGAAACAGTCATTTTGAGTGAGTTTGAGGTTGTTCGTTTTGCATGTCTTTTTAAATGTTTATTTATGTATTTATTTTTCATTGCTATTAACCTTAGAATGGAAAATGATGGGGTAATAGCACAACCAAGGGAGTTTGGTCTCTGGGTTAGCATTCCAACGACAAAAGAACCAGTGTTTCTCCACGGCACCGCTCGTCTTTCCGGGTGGAAAGCATGTGCCTCACATGTTTTGTTTAGCAAATCTTCATGACTGAGGTTTTCCTTTAGTAGGAGACAGGACATGCAGTGTTGGATGCTGCTTTATCACCGTATCATAAAATCAGAAGGAGAAGCCACCGAAGCGGGCAAGCCAGCTCGGTACACTATTACCCTCTATCCCTAGAAAATTACTACAGGGCAAGTGTACTGTAGTGTTCATTAAAATATTTTGCATTTTATAGCCAAACAAGATGCAAAATAGAATTATTTTAAATTAATTTTGCCAACAAAATGCCATTAGTGCTTGAATAAATGCCTGTTCTGAGTGCATTCATAATCTCCATTATACTACTTAATCCTTACAACGAAGGGACAGGTGCTCTTATTGTCCCTATTTACCAGGTGAGAAAATTGAGGAATAGAGAGCTTAACTAGCCTGCCCAAGGTTATTTAGCTAAGAATTGGATGTGCTTTGGGTTGAGCCAGTCATCTTATTCCAGAGTTTATGACCTTAAACTCTCTAGGGCTGCAGGATCTTCTCCCTTGTTTTGCCTTAATTTGTAGCCTGTTTTACAAGCACTGAAGTGTGCTTTTCATCACCTAATATGATAACCTGACTTGGTATCAGTTCATTCTTTCATATGCATTTAATCTTCAGGTCAATGTGTCACTGAGAAATTGAGGTGAAAATGCTTTTTTTTGAAGATTGACTCTCTCTACCCAAATTTTTGAACCATTCATATATTTATTTTCTTTTTGGCCCAGCCAATTTGTTCTTGAATCAGTGTGGGTCCTGGCAGGAAACAGATGACTGCATGGCACACTACCATTAGATCATTTGAGGAGGTGTGAGCAGGGTGTGTGGGAAGAACAAGGGATGGTGCAGAATCCTGGGACCAGTTACAGCTGGGCCGTTAACACCCTGGGGACCAAAGGGACAGAGGACACTTAAAAAGCAGAATATTTCTTAAAATGGATCCTTGGGTCCTGCCATGTGCAGGACATCGAGTGCTAGATTCAAGGGTTCCCGTAATGCACAGACTCTCCTCCTTCTCCACGGGGCTTAGAGACAGGTGGGAGATAGAGACACTTACCAAATGGCTACACAGATCAACATCACAAAGAGTGATTAGGTTCCACGAGTAAAAGGGAGAGGAGTCTCTGATTGTAGCAGAGGGAGGTGACTGTTCAGCTCAGCCAAGAGGATGACAGTGGATGTGAGATCAGTGGGTGAGAAGCTGCAGAAGGGGAGAGGGAAAGATGGGGGTGAGATGGTAAGATCAGCACAGGATGAGATCCTGACCTTGGAAAGGGCATTAAAGGCCCCAAGAGGAGCCCTCTATGTTAAAGCTTATTCCCATAAGAGAGAGGCGTAGGAACCCCTCTCTCAGTCTCAGTGGGACTCATGGCAGGGGCCAAACGCTGCCCACCCTCCTAGGCTGTACTGGAGTTTGGAGCTCATACCAGGAGTGAAAAGCCACAGAAGGATTTTAAGTGGGGATGCCGGAATCTGGTCGACATTTTTAAGAGATCCCTTGAAGACAAGGGCTGTGCGTTGCTCATTTTATAATCTCCATGCAACCCCACAGAGGATAGGCACTTTACTTATTTGTTGATTTAGATTTCAATCCCATGAGAAAGGCATTTTAGAAATTGTGTTCAGTGGTAGCAGTAAGGGAGTGGGGTTTGCTTGTAGTTAAATTTAGGACAAAGCAATGGTTGCTTTCCCTCATGAAATCTGTTTTCTCTGATTACCATATGTCAGGGTCACATCAAAAGAGAAAGACGCAGTTGCTCAATACCATCTAATATCAGCAAAGAGAAAATGTTATTTCTAATATACAATGGTTAAAACCATAGATTATGAAATTAGATGTCCTGAATTTGAATCCCCCTTTACAACTTACCAGCTGTGGGTCCTGGGGCAAGATACTTAACCCCTCTGTACCTGGGTCTTCTTATTTGCAAAAGGAGACTCTGATCATAGTACGGATTTCATCTTTTGGTTGTGACGATTAAAAGACAACACGTGAAAATCATATAGAAGACTGCAGGGTTCAGTGCTCAATAAATGTCACCTACTATTTAATCATATACAAATTGCATGGTGTATATAAAAAGTTGCTTTCCACCAACTTTAAAATAATTTACTCTTTAAAGTTTAAGTTTCCAGGCCCAGGTTCTTAGCAGCAGCTGATGTTTATGTTGTTCATAATAATTATGCAATGGCAATGACTTTTACAGAAAAGTGACAGTTTCAGGTTGAGCTTACTACATTAAGTACGAGTGTTCCGCCCCAATATTAAGTTGTTTTCTGATACAGTCTGGATAATGCATTTTAGGAAATGCTTAAACCTAGCAACACATAAACCCATGGCAGGTCATTTTCCTTCATTTCCAGATCATCAGAGCCATAACTAAACATGTCTGGGTCCATAGCAGGCCTGGTCTTTTTTTTCTCTCTCTCTTGCTCTTCTTTTGTCCCCTCTTGCAACTTGCAAAAAAAGCTACAAATTTTAATATTTTTCCTCCCTACTCTCTCCCATATTTTCATAAGTGAAAACACGTTCATCAGTGCATAAACATTCACACAAATTCATTAATGAAGCTCATGAAGGTTAAAAGTGGCTCTGTAGACAAGGTATTCATTCTCTTTCCTTTGGCTGCAAAACAAGACTCATGATCCATCGGTTTCATAAATCATTCTCCAACTAGTCCACGACAGACAAAAAGCAGAGAACAAGGTAGTGGAGAAAGGGTTGCAGACTAGAAATCAGGTGACAGCAGGCCCGGTTATTTCTTCCCTGCTGTATCCCCCAAACTCAGTACACTGCTGTGTGCATGAGTGAGCACTCCCTTACTTGTTGACAGAATTATTTTTAGAAAGCAATGCTTTCCCATTTATAAAACCCAGAGAGAGGCAGCATGGTGTGTAGGCGGTAGCTCTCAGCCCTGGCTGCAGATCAGAATTACCTGTGGAGCTCTTAAAAAGCTGCAGATGCCGCGACCTCACTCTAGACCAATGATTCTCAGCCTAGGCTGCACTTGAGAATCTCCTGGGAAGATTTTTAAAACTAGGATGCCTTCCAGGCAGCCCTGCCCCAGGCAATCTCTGGGGGTAGGGCCTAGAGAGAAGTGCCTATTGCTTTATCAGCGCTCCAGGGAATTCTAATCCATCGCCAGGACTGAGAATCTCGGTTATAGGTAGACTCAATCCGCTGACTCATTTAACAAATATTTACTGACTGCAGCATAGCACGTAATGAAATAAACACTTCCTGCTCTCCTGGGTTTAGAAATCTGAATCAAAATCTTCAGGGATGGGGCCTAGGCACCTGATATTTTTAAAAGCTCATCAATCAAGGATGAGAATTGGGGGTAGTAAAAACAGCAAGACTAGCTGGGTGTGAATCCTGGTTCCTCTTCTTCTTGTTTGTTCTTGGGTGTCATGCAAACGTCCTAAACCTCTTTTCCTTACCTTTCACCTGGTGGGAAGCAAATCTTCCACTACAGGGCTGTCAGGAGTTTCAAATGACAAAAAAAATTTTTTTTTTTAATTAAAATCTTGGTGTACTACTTGATACCTGCTAGGCGTTCAATAAACATTAGTTTAATTCCTTTCTCCTCCTCTTCATTTCTCCCCTTGTCTTTAAAACAAAACGTTGGCACGTGCAGGCCCCTGTGTTGCACAACTGAAGTGTGAGATACTGCCACTGCTTTCCAGGAGTTACAGTGCAATAAACGAGAGCAACGACATCCGATATAAGCTATTCCTAGGTGCACGGTATTTATTGGCCACTCTTACTGCTGCAGGGATTCTCAGTGAGGAAAAATCACAGGGAACCAGGAGCCAGAGCAGGTTTCATAAAGCGAAAGGATTTAAGCGGAGCTTCAGATAGATGGTCAGGTTTTGCCAGGAAAAGAGGAGAGGGAGGGCGTTGATGGCTGAGGGAGCACCACAGCAAAGATAACTCACTTCTAAATGATATGTGAAGGTAGGTCATGGTTAGAGACGATTACATACATTGCCGGTATTTATTTCACACCTATCTCTGCATGCCCTTGATTAAGAAAGGGGAGTTCACCCCTTTAGCAGCCTGTGGGAATAATCTGTGACTTTTATGTGTTCAAGAACATGAATGAAGTATATGTTTTTAACGATGCATACATCTGGTTTGTAGGTATATTCCTCGATGTATTATTTAGGGAAATTTTGCATGCACCTATCGATTTTTTACTTGCATTCTCCTTGGGGGTGGGGGGTGCGGGGCCCAGCATACCTTCTGTGGAAAAACCCACATGCCTCATAAATAACAATGAAGTTTTCGTAACATGTAGAACAAAGAGCTGAATCAAGATGACATCATCCTGCTTCTAGTGAATTTTCATTCAGGTTCATATTTAAGTCCTGCTGGAGGGTTGTCCAGAACAGTTAGCCCCTGACCAACCCATAAACGGCCAAGACAGTGGAGCTGCCCCAGCCCGCCCGCGGGGTGGTCGGGGGCGGAAGGCGAGCCCCCGGCGGCGGCCCGGCAGGAGCTGCCTCGGGGTTCGGCTGCCCCAGCTTCGTCCTCTCCAGCCCCCCTGCAATCCGCTTCCTCCTCGCAGCCTCTGTTGACTGTTGCTGACAGCGTGTCCCTCCTCCTCGGAGATTACTTCGAATGACCTACTTTGCAAGCGAGGTGAAGTTAGGTTCACTCATTGCTTGGGCCGAATGCCAAGGAGCTGGGGGTGCAAAAAAGCAGGCCCGCCCAGGGGAGCGCCCAGCAGGAGGCAGCAGGCTCTCTCTCTCTCGGGGTCCCTCCAGATGCCGCGCGTGTGATTTTGTTTCGGTGGTGGTTGCTCGTTTTTGTTGTTGTTGTTTTTTCTTTTTCTTCCCTTTTTTTTTTTTTCCACTGCCCCCGCCCCCAGGGGCCTTGCTTGTTACAATTCATCTTTCTGCTCCCGGAGTGCAGGCAGTTGATTTGCTGAGAGGTCAGTGAAGTCAGAGAAAGGCAGCCAATCGGAGCACGACTCTGCCCTGTCTCTCTGCTGCGCGCAGCTGAAGTAGTAATGAGCGTGAACGCTAGGAGAGGGCTAAGCGCGGCGCCGCCGCCCCCGAGTGCGCGAGTCTTCCCCGGCCAGGCGGCGAGGAGCGCGGCGGACTCGGGAATGAATGGCCACAGGCCTGTGCCTCGGCTGCCCACGTGGAGCCCTGGCGAAGCCTGCTGCCACCCAGGTTCAATGTTCTCTGAGCATCTGCATTGTTTTGGGGGGGACGGGGGGAGGGAAGGGAGGTGCCACGGGAGACAGAATGTTGGGGATTCCATTACCTGGATCACTCTAAGTGATGATTCTAGGTATCTGTTTTAAAAATGTTCTACCTTCAGGGCCGCCTGTTAGACAGCGGTAGCCAGTTTTGAATCTAGGGAAATGATCTGAAGTCATAAGTCAGCTTTAAAATGACTTCTTTCCCAAGCAGCTGCTCTATATTCAGAATAGGCAAATTCCCAGTGTTTACTTTCTGGTAAGATTCTTAGTAAGGAGGTGAAGTATTTGTTTATACATATATGAAGAGAATAGGAGCTGGGTTATCAACTTTTCCCTGCAGGGTACTTAGGATAATTTTTTCTTTGTGAAATCAGCTTGCACTGTTATCAAATATGAAGGAAAAGAGAAATGTCTCTTTTTCTATTATAATTAAATCACATATATTTAGGATTTACCTGAAAACTCCATGTAAAATTTATACACATACGAATTTTCACCTGCTGCTCAGAGTGCTTCTCTCCTTGGGATTTGGATTTTTTTGAGCTGTAAGGATATTTCCCCCCCCCCCCCCCAGGGTTTTTCACTCAGATTCTTCTCAGTTTTCAAGGACTCCTGAGAAACCTTCAGTTTCTCTCCAGCATTCTCTTTCCTAAACCTTGGTTAATAGGTTACAATCAGCTGAGAGCTATAGAAATTTTCTTGAAAGACCTAAGGGAGTGTAAAATAAGGAACTATCACCCAGAAA
The DNA here is from genome assembly GCF_023851605.1 of Tamandua tetradactyla. NCBI lineage: Eukaryota > Metazoa > Chordata > Mammalia > Pilosa > Myrmecophagidae > Tamandua > Tamandua tetradactyla. The sequence continues at coordinate 19,898,242 of NC_135351.1, read as the reverse complement.
TGCTATGCATGATTCTTCATACTAACTCACAATTGATAGCACATTGGTAAGTGTTGGCAAAAATGTGCTTGAAAGGTTTTTGGATAGGGAAAGATGAGCACATTTTTACCTACCCTGAACTATATGGAATCTATAGCATACAACATAGACTCAAGGTTGTGAGATGCTGCATCTCTCCCTCTGGTTCAGTGGGCCGGTGCATGGGGGAAATGAGAAGAGAGGGGGATGTCGGTGGAATTAGAACATGAATTATTAGCCACACCACACTGGCTGGCTGCAATCAAGATATGAGGCAGTCCGGGCCCTTTACATCATCTTTGGCAGACCATCCTCACTTTCTTCAGTCCAGCTCCTTGGGGCCTTCTGGCTGACAGATGCAAGGATGGAGGCGACAGTGGAGCAGACAGTTTTTGTCTGCAGGAGCATTCATGCAGACCTCACCCTGGGAGTGGGTTTAATTTAAAAAGTTAAGTGAAGGTGGCTGTGCCAGAGAGTTGATGTACCAACTCACCAGGCAAAATGGCCCAAACTCCCATGGCTGAGACAAGAGGGGAGTAGAACCATGCACTGAGAACCTAGGCAGTTTATTAAAGAAAGAAGATTCTGCAAGGGAAGCTGGAGTTAGATGGCCATGCCTGTCTGTGCCTTCACAAGGAGAGCAGTCAAAAATGGTGCAATGACCAATTCAATTAGATGGTATAGTGAGTGCTAATGGAGTTGAGTAAAAGTATCCACATTTTTCCCCCAAAAAAGTTTTTAAGGGTGTTCTAATTTGTTACCTGCCAGAATGTGATATACTGGAAATGGAACAGCTTTTAAAAGGGGGAATTTATTAAGTTGCTAGTTTACAGTTCTAAGGCCATGAAAATGTCCCAATTAAAGCAAGTCTATAAAAATGTCCAAATTAAGGCACCAAAAAGAAGTTACCTTCACTCAAGAAGGGTTGATGAAGTTCAGGGTTTCCCTCTTAACAGGAAAGGCACATGGTGAACATGGCAACGTCTGCTAGCTTCCTCTCCAGGCCTCTTGCTTCATGAAGCTTCTTGGTGGGGATGGGGGTGGGGGTGGGGATGTTTTCCTTCATCTCCAAAGGTCTCTAGCTGCGTGGGCTCTGATAGTTCCTCTTTTAAAGGATTCCAGTAAACTAATCAAGACCCTGTGAAATGGGTGGAGTCACATCTCCCTGTATTCAAAGAAATTCCCACAATTGTGGGAATTCCCATTACATCTCCTTGGAAATAATCTAATCAAGTTCCCACCATACAGTGCTGAATAAGGATTAAAAGGAACAGCTGCCTCCACAAAACTGGATTAGGATTAGGCACGGCTTTTCTAGGGTGCATAAATTCTTTCAAACCAGCACAAAGGGTAAATTAATTTATTAGGCCAAGTAAAAATGTTGCAGGTTTTGTGACGTTGTCTGTCATCGTTTGCTAATATTCATTAACTTATGAAGTACCTGGATGCTTGCGATGCTATATGGTGTGTTACTCAAAAGAGTGGGCAGCCTTAAAGGAACAAAGAAAAGAAAGCCTCTTCATCCTCTCCAGACCACATCTTCCTCATCTGTTCTACAATTAAGTTTCGTGAATTTTTTAAGTAAGAAGAACTATGTTATTTTCACTCAATCAGCCATGAGAATAATGAATAAAAAGAGGAAGGGAGGAAGAGCATGGAGGAGTGAAGGACTGGAGGATGGAAGGAAATGATGGGATGGGCAAGAACTAAGATGAAGAGTGGACTAGGAAAAGAAAAGGAATGGCAGAAATTCCAGTGGCTCCTTCCTGGCTGAGCCACGGGATGCTAAGGCATTTCACCTGCTCCTTAAAATTCCCCAGCTTCTGTTTTCTCTCTGTCCTGAAGTTTTTCAAAATTTTGAGGAAAGGCAGTAGGGCAGAGATTTGCAAATAGCTGCTGAAGGCTCCCTGGTGGTTTCTTCAGTTATCTGCCCCCTTTCCTTGTGTTAGTTTGTTAAAGCTGCCAGAATGCAATATACCAGGAACAGAACAGCTTTTAAAAAGGGAATTTATTAAGTTGCAGTTTTACAGTTCTAAGGCAGTGAAAATGTCCAAACTGAGGCATCCAGATAAAAATTCCTATCTCCAAAGAGAAGGTCAATGACTTTCAGGCTTTCTCTCTCAGCTGGGAGAGCACATGGTGACATCTGCTAGCTTTCTCTCCTTGCTTCATAAAGTTTTCCCAGAGGTATTTTCCTTCTGCATCTCCAAAGGTCTCTGGCTGTTTTACTTTGCTCAAGCTGCCAGAATGTAATATTTCAGAAATGGAATGGCTTTCAAAAAGGAGAAATTATTAAGTGGCAAGTTTGCAGTTCTAAGACAGTGAAAATGTCTGAATTAAGGCCAGCCTATAAAAATGTCCAAATTAAGGCATCTAAGGAAGATATCTTGGTTCAAGAAGGGTGATGATGTTCAGGGTTTCTCTCTCAGCTAGAAAGTCACATGGTGACATCTTCTAGCTTTCTCTCCAGGCTTCTTCAGCAGCTTCCCCTGGTGGTGGTGAGGGAGGGGTTGTGTTTTCTTTCTTTATCTCCAGTGGTCTCTAGCTATGTGGGCTCTGTTGGCTTTGTTGGCTGTTTCCAAAACTGTTCCCTCCTAAAGGGCTCCAACAAGCACCACTCCCCTGAATAGGTCGAGGTACATCTCCATGGAAACCATCTAATCAAAAGTTACTACCCACACTTGGGTGGGCCACATCTCCATGGAAACAATCAAAAAGATCCCATGCAGCAATACTGAATGAGGATTAAAGGACATGGCATTTCTGGGGTACATGACATTCTCAAACTGGCACACTCCTGCTCTTCCTTCCTTTTCTCCGCTTTTGCAAAAACTTACTTTTTGCAATAGTGGTTGTGGTGATGGGGAGCAGAAGTCAGGAAGGAATACACACAGATTCATAGAGAAGGCTCAATTCAGATAAAAGACTATCATCATGGAGAAAATGATTCTCATTTAATATATGGGAGGGGGTTGTTATAAATTTTATGAAGACTTCCAAAGAAATAGGAGAACAAGCCTGAAGCCTGTTTAGAAAAATGATTGTCATTCGAGTATGCTGTTTTGGTCTTCCATGCACGGAAGCTTATTAGTAGGCAGATGATACACTGCTGTCAAATTTTCACTCAGTTGTACAGGTATAATGATATCTAAGCACCCAGGAATATGCATACGGTAAGGTGGGGTGATATACCCATTGCATATAATTAGGAAAACCATATCAACTTTGCCACGTTCATTCACAGAGAAACTGGTAATGAAGTATAAAAATCACTTAATGCTTAGTGAGGATTTCATATTGCCAGTAACAGAGTCATGGGTTGGCAAAAAATGATCACTTTTCAAGTTCATCATTGTCAGTTGAAGAAATTGGCCTATGTGTTGCAAAGGTCTGTACTCCATCATCAAGGAAGGGATGCTCGTTTCATCCAGGAGAGAGTAAAAAATTAATTAAAGCCCAGTCATCAGACACCCAAGCTGCAGCAAAGTGATTTTCTTCTTTAGATTTTGGGCTGAGTTCTGCGGGCACCCTGTATTAATATTAAATGAATGCACACCACTCATATGGAACTTGTCTAAAAAATGCTCATGTTATGCTGTAAGCCTTTTTATACAAAATAATAGCAGTCATGAGGTTAACATTTTTTCCATACAGTTTTCTTTAGAACATCTGTACAATTTTATATGAGGGAGTGAAAATAAATTCCATGTGGCTCTTTGCAAATTGAAAATATAGTTCTTTCTGATTGTTTTTGGATTTTTTATTTTGCCCTTCTTTTTCTTTCATTTCATTCAGATCAGTGTATTTTTAAATCTCCCTTGAGATTTCTTCTTTGACTCCTGAATTATTTCTGAGTAGGGTGTTTGGTTTCTAGGTGTCTGGAGATTCTCCTGCTATCTTTCTGTTATTGATTCCATTGTGATCAGAGAACATCCTTTGTAGATTTCAATTCTTTTAAATTTGTCAAGGTTTGTTTCATAGCTCAGGGTATGATTGATGTTTGTAGACCTTCCATGGGCACTTGAAAGTGATAGTTTTCTGCTACTGTTGTGTGGAATGCTCTGTAAATATTGATTAAATCCTATTGGTCAATGATGTCATTGAGTTCTACATTCTTACTGATTTTCTGCCTAGTTCTATAAATTGTTGAGAGAGAGGTATTGAGAACTCCAAATATAATGTTTCTATCAATTTTTGCTTCATATATTTTGCAGCTTTGTTGTTTTGTGTGTACACGTTTAGGATTGTGATGTTTTCTTGGTGGATTGGTCCTCATGCTATTATAAAATATCCTGTTAGTCTCTGGTAATTTTCTTTGTTTTAAAGTCTACTTTAACTGATATTAATATAGCCATGCTTTCGTTTTAGTTAATATTTGTATGGTACAACTTTTTGTATCCTTTTACTTTCAATTTGTCTATATCATTATATTTCAAGTAAGCTTCTTGTAGACAGCATATGGTTGGGTCCTGTTTTTGAATCCCTTCTGCCAATATCTATATTTTAATTGATAATTAGACTAATTTATTTAATGTAATTATGGATATGTTTACATTTGTCTATTTTATTTTTATTTTCTGTTTGTTCTCTTTTGTTTTTCTTTTTCCTGATTTCTTATTGGTTACCTGAGCATTTGTTTAGATTTCCATTTTTACTTACAGTAGTTTTAAGTGTATGTGTTCATGTAGCTTTTTAGTAGTTGCTTTAAGCAGTGTACTACATCTGCATAACTTATATAGTCTACTAGTGTCATTATTTTACCAGTTCAAGTAAAGTATAGAAATCTTACCTCTCCTTACATACTTCTACTGTCCCCCTTTAAAATATAATTAACTGAAATATTTTCTCTACCTACATTTAGAACCACGTCAAACAGTGTAACGATTTTTGTTTCTACCATCAAACAATTTTGGAAACTCAAGCAGAGAATGAAATTCTGTTATATTTACATGTGTTTTGCTCACTAGGGTCTTCCTTCCTAGTGTTTAGAGAACTTCCTTTAGCCATTCTTCTGGGGTTGGTCTGCTGGTGACAAATTCTCTTGGTTCTCCTTCATCTGAGAAGGCCTGGGTTACTCCTTCATGCCTGAGGGATATCTTCAGTTGATTTTGGGTTCATAATTCCTTTCTCTCAGCACTTAAAAAATATTTCATTCAACTTCCTTAGGAACTTCCATGGTGTCTGATGAAGAACCCGCTGCCGCTTGAATTGTTTTTACCTTTTAGGTAAGGTTTCATTTTTCTTTTATACTTTCAAGACGTTTTCCTTATTTTTAGCTTTCATAAGTTTGACTATCATGTGTCTTAGTGTGTATTTCTTTGGCTTTTTCCTGTTTGGGTTCACTCAGCTTCTTTAGTCTCCAGGTTATGTCTTTTGCCAAATTTGGGACAATTTAATCCCTTAAAATTTCAGTCCACCTTCTTTCTCCTCTCCTCCAAGTCTCCGAAGACACGAATGTTAGACCTTTGGTTATTGTCCCATAGGTCCCTGAGGATCTGTTCTTTTTTTCAGTCTAGTTTCTCTCTCTTTTTCAGATTGGGAAATTCCTTTTATTCTGTCTTCCAGTTCACCAGTTCTTTCCTCTACATCCTCCATTTTGCTGCTCAGCTCATCTGCTGAACTTTTTAGTTTAGTTATTTACTTTTCGGTTCTGAAATTTCCATTGGGTTGTTCTTTCATCTCTTTGTTGAGACTTTTTCATTTTAATTTTTTTCAAGCATGTTCATAATTGCTTGTTGAAGCATTTTTATCATGGTTGCTTTAAAATCTTTGTCAAATAATTCTAACACATCTGTCATCTATGTGTTACCATCTCTTGCTTGTTATCTTTTATGCAGTGTGAGATATACCTGGTTCTCATTGGTATGGTAATAAGGCAAGTGGTTTTTAAAATTGAAATCTAGACATTGTGGGTCTTATGAGACTTTGGATCTTATATTTTAGCTGGTTTCTTCTGACACTGCTCATGCAGGGGACAGGGTCTGGGGCACTTCCTCATTACTGCCAAGTTAGGATAGAAATCCAGGTTCCCTACTCAGCCTCTGTTGACATTTGGAGTTTGGAGAGGGGGTAATTTTCACTACTGTGAGGCCTCCTTTGACACCACTTCAGTGGGGAAAAGGAGAGATGCCTTGTTACTGCAGTTTATAGGTGGGGGGCCAGGTTTCTCATGTGATCTCCACTGAGACCAGGGCAGTGGGTGCACATAGTTACCACCCAGCAAGGATGAAAGCCCCTGCACCCTATGCAGGGGGTTAGGATTAGCATGCCTTGTTACAGCCTGGTAAATGTGGAAGTCTGGTTCCTCTCTTGGTCTCTTCTAGTGGGGAAAGAGATGGTATTTATCTGGTGTTTTACTACAGAAGGGTGGCTATGGTCTAAAAGTTTTCATTTTTGCTAACCTTTCCCTTTCCTTGTCCTTTGACTAGAGAGGGCAAGCTTCCTGTTGAGGTCTTTTTTGTCTAGACCCATTGGCATTTTTTGGCCCTGCTGACTTCTTCAGCTTTTAGGTCTTTGAGAGATGGATACAAAAAGAAACACTAGGAAACTCTCTACTATGTTGTTTCCCTGGTCCCAAGTAAACCAACTGGTCTGATTTCATAACTTCACCTTTCAGTCTTCTTATGCTTGCTTTGAATATAATATCAAAGTTTTTTGTTTGTTTGTTTTTACAGAACAGAAGGAAACAGGGAAAGTATGTCTCCTCCATCTTTCTGGAAGCAGATATCCTCCCAATACCTAACTTTTTGATTCCTTGATCACCTCAACTCTAATGACTGTATTTTCACTACATCTCAGCCACCTACTACTAACATCCACCCAGAACTGCTGCATCCAAAATTTTAAAATTCAAACATCACTCAATTTGTTACCTCATCTTTTTGCCTCTAGTTTTCTCACTATTTTATACCCAATCCACCTGTTTTTATGCCTTATTATAATGACTTGTATCTTGATTTTTCTAGTTTTTTTTTTCATCCTTGAGTCTATTTACACATTCACTTCCATTTCTTTTTAAGTAGATGGATGGTCTATCACTTCGACCCTACTCTGCCAAAATTTTTAACTTCCTTCCCAGTGCCCTTCATTCTTATCCACTTACAAAATCTATACTTTATCACAGTGTATCTCTCTTCCTTCTCCAAATTTAGATGGATGAGTATGAAGGAGGAAATGATACAATGGAAAGAACTGGTTGCCTCCAAATCCCATAATACACAACTTCACCACACTGTTGGTCATTCCCATTCTGATGATGGCTCCCTTCTCCTTTTCCTTCCCTCTCCCCCCAACTCTTCCTCATTCCCTCCCCGCTCCCAATTCCTCATAGCAGCTGTTCCAAACTACCTCCTCTATTTCTCTATCCTAATATCTTCCCTCCTATCTTCCTCTCACCTGCTACTTCGTGGAGAAAACAGAAGCTATCAGGTTGGCTTGTCTCTACACCCACAAGCTTGTGTTCATCTGCGCCCCTTCTTACTTTCTTCCCTCCTGTGATGATGGATGAAGCCCCTCTTTCTAAAGCCAGAGCCTGCATCTGAGTTTTATAGTTCGTCATGTCCCGCATACTCAGTAACCTTGCTCATCAATTATTGCTTCTTTTCTAGTTCTTTCTCAACACCATCCATCCTAAAAAGCATGTTTCCTGTCATTAAAAAAAAATACCCTCTTGCTCCCCTTCTCATTACCTCTCCATCTTCCTTACCCACTTCACGGGCAAGATTGTTAAATTGGATGTGCTTTCTATATTTGCTGTCTATATTTCCTGACTTCCCATTCATTCCTCAATCAACTGCAGTCCAGTCTCAGCCCTTACAACTTCTTTCAACCGTTTTTCCCAACGTCCCCGAATGCATTTATCACTGAAGCCTGCAGACAACTTTCAACCTTATTTTACTTGACGTCTTTGTAGGGTTTGGCATGACTGAGCACTACCTCTATTTTGAAAGCAATCCCTTCTCTTGGCCTCCGTGATACCACACTCCTGCTTTCCCTTAACTTCCTTGGCTACTCTGATCTCCATCAAGTTTACCTTTTCTCTGTCCGCTTCTCCCTCTCTCTTTTTTAAATTGTTTCTCACCTGGATTATGTCAATACTCCCTGCTTGTGTTATTTCCCTCAAAGCCATTCTCCATGCAGCAGTTACACCTATAGCAGTTACACTTATATATCTGATACAGAAATGATGCCTCATCACTCCCTTGCAAAAAAATACTTCAGTAGTTTTCTGATTGACTTTGGCTAAAGTCTACCTTCTTTAATATAGCATTGAAATGCCTTCATGTTTGGTGTGTGAGCTGCATGTATCCTGGAAAAACATGTTCATAAACTTAATCCATTCCTATGGGCAGGAACCCATTGTAAATAGGACCTTCTGATGAAGGTCTCTCAGTTAAGTTGTGGCCAACCTCAATCAGGATGGGTCTTAATCGTGTTACTGGAGTCCTTGATGAGCAGGATGAAATTCAGACAGAGAGAAAGAAAGCCACAGAGGGAGCAGCCAGAAGCGAACATCAACAGAACCTGGAAAAGAAGGGAGAGACCAGGAGACACCACCATATGCCTTGCCATGTGACAAACTAGGGACCCAGGATACCTCGCAGCCACCCCAGAACACCAGTCTGCAGGGAGAAAGCATTGCTTTGATGATGCCTTGTGTGGTAGTTATGTTCAGGTGTCAAATTGGTTAGGTGAAGGCACCTAGTTCTGTTGCTGGAGACATGAGCCAATGGCATGTGAACCTCATCTGCTGCTGATTACATCTGCAGTCGGCTAGGAGGCGTGCCTGATGTAATGAATGATGTTTGATTTAATTGGCTGGCACTTAAAGGAGAGCGCTCAGTGTAGCACAGCCCAAGCAGCTCAGCACACCTCATCTCAGCACTCGCAGCTCAGCCCAGGCCTTTGGAGATGCATAACGGAATGCCCCCGGGGAAAGCTGTTGGAACCCAGAGGCCTGGAGAGAAGGCCAGCAGAGAGCACCCTGAGCCTTCCCACATAAGAGGGACCCTCAGTTGAAAGTTAGCTGCCATTCCTCTGAGGAACTATACGTTAACTAAATAAATCCCCTTTTATTGAAAGCCAATGTCTCTAGTGTGTTGCATTCCTGTAGCTAGCAAACTGGAACACCTTGATTTGGATTTTTTTCTTAGCTTCAAAACTGTGAGCTAATGAATTCCCATTGCTTAAGCTGACCATTGCCTGGTATTTGCTGGAGTAGTCAAAGAAACTAAAACATTTGGGTTCCTGTTTTCTTCTCTAGTTTAATCCCTCTTCAAACCCCTTATGCTCATTGATGTTTCCATAGTACAGCATTTAGGGTTTCCTGGCCAAATTTTACTCATTCTTCAGGACTCAGTTTAGATGTTACTTCCTTTAATAGCCTGCCTGACCCCTTGAGGCTGAATTAGGTGCCTTTTCCAAATGTCTCCACAACTCAGTGTGTTTATTTGTTTCATAGCACCAAGCATGCTTTGTTGCAGTTGTTTTTCACTTGTCTGTCTGCCCCACTTGGCTTAAGCTCCTCAAGGGCATAGGAGGTTCTAACTCCTCACACTCTTCGGAGCATATGGTGAAATTCTGAATACAAGTAGTTTCTCTATGTTTGTTTATGAAGTGAAGGAAATTTTGTACAAGTTCTTTATTGATGAGAAAACTAACAAAGAAAGCTCAAGCAGCAAAACCAAGCTAGCAAGAAACCCAGACATTGGAGAATCTCACTATCAATGAGTCAGGTAGTCCGAGTTTCCCCTACTGAAATAATTAAATTATTTAACTTCCTCTGTAAAATGAGGGGCTTGTACTAAATCTCTCCCTAAGTTTCCTACTAGGGTTTTATACTTCCGTAAGAGATGAGCATAATAGTCTACTTGGAATTTATTAAAAATCACAAACTTGTGATATTTCTTACCCTAACAGAAAAGGACTTGGTTTATAAAGATCCTAGGCAATCGGTGTTTCTCTCACAACCCATTATTTATTTAATTCAGTACCTATTGAGCACCTACTGTGTGCCAAGTGTATAATGTCTTTTATTATAGACATTTCATAAGTGCTAATAAAAGAGTAAAAAGGACAAAATTCTCTATAAGGGCAGTTATTAAGACAGAAATCCAGTGACTTCATAAGGGAAGGTTATACAGAAGGCTATACAGGCACTAAGAACTGTTCTATTCAATTGCATTTAGAAATGGTTATGGAACTATTACATTGAACAAACGTGACTCATAGGATATAATCAATCATCGAGCCATACTTGAAATATTTCCCACAGAATTAACTCTTTTTCGGCTCTTGGATGAAATTTAGAGCAAGTTTCATTCTTCTGACCACTTTCAGGTATTTAAGATGGCTGTGGTCAGTAAATTAAAATGCCTGGATTCATGTAATAGTAAAAACATCAAGTTTGTTTTTAAGTGAGGCTTCCTTCCACAGCTCAGCCTGCTACAAAGGCTGCATTTGGTTGTGGGGTGTAGCTGTGCTCTTTCTCTTTTCTCCATCCCTGGCCCCTTCAGCTTTCTAAAAGTGATTTCACACTTCTCCTGGGTTGAAGGGTTGGCAAGAAAATAAGGAAAGGGGATTAGGAAAGCTCTTACTTGCCCGGTAGTATTGTAAAGATCTGAGTTCTCAGGCCTTGGCAGGCATTCGAAGTTGACTATTCTGTTGGTGTTACATGAATTCTTTAGAGTAACCCCCGCATGGGGCATCTCTTACCTGCATTTCTCTGTAGAGGTATGCATGCTTCTTTGTTGTGGCTGATCACTTACTCTTTCCATCTCCACCTTCTCTCTGCTGAGCTCTGTTCACCAATCCTCTGTGATAAGGTCTAAGCAGCCCTGTGCTGGCTTTCTCTTGTATGGGGTCCACATCTGATCCATGGAAACCACTTCCACTTTCTTTGCCATGGTAGACTCATAAAGGTGAGGAGGAAAAATACCAGGACATTACTAAAAAAAACCTCTCTTCTCATCTCTAGTTCCCATTTTTTAATATGCTTTTGATTTACATAAGGGGTTTAAAAGCCACATAAGCTAGTTTTGACAACAAATTTTACTAAGTGATGGTCCCATACCTTGCCTTAAAGATGTGGAATTGATGTCTTAAGTGCTTTAACTGAAACTTCCATTCTTTTGCATTTATACATCCACTGTGATGTTAGAGTGGCCAATTTCCAATCACATCTGTGAATTCTACTTGCCACATTGCTGTGACAAGTAGCTTTTTCCTGCCCTAGAGTCTTTGCCTAAGTGCAAGTTGATATCAAATCTCTGTATAATTTTAAGTCCTTCCTTATTTTCATAACCTAGGAATTGGGCACTATAATGTTTTCTATAGAAAGGCTCAGAATCATTGCATGTGGTATTGCAGGGTTTCCCCCCCAAATAATGTTTTATGAGATAGAAAGATGACATTAAATTTGGAAAGGAGTTGGATTTGGGTACCTCTGGGTTTCACTGGAGAAGCTGCATAGCATAATCATATTCATGCAGGAATGTGACAAAGGAAGCATATAAACAGCTTAATAAGCATGGATATGTATGGTATGAGATAATCAAAGCAAGCTAATAATAGCTACTCTAGAGATGAGCAAGTGGATGCTTTTCCACAGCTGCATCCTCAGAGGGATGATGTAGTATTTGTTGATTTTGCCATGGGACTTGTGGAAACAAAAGAGCTAGAAAGAAGATAAATGACATAGTAATTTTGAGTGGTTTGGCTCTAATGATACGTACAATGGCTATAACTACACATACTGAAGTTATCATAGCACTAGTAGTGATGCATTGCTCCATGTAATTATCAATTTTTAAGCTTCTACAACATTTTAGATATTTTTCCTGGGAGTATTTTTTTCTGTAGAGGGTTTTCCATTTTTCCAAATTTTGAGTGGTTTCTTGGAAGCTTGTTCAAATAATGACATAAAGGCAGGTATAAAACTGAAAGCCGTTAAAGGGAATCTTCATGGTTTCCCTCAAAATCAAGTGTTTTACGAAACCTTCAAATACGGTTTCTTCATGATTTATCAATTAAAAAGTCTGTCCAAAGAAAAGTGGGACCTTTGAAAAGGTACCACGGAGATGAGCAATGAATGATGATATATAGTATTTATTCTATACAATTACACTTTCTAGTCTTGTGTAACTTCTTCCTCGGTCCTTTGGTTTCACTCAGTCAAGAATGCCTTTTGGAAAATTATATATGGTTAATTCTGTGAGTTTGTCGTCAAATTTTAGAAAGGTAGGGTGACTTCAAAATAAATAGCATGTTATTATCCAAATAATTTTAGACATATCTTCTTGAGTACTGGCTTTTACTTCTATTTTTTGTGTAACTTCTTTTGTGCTTAACCACTCCAGGCATACAACTTTATGTGTGCACATGGAGTTGATATTTATCCATGCTTCTCAAGCAAACGCTTTATGTCAAATTTAAATCTTCCTTTGAGTAATTGTTTTGTGTCTTATTGTGTTACTGTGTCTTTACTGCAATTTGTGTTGTATCTTCTTTTGTAAGATACTGGGCTATTGTGAAAAGTGTTATGTGTGCAGTTCATGGAAACAACACCCACACCATTACTTAGCCACTGTGGGCACTGCCACCTCCTTCTTTTCTATCACCGCATGAAAGGCTCTCAGGAGTAGAAATGGTGTGACAGCCTTAAAGATGCAGCTAGTGTTCTATTGTTAATTAACGGAGAATAATGTTCATTTACAATTGGCCTCCATAACTGACAGCTAACCTGCCTGTTTTGAATTTCACACCATTTTGTGCTGGCTTAAAGCACAGTAGCAGATGTGATACACTTCATATAATGTACTGCTATAAATTGAGCATTACAGGAGGTACATTATCCACAGCCAAAGTGAAATGGTTGTATGGTAAGCAGAGAAATTATTGTGCTTCTATATGGATTGGCCTGCTTCACAAAATGTCAGGCAACAGAAAAGATTTTTCTCCACCTTAAAAAAAGGGCGGAAAGTACAAGTTATGTAAAACCACTGAGGCTGTATGTACCCAAGAGACTTGTGAGACTTACAGAATGACTTTTCCCTAAACAGCTCAAAGAGCAGTCTTTGGAATTTCAAGGCCCATGCAGAGGCAGTCCATGGACTCCTGGAGTCATAGATGTTAAGAGGGAAAAGGGACTGTGACCTGTTTTTCTTGATCTCCACTGGCCTCCTTCTCTTTTATAGGAAAAAACTGGGGGCAGGGTGAACTGGGATCCCATCAGCAAAGGCAAGGGGAAAAGGGGTAGAAACCAAGATTCAGATGGAAGGGAGCATGCCTATCTTCAGAAGCTGACCTCTCCCCGGGAGGCAGCGAGGCAGGCCAGTGTGAAGTGGTCAAATGGCCTGACTAGCTAAGGACAGTCCCAGTTGTTAAGGTATTGGGATGAGTCCTATAAGCCAGCAGAACACTGTTCTGGATGAAGTCCAGGTGGCAATCCTCAAAATCAGGCCTGGTTCCAGGTGATCAATGCAATCACAGCAGGTCCCTAACCAGAAGCTGAGGAAGTGGTGAGAAATCATATTGGCTTCCCACGGGAAGGGGACAGAGAAGATTGATGGGGAATCAGAACCTGAGCGAAGGGAACTGAGGTCCAGGCCAGAGATCTAACCCCCACAGAGAAGTGAAATGCTTGGCAGAGGAACTGAGGCAGGTTGGGAGTCACGGGGCTTTGGCCAAACTGGTGAGAGAATACTGAGACTCCAAGTCTATGTGGAGGCCAAATGTCCAAGTCTCCAGGCAACCGAACCAGTTTCCTCTATTAATAGGTCTAAGGCTGATGACACTGACCAGGACTGGCTCAGACTGGCTGGGGGTGGCTAAGAACAGTGCTTCTTAAACTTAAATGTGCATAGAAATAGTTCTGCATGGTATCACGACCCAGTGAAGACATGCTCAAGTCCTAGCCCCCTGGTCCTGTGGATATGAACCCATTTCTAAATAGGATCTTTGAAGATTTTATTAAAAAAAAAAAAACAAAACCAAAATGGAATCAGGGCGGGCCCTAGACCATTATATCTGGAGTCTATAAGCAGAGGTAATTAGGCCACCATTGTAGGGGACAGACGGGAAGAGAGACGGCCATGTGATGGAGGCAGAGATTGCGTCATGGATTGCGTCATCACGTGGATTGCTGGCAAGCCATCGCTGAAATGCTGCAGACTTCAGAGAAAGCATGATCCTGCTAAAGCCTTGATTTTGCATTTCTGGCCTCCAAATCTGTTAGACAATAAACTCGTCTTGTTGAAGCCAACTAGGCTATTGCAATTTGTTATTTGGTAAACTAAAACAGGAATTACCTGAGGATCTTGCTAAAATGCAGCTTCTGTTTGAGTAGGTCTGAGATAGGGCAGAGATTCTGAATTTCTCACAAGCTGCTGCTGGTCTTCTTGGGTAGGGTAGAGGACCAAAACTAGCTCTTCCTCCCTGCCCCCACTGCCCTACTCCCATTTCAGCTGTCAACATCTCCCTTCTCCCCGTCTTCATTGTTATCACGTCTAAGCATCTTCCTTTCCCTCCTTTACCTTTCTCCCATCCTTTCAACCCCTTTGCCCCACTGCACGTCTTCTGTCAAGACCACCATGAGAAAAAACAGCTTATGTTCAGAGAATAGAAGGAGTACGATAGCAAAAGCCAAAGCATTTCTCTTATTGTCAGTACACAATGAAATTCTTTTATGTCTGATAGACACAATTAGTATAGATTAATGGCTCTTTCAGTTACTGTCTCATAAAGGGCAGAAAGAATGTGTGACTTCATACCTCTCCCTCCAGATATATATGTGATCAGCTAAGAAATATCTAATGGGGGGTGTTCTAGTTTGCTAGCTGCTGGCATGCAGCACACAGGAGACGGATTGGTTTTCAATAAAACAGATTTATGTCATTAGTTCTTCAGAGGAAAGGCAGCTAACTTTCAACTGAGGTTCTTTATTACGTGGGAAGGCACAGGACGATCTCTGCTGGCCTTCTCTCCAGGCCTCTGGGTTCCAACAACTTTCCCCAGGGTGATTTCTTTCTGCGCCTCCAAAGGCCTGGGCTGAGCTGCGAGTGCTGAGATGAGGTATACTGAGCTGCTTAGGCTGTGCTACGTTGGGCTCTCTCATTTAAGCACCAGTCAATTAAGTCAAATGTCATTCATTGCAGCAGGCACCCTCCTAACTGACTGCAGATATTATTAGCAACAGATGAGGTTCACGTACCATTGGCTCATGTCCACAGCAACAGAACTAGGTGCCTTCACCTGGGCAAGTTGACAACTGAATCTAACTACCACAGTGGGGTGTACATGGGAACTCTGTATTTTCTGCATGATTTTTTCTGTAAACCTAAAACATCTCTAATTTAAAAAAAAAAAGGCCCCCCCCTGAAAAAATAAATATCTACTAAAAGATAAAGAAATCACAATGAGTTTACATGTTTGTTTTAGGTCCCTATTGCCTGAAAATGTACTTGTATATAGTAGGTATTGTATGTGTTTCCCCTTACAGCACTTAAAGGGATCACTAGTTCCTGGTTTACATTAAAATTAATCATATGCCATGGGTCTGATTTATTTCACCTCTCTCAGACAGTTTCTCAATCAGTAAAACAGTAATATCAGCATCTTCCCAATTTACCTCAGCAGATTTGTTGTTGAAATTCTACGAGATAATATGTGAACTACTTAAAGAAATATCTAACACTATATAAATGCAAGCTGCTTTTCTAGTAAATACCTGAAACTGAGCAGTTTTAGAATTTGGAATCTTGTGCCATACGGTGTTGATGCCCTGGACTCTTTGAAGTCATTTGTGTTCAACAGGTGGAAGGATTGGGGAATTTGGTTTAAATCCACCCCACGTGCCTCATCTCACTAGATAGATTTGAGTGCTGGAGTTATGTGGTGAAACTAGACATGCATGCATGGAGTTTACAGATTAGCACACTATTTATAGACAAACAGATAGACAATCTCAGTAGACATAGTCAAATGTCGTGATAGAATAAAGACGGTGGGGTCACCCAACCCAGGCTTGGATGGTCATAGAATGCGTCTTTGACCATGTAATATCTAAGATGATGACACAGGAGAAGGTAGAAGAAGTTTGGAGAAAGGGCAAAAAGGAGGAAAAGGGTGTTCTAGGAAGAGGAAGGGGCATTTGCATGCTTCTAGGGGCAGGAAAAAGCAATGGAACGGCTTTAGGGCTTTATAATAAAATCTCTGGATCACTTTGCAAACGGACTTCATACTGTTTTTGAGGACAGGCTCAATGTGGGCTCAGCGCGGGCTCAGCATGGCACACATTTTCGTGGGTTTTCCCGTGACCCCTTGCCTGCCCCAAGCCTGCTGACCACTCCCCTGACAGCCTCCCCCCCTACCTTGCTTGGACTTTCCTTTCGACAGTGTAGAGCTCTGAAGAGGTGGAAAGAGGCTTTTCTCTTTTGAAGGAGCAGCATTATTAGCAGAGAAGGAAAAGTCTCCCATGAGCTATGGCAAAATCCTGTAGATTGGTTTATGAATCAATGTAGCTTAGGCTAAAGCAACCTAATTTCCTGAAAGCCACTCCATGGCTTTAGGCTTCCAGAGGGGCATAAAGCATGTAGGATATTTATTCTTAGTTAAAATTAAATGGAAATAGAAAGAACGTGAAGAAATATTCTGGGAGGGGGCGGGGCTAATATTAAAGAAAAAAATTAAAGGCTGCAATGGAACGTGGGCTGAGTGTGTATATATATATAGCATTTAAGAAGGTCTGGCAGTACACACACGTGTGTGTGTATGTGTATATGTCTATATCTTAAGGTATTAAATATAACTAATCCTGAGTAATTGGGTTTCATATGATTTTTTATAACTTTTATATTATGAAATATGCATTCAGAAAAGTGGATGTGTAGAAATGTACAGCTTAATGAATTTTTATGTAGGGAACATCATGTAACATGGCCTGGAAGCCCCCATATTCCCAATTCCTCAACCATAACCCCACGTCACCCCACCCCGGAATTCAGCACTGCCCTTACTTTTTTGAGGGGGTAGAGGGTGGGGGTGGGACGTGGGCAGGATCCAGGAATCGTTCCTGGGTCTCTGGCATGGCAGGCAAGAATTCTGCCACTGAAGCACGTTGTACTGCCCTGCCGTTACTGTTATGAAAATCTTTGCGGTGGCCGGGGCAGGGCTTTTCTTTATAGCTTTGCCACCTAAGTATCTATCCCTAAATATTATAGTTCAGCTTTTTCTGTTTTTATTTTTTAACTTTAAAATAGGAGCATATGATTTTTGTGTCTGATTTCTCTCAGCATTAGTCTTCTAAATTTCATCTGAGTGGCTGAGTGTATGGTGTTCATTGATTTTCATTGCTGCATGATATTCCAAGTTTGGACACAGCACAAGTTGTTTATCCACTCGACTGTTAATGAGCATTTTGCTTTGTTTTCTGTTGGGGCTATTACAAATAAATTTTCTATTCATCTGGTGCTTATATGCACACATTTCCATTGGATTAATACTGCGGGATAGAATTCCGGCTCATTGGCTATGCATAACTTTAATTTTAGTAGATAATATCACTTTCCCAAAACAGCAGTAGCAATTAACACTCCCTCCAGCAGTGTATCAGAGTTCTCATTGCCCTACGTTGGGTTTCATGTAATTATTTTTCTTTTGCTTGTCTGGATTATCTATTTTTCTCTATAATACACATGTTGGTTTAATTAGGCAAAATGCTATTTTAACATTTTTTAAAAAGTGTCTTGCCCAATGGGGATGTTACTTTCCAACTGTTTAATTGAAGTAGATCATTCTTACAGAAAACGTTCACGGATCACAGATATATGGCACAACAGATCTTCACAAAGTGAACACACCTCTGTAACCACCACCTGGGTTAAGAGATAGAAGTTTGCAGTTCCCTATAAACCACCTTTGCCCCCTGCTAATGACAATGTTCTCCCTCCTCACGAAAGGTAAACTATTATACTTATTTCTAACCTAGTATGTTAGTTCTTTTACCTTATAAAATTGATACAGTAGAGTATGCATTATTTTGCTTCTAGCTTCACTCTCTCCAACATCGTGAGATTCATCTATGTTGTGTGCCATGCTAATTTGTTCATTCGTTTATGTTCTTGCCCCAGCGAGGCAGAATTGACCTCAGGGTGCACACCTGCTCCATACTGCTTTAACTCATGGAATGCATTGGCCAGTGTCACCCATGGATTAGGATGCCTTGTAGCCATTTGCATTTTGGTGGTTTCCCCAGTCTAAATACTATACTGGGGGTGGAGGAGCTGTAGGGAAAGATTGTGATACCCAGGGCACCCAGTGACTTCCCAAATTGGGGCTCAACCTGGAATTGTTCCCTTCTCGTTTACCTAAAATGCGCATTTTCAGGCCGTACATTTCTATGTAAAACAGAGCTGCCATAGGATTTTATGGGAAAGGTGCGCTGTTTCGGGGATCCTGGGAGTTCAAGAAGTTTACAGCTGGCACTCAGCCATAAGGAGAGCCCTTGGCCCAGAAGGAGGAAGCGCTTCAAGCTTGTGCTGGTACAAGAAGGAAAAGGGCACTTGCAGCAGCATGAATCACAGCCTCCAAAACTTTCTACGGGAAGAGAACGGGGAGGGGAAATCCTAAATCTGTTTTCCAAAAAGGAAAGATAAAATCAATGGCTCCTCTTTTTAACCCTTTCAAATAAGCAATGCTAAACCCTTCTACATACACTGCTTAAATCCAGCTTTTGTTATTTTAAACAAAATGTCAACTGGGCTTGAGCTCTTTAAACAGAATCTTGATATGAATCCATTAAAAAAAGAAAATCACCGAATAGGCTTTCGGATGGTAACTCTGAAAAGTTATGAGTTGAATGTGTAGTAAATGCAATTTCTTTTCTTTTCTTTTTCTTTTTTTCTTCTCTAGGCCTTGAACTGTAATTATTAAAGCTTCAGACGTCCCCAGTGATATCAGCTAGATGATCAAATTTAGATCACAGGAATGAAATGACCTAAAGTGTGCCACCTAAAGTGTGCCTTCACTGCAGTTCTACACAAAATATTTCAGCTCAGATAATTCTCTTCCCTCCTCACTGCCTCTATCTCCCAGACCATAGGTCAGTAAATTTAACAACAGGATTCAAAATTATCAAATTGATTTTCAAAACAAAGAATTTCATATATAAACACAGCAGGTATAATTTTTCCACCGCAAACACAGAATAAAACATCGGTGAAACCATGTACAAAAACAATAAGTCAAAATGCTGAAATTTAGGAGAACTTGTTGCTAAAGCAGTTTATTTGAATGAAGAGCCTACGGCTTAACTTTCTAGAAAACAGGAAGGAAGAACATTTCATAGATAGCTGGTTGAGAATAGTTTTTAAATCAGTGATAGTACAAATTTGTCTATGCATGTCTAAGTCATTTTGAGTAAGGAAAATGTATTTAACCTTGTAGAAAGTTAAGCTGTGTGAAATCAAGATTTCAACAAGTTGAGCAATGCAAAAGTGTTTTTGTTATTCTTAGTGTAAGAAGATTAAAATCCTCTTTCCTCCTACCTTTCCTCCCCTCCAGCAGAGGCAAGGAGAAACTCTTAGAAAGACTTTGGGTGGCAAGATGTTATATAAGGCTTCATTTCTATCAATACCTTTGAATCCTTACTTACCAATCTTCCCTGTTATTTCATGAAAAGAGGATCCCAAATGTGTCAAAAAGTGTGGAAGCTATATAACCTAGACATAATTCTCGGGGGTTTAGGACAGAAATTAGCAAATATATTTCAGCTTGAATATTACCCATAAAGAATACAGACCTTCCCATTTATGCGTAGATGAGTCAGAAATCCCACCATCTTGCTTCATAAGGACCTGTGCTCTACTGGAAAACCCAAGCATGAGGGTTGCCATGAAAATGACCTCCTAGAATTGGGTTGGCTCAGTACAGGTAAGTTTAGTAAGAATTGTCCACCTTCTGTGGGTACTAGAGGAGATCAAACACTAGACCGAGAGACAGATGGTGTTGGGTTTCAATACTACATCTGCCACTAAGTAATTGCATGATCTTTGCCAATTTACTGCAGCTCTTTGGACCCAGATCTTGAGTGGTCAGAGTAGATTTTCCAAGGATCCTTCCAGTTCTAATGATATTGCATTGCATAAGTTATGTTTCTGAGACTACAATTAAGGGATAGAACAATCTTCTCTTCAGTATTCCACATCCAGCTGGATTCGTCAACCCTTTTCCTTTCTCATTAATGCACTGAAAGTCCGGGTGGGAACCTAACTCATTCCTGCCACCAATCTCAGGTCACTTTTCAGATGCAGATTCAACTGAAAGTGCATTAGCACTCTATCTCTTTAGGTTCTCTTTGCTCCTTTTTCTGATATGAGAATTCCCATAGTGTTCCCACTATGCCAAAACTAAAGTATGAGAAGGGCTAGGTCTAGAACTTTGGGCTGCCACATGTGTTTATGACACTCCCTGGAGAACACAGGATCCATAAATAAATGAATTTCACTGCTTTTAACCTTTGAGAGTTATATGGATGGTTGTCAGCATTCAATCATTGTAATTGGCACTCTGACGGCAATTTGAAATATTGTGTTTTAAAACATCATCCAACAAGACCTGACACGTAAGAAAATATTCCTGCACTACAAACTGTGCCGCACTGAGGAGCTGCAAACTAGGAACAGATACACTCCTCCTTACGAGGAGCCCTTCCTGTTTTGTTGGCTAGCATGGTTTCCTAAGTCTCAGATTGCAACAGTACTATTCTGCAATTCCATGGCTAGCTATTTCGGGAGCCTAACACAGCAGGACAAATGTGCACAAGTCCACACGGTATGACAGAAGAATTAAAAATGTATTTACCATCTGTTGGTAGTTTCCTTGTGGGGCTCTTTTCTTTTCCTCTCCTACAGCCACAAATAGGGTCTTCTCACTTCCTTCCAACTTCAGAGAGCTGAGTTCTTTCCACATCTATGGAAATGCATGGCTTTAAAAATTTTTTTGTCTCCTTCAAATTTCACAGACCATTGAACTCTGAAACTATTTTAGTTTCTAGGATCATTTCCCTCAACTCAAAGTAGAGTGAGTCTGTGAAGAACTTGAGGTGTTTTATGCTTTTCATGTGGCCAGGTTACTTTTGGATCTTATACTTTATACTTGGGTTCTAGTCATGGTGGACTCTGGAAAACTTGGGGGTGGAATAAGAGAAGTCAAACAAAAGCTAATCAAAAGAGAATTAAATCCTTAAATTAGCCTTGAGAATTCATGTTGGTGCTTTATAATCTAATTAGTACTCATCATAATGGCATATGCCAGATGGGAGACAAGATTCC
Source organism: Tamandua tetradactyla (assembly GCF_023851605.1). Taxonomy (NCBI): domain Eukaryota; kingdom Metazoa; phylum Chordata; class Mammalia; order Pilosa; family Myrmecophagidae; genus Tamandua; species Tamandua tetradactyla. Next base: position 19,876,898 of record NC_135351.1, on the reverse strand, counting down.
TAATGGGAAAGTGTCCTAAGAATGCAAGCATACACTTCAAGTGAGAGCCACTTCCAGCCATGTAATGGAGAAGGTAAACACCATAAGCTGCAATATCATAATTTTGTTAGTTGGGTCACCAGTTAGGATGATCTGAAGCCATTTGTGGAATATGTAGAAATATTCAATTCTCAATGAAAATGACTAGCTTTAATTTCTGGGAGACATGTATTTTCAATAAAAAATAAAATCTAATAAGCAGAGATTGGCATTAAAAATGTTTCCTTATCCATAAATTGCAGGTTAAAGAGGTGGATTCCTTCACCTTGAAATTGATGTTAGATGACCCTGGACTTTGGACAGGTCCTTCATGTTCTGAGCCTCAGTTTGCTCACCTAAGAAATGGGGATCATTGTGTTGTTGTGGGGAGTAAGCAAAGCGCTTATCACAGTGCCTGGCAGAGTAAAAGCTTGATAAATGGTAGCTTAAAAAATTATACTAGATACTGTGTGCTTTGGTGTTTGGTTTCTTTAGTTCAGCATGTCTTGAGATTCATTAATGCTGTTGCATATTATCTGTAGTTTGTTGCTTTTTGTTGCTGAGTAGTATTCCATTGTTGTATATGGTAATTTGTTATCCATGTAGCTATTGATGGATATTTTGAGTTATATCCAGTTTTAGGTTATTACAAATAAAGCTGCTACAAACAAACAAAAAAGTTATACTAGAAGCTGAAGCTGTGCTACTTTATCTCAAAACTTGCTGCCAGATGCATATATTCTCTTTGATTCTGGTTTTCCATTTTTGCTTTTTTACAAGTTCTCCACAAATCTGAACCTGACTGTACAACTTGGCTCAACGCAAACTCAGCTTTAGCAGTCATATCTGACGTACTTTAGTCCACGATTGAGTAAATAGAAGAGGTACCATTGCTTGGACAAGATGGACTTGTTTTGGGTTGGCTTCTAAGGAGATGATCCCTGTGTCGGGGGTTTATAAAACTTTGCACACAGTAGGTCTTCAAATATTATTGATGAATTCATTTAACATTTGACGAATATTATGAGTGTCATGCATTGTTCCAGGTGTATCGATGAATGAGACAGAGAAGAATCCCTGCCCTCCTGGAGACAGACAATAAAGGAAAAAGTAAATGACACAGAATGTACAAGGTGATGAGCTTATGGAAAAACAGAGCAGGGCAAGCCGGACCAGGAGTGCTAGAGGCTGCGTTTTTTAAGTAGGCAGTTAGAGTAGGCCTCAGTGGGAGGTTGATGCTTTAAAAAAGGCCGAAGAAGGAGAGAGTGCAAGCCACATGGCTGTCCGAGGGAAAAGCATTCTGAGCCGAGGAAATCAATGCCTGGATTGTCTGAGTAACAGCAGAGGGGACATGGGGCTCGGGCGTGGGAGCGAGGGGAGAGCAGTCGGAGATGCAAACCTAAAAGTTGAGATGCTAAAAGCTGATGGTGTGGGAACTTCTAGGCCATTTAAGGACTTCGACTCCAGGTGGAATAGGGGAACCACTGAGCAGATTTGTGGCATCGTATGATATGGATAATGGACTGGTGCGAGCAGGGGAAGGTGGAAGCAGAGAGTCATTCAGGATGCTTTTGCAATAATCCTAATGAAGGATACTGGTGGTTTAGCCCTAATGATATCAGTGCCAGTGTGAGAAAAGTTGGATTCTGCATGTTTTTTTTTTTAAGATTGAGCTAACTAGGTTTGGGGGCAGATTGGATATGGGGTGTGAAAGAAAGAGAGGAGGCAATGGTTCAGCAACCCTGAAAGGTTGCTAAGGCTGGAGTTGTCATTTACTGAGATTTCTATGCAAGAGCTGGTTTATGCATTGCCTGGTGGCCATGATAGTAGAGATAGCTCTGGATTCTGGGCTTGAGTGCAAGATCTTCTCCCACCTGCTAGAGGACCTGAAACAAATGTCTTCCGGTGGGTCTTTGAAAGATGAGAGTCAGAATGATTGAGGTTTTCACAAGCACTCTAAGAATTTTTTTTCTCTTTGAAAACAATGCATTTTTATTGAGACATATTTACATACCATGCAATCCATCCAAAGCATAGAATCAGTGGCTCACACTATCATCATATAGTTTTGCATTCATCACCATAATCAATTTTAGAACATTTTCATTACTCCCCCCAAAATAAATAAATAGCCAAAACATCCCATACTCCTTATCTGCCTCCTCTATTAATTTTTGGTCTTTATTACTCATCTACCCATACACTGGATAAAGGGAGTAGCAGTCACAAGATTTTACAATCACATGGTCACATGATAAAATCTACGGAGTTCTACAATCATTGTCAAAGATCAAAGCTGCTGGATTACAGTTCGACAATTCTAGGTATTTCCTTCTAGCTATTTGAATACACTAGAAAGTACAAAGAAACATCTATTCAATGAGTCAGTAGTTATAATCATTTGTTAGTACCTAATTTCTCAGTTACAACTCCTCCCTCTCATTTGGTTATTTTCTCAATCTTCAGGGATATCTGGGCAATGACAATTTTAACTTCTGCATGCTGTAAAGGGGTGTTGACCTTTTGGGGTAAAGGAGTAAAACTGGTTGATGTTCTTGGAGAGACTGCTACCTCTGGATTTCAGGGCTTATCTAGCATAGGAATAATCTGGAGACCTTACGTTTCTGAAAAAATAAACTTCCTAAGAAAAACATGTATAGAGTCTTGGAGCCCAGGGTATTCTCTAGGGTTTTAGGAGGAAGACTGTTGGTGGGGGCTTCCCAAGCACTTTCATAGCACTCAGATGGTCAGTAAATAAGTCAGCCAGTGTCTCTGTTGTATTTCCTCAATGCCGAACAATTTGTTCAATGTTTGTAGTTTGTTTCTCACCCCACCCCACACACTGAAAAGAAAACAGCTGAAGAGGAAAGCTGGGCCCATTCTGGCGACCAGCAGGGGGCGCTGAGGAGCCCTGGTGAAGCTCTGGGAGGGGAGGTCTCCCGGTAGCCCAGCTCAGTAGAGCATGTGAGCTCTGTACTCTCTTTGGTTAGTGGCCAGGAGCAGAAACCAGGTGTTGTTTCCAGGACTTTCTCCATGACTTTTGGATTCCACTGGGCCTGTTTACTGAAGAGAGAAGAATGCAACAGATCTGTAATCACAGATCTGAGAAAGAGGGCAAATGGACAATCACATGGAGAACAGTTGAGGGTGAGGGAGTCACAAAATCGTAGCAACGGATGAAAGAACAGTTGCACACTGGAATTGTAAGTGGAGGTCAGATGGGTTCGGGAGTCACAGGAAATGTGCAGATAAGAGCTACTCTCACTTAGGATACCCTCTCCTGTGCTTTTGGCTCCATTTTTTTGTTTGTTTCCTATTAGAGGTTTAAAATATATTGTAGAAACTGCAAAGAGTAAGAAAACAGCACTTCTGGGGCTGGTATGCTGGGCAAAGCAGCAATGTTGTCTGGATTATCAAGGAGGACTTCACAGAGGTGGTGACATTTGGGATGGGTCCCAACGTATGAAATGGTTGGGGAGAGGAGAAAAGGTTTTCCTTGTCGGGGGGAGAAAGTATATGCAAAAGCACCATGTTTTTTCACGTACATACCCTTCACCTACTTAAGTGGGGGTGAAACAAAAGCATCTTTAAAGTCCTGTGCTGTCTATTTAATCTGCATTCCCCACACACATACATGGTTTTGAAAAAATGAGAGAGAAGTTGTTTCTGGTTTTATTTACGTGCAGAAAGAGTCACATGATAAGCTGGAAGAACACCAGGAGTGTAGAAACGAAGGAGTTAATTATTGGATACATTTGCCAAAGCACAAATATGGAAACCCCGCCCTCCGCCAGATCCGCAGGAATCAAATGCCTGAATGTGGCATAAATTTCTCTGCCCTAATTGTATAAGGAGATCTGCCAGTATTTTCCTCTGATATATTCCTCTCTGCACAAAGGGGCGAACTGGGTTCTGAAAAACCTGATGGTGACCTGAGATATGCAATTCTGAATCACCACCATAGATCTAGGAGAATTAACTCTTCACGGACCTTCCCAGGTAGGCACCGAAGCTTGTGGTCTCTGAGACCAGAAACAGGGTCTGGCTGGGTTTCTGTCCAAGAGCAACTCCCCTTTTTTGGCATAAGAATGTACAGGATGCCAGTAAAGTTCATACTGGGTCACCTACGTCTCTTTAAAAGCACGATGATTCATTGCTGGGGGTCAGAGAGAGAAGCTAGTGAGGGGGAAGGAAGTGCTGAGGAGGGGGGTGGAACAAAGTAATTATGAAATTGACAGTTGAGAAAGATAGCTCTGGGAGTTATGCGAGTGACATGCTCTTACTATTGGTACTTAATCTCCAACTTTTAAACCAGGAAGTTGAGGCACAGATCATGATATCTGACTTTCTTTAGGAGGAGATGCATCAGATGCCTCACACATTTATTACGATGGCAATGAATTAATTTCTCTTTGTATCCGAGGAAGAAGAAAAGCTCTCCCATGACAGTATAGTTAGAATAAAAATGTGGCTACAGTGGGATGAGTGAATCATTTGTCTTCTACTAGATTTACTCACATTCTGCCTGACAAGGTCTCCCATTCTGTGCATTCATTTTGTACTTAAAAAGGGAATCTTGGTAATTTACAGTTGAAGTCTCGAGTGCTATTATTTTGCTCTGTCAGAAAACATCTGTTGCAGGAGATAACGTTTCAGGTCCCTGCCACAGATGCAAAGCAAATCAGTTCCTACATTAGTCAGTCTTGAGAACTTCTCAAGTCTCCCAGCAGTTAAACTTTGGAGAGGATGACAGAAAGGGGTTCTGCAAATATCAGACTGCCTGAGCGCCCTTGCTGGAGTCCTGAGAGCAGTTTTTAGTTTATATTTTTGCCAAAAAAGCAAAGTTTGCTGCAACATTTTTCTCAAACTCTTTCTCTTTGGAGTAAACTTGTAAATGCCTCATAAAATGATTTTCTTAAACTCTGGCCCTCATGGGGTCACCTTTCCCTGGGCGATATGGACTCAGGCAAAATAAAATACTGGGAGAGCTTACAGCCATGAGCTTTAATGTCATGAAGTTAGAGTAGCAAGGAATTTTGCTTTCCTCCTTCCTTCAAAAGTCAAGATATACTTTTTTAACCCGTTGTTACCCATGATCTTATTTTGAAGGTACGCTGAGCTTAACGTGTGACCCACCAACTGCCAGTGCCACGTGTTTAACCAGTGGTAGCTTCTGCCTTTCATTTTAATTTGGAAAAGGTATTTCTTTTGAGGAAACAAAATGCCAAGTTGTTAATGAAATGCTTTTAAAGATTTCTAAGTGCTCCTGGCCAGTACCAAGCAAAGTTCAGTGCACTCATTCTAAGCTTTAATGTCATCTGTCTCCTTTTCATGCATAAAGACTCATGTTCTTTAGACAATTGAAATCCTAAATCCCGATATTTCATGGGTCATTGTCTTACATTCAATCTTGGTCAGAATTACATTGATAAAAATCACTCTAGGTTTTGTTCACAAAGCAAATCATTATAGTTAAAAATCATCTCCATTTCCTTTTTTTTTATTTTGCCTGGGCAGGCACCAGGAATCAAACCTGGGTCTCCAGCATGGCAGGTGAGAACTCTGCCTGCTGAGCCGTCATGGCCTGCCCTTCATTTCCTTTGAAGTATCCTATTGTACTGAACATATTAGACCTTTTAAAATAATAATAATAATAATAAAAGCCAGATTTCCTTTTGGAGGCCTTGATGCATTCTCTAGTTAAGCAGCAAATTATATAATTTTCATTATTAAGCCCAAAGCCATCTGTCACTAGAAGGTATCAGCCCCAAACCATTCAGCCATAGCAGCAAAACCAGCTGTAACTCTGGAATGCCTGTGCTTTGTAAAACAGAGCATAGGTTTTCCATCACCCTAGGATGGCACAGTAGTGGTCTCATGCCCAAACATGAACAAGTAAAATTCAATTAATGAAAGAGAGAACAAGTAAGAGAGGGAGGACAATATGAAGTGGAATTCAGTGGATACCATTTACCTGTATCTGAACACCCCACAAGACAGAGGAGCTTACTGGATTTTTTTTTTTTTGCAGGCCCATAGCTGATCTATCAGAGAAATTACGCTGTCACTGAGGATTTATTCTCAGGCGTCATTATAACAGGGGTTAAGTTCTGCAAGGGAGAAACCAGGGGAAAGTACAAAACTGACTCATATCTCCCACCCGCAACAGAGGGCAAGCTAGGATTCCAAGATCTACAACTGTGGGTTCTTTGAACTAATTCCTGTGCCCCCTTCCGACCTCCCACCATCTACCTCAAGGCTATCCATTAGAAATATAACGTGGGCCACAAGTGTAATTGTAAACTTTATAGTAGCCACATGAAGAAAAGTTCAACGTAATGGGTGAGATGATTAATTTTAACAATATATTTTATTTAACCCCATATCCACAATATTTTCACTTCAACATTTACTCAATACAACAATTATTAATGAGCTATTTTCTATTCTTTTTTTTTTTGGTACAGCTTTAAAATCTAGGGTGTATTTGTATGAGTCCCATTTCAAGGCTGACCATATTGGACAAAGCAGACCTAATGAAAGCAGGTGCTTTTGTTTTTAATTGTAGACAGAGTATTATTTTAAAAGAACCTAATGTGTGTACTGTTAAGCCATAAATTGTGGGCAGATATTTAAATACAATTTTAACTATATTCTTGAGTACATGACGATGATAATGTCACTGTCACCCAGAGGCTTGTCCTCCTGTAGTGCAGGCAAAGGGGCAAGGATGAAGATTCAGCACTGTGTATCATAAAAGTCTCCTTGCCAAGCTCCTAGCCTGGCTACTTAGTTAGGGCGTGGCTATATGACCTCAGAGTCCACTGTGTGAATGGTTTCATTTTTGTTTTTAGTTTATTGTACTCTTTTAGTCTCCCCAGCTTTATTTGTGTGTGCAATCTCAGGAAAGTATAGTGGTTTTGCAAGCACATAATGGTTTGCTCAGATTTAAAAGTGACATATGTAGGATAATACCCTCCTTCTAACAACCTGTTTAAGGGTCAGTGTTTCCATTAAAAATGCAAACTTTCCAGGATTTATTTCCCAGCCATCACAAATAGCTCTGGCAGAAATTCGGAGAAATTTTGTTCCTGAGCAACTGCCCTCTCCCAGGTTTTCAATGATTCTGGTATTTGAATCTCAGACTTGAAAGCCTGATTGGTATGATGATTCTGAGAGGGGCTGGGCCAATCACTGAGGAATCCTCCGAATCTTTTTGTTTTATCATGGTAAATATTAACCTTTTTCAAAAGATAAGATTTGTTCTGCTGTGAACTCTCTGCACACTGTGTCTTATTTGTCTTTGTCTTGTCAGTGCCTAGTCATTGTAGGTCCGTAATAAATGACTGCTGGGGAAATAAGTAAATAAAAAGTAATTTGAGAATTAAGACAGTGTCTTTTCAGTAATCACTACATAGTACTTTGAAAAACTGTTGAAACTGTCAAAAACAAACAAACAAAAAAAACACAAAAACAATGACCATGTGGCTGGATCCTTAATCTCTGTGATTTCATTCATCTGTGAATACCTCGAAGGTTTATTCTAACAATTAAATGACATATAATGAAAGCATGAGTTGGTTCTACAACTTTTTTGAGGCTGGGCTTCACCATCGATCTTACCTACATTTTGGGAGCTTTTGAGGATACGATACCAAAGAGCTATGGAAAATATCAAAATGCTGCATAGACACAATTGGAACGTATATTCTTGCTACTCCCAGGCTTAAGGACGAACCCCTACAATTACTGTCACTGTAAGCATTGCAAAAAAATGTACATACTTCATATAATTTGTGTGATTCCAAATGAAATGAATTTCTCTGATGCATGGTTAATTGCACTGGGTTAACTTAACGCCAATGTTTTTAGAGTAACAGGATTTACGCTTAGAATTGCCTTGTTTTGTTATCATGTGATCTTGACTTTTGACAAGAGAAAAACTAAGACATTTTATGACTTCTGAGGTCCACTTTCTTTTAAACTTTATACAACTCTAAATAAATATATCAACATTCTATTAAGCTGTCAAAGGCTGTTCTGATCTGTTCAATTATTTGGCTGTTATAACCTGGCAAGCTGTTTTGGTTTGTTTGTTTTATCTTGTCTTATACTACATAACAGTCTACTTCCAATAAAAAGGTATACTACAACGTAGAATCTGCTAGGCTTTGGGGGCCTGTACACTGTTTTATTAAGCACTCTCGTGCTCCCTCTGCTGCCATAAGGAAAACATTCACGTCTGAGACCCCAGTACATTTCTTAGCATAGTGTTCTCTTTTGACAATGATGATACAGATTTGTGCATAAATTAGGACTCTTCTGAAATGGAGTACTATCCGTTCAAAGCATATAATGTAATAATTTTTTTAATACCAAAAATCACAAAAAGGAGAGGAGGGAGTGGAAAGGAACAGATAAAAGAATTAAGTTCTGCACCTGTGGCCAAGTTCATTTAGCTAGAGCCCTGTAGTATAAACCAATGTTCCTCACAAGTACTTGGGAATCGCCCCGGGGGTCTGGCTAAAATGCAGATTTGCGTGCAAGAAGGGCTGGGGTGGAACCCTTGATTCTGAATGTCTGTAAAGCTCCCAGCTGCTGCTGCTCCAAGGACTACTCTTTAAAGAAGCAGGGATATAATATATAATTATATGATATAGTATTCACTTGATAGCCCTTTTTAAACCTTCCGAATTAGACACTACCAAAACAATAAAATAGATGCGATTATAATTATTTATCCATGGTATTTAAGCAATCCAGAGCACAAGCTAGGTAGTGAGTCTCAGCAGGCTTTATTTCTAAATTTCCTTTAATTTCAAAGGTTGACTTACACTTGTCTGAATATAATACGAGGTTTATGAATAGGACTCTAGGACTATATATTTGCCTACTGGCTGCTTGAAAGCCCTGCTCTTCTTCTTTCACTGAGTTTTTATTTTGCATGAGAAAATCTTGTTTTTAAAGAACCAGTGCCTGTTATTTGTGGCTGTGTGTTTAATATTTTGCCATCTGAGAACAAAGTATTTCAGGGCTAATGGTAACAAAAGTGTATCATGAGCATTTATGTTTATGTTGGACCTTGCAGAGAGAAATAGTTACAGATTTTAGTCACAGTTTATGGCTTTAATCTTAATGGCTAAAAAAGTAAATGGCACATTTCCTATTGTTTTTACTGTTTGGTGAGTATACATATTTAGCTTGCTTGAGGGAATATTTAAATTAATGGACTAGCGCTAATCTGAATTATGTGTTTTAATTTGCTTAAGGCTGTTAAAACAGCATAAATTAACTGCTTCTGTCACTGTAATAATTAAAATATTTGCTCTTTTTTTATTGAAAAGTCTCTAAATGTAAGATGTCTAAAAGTAGAGTGGAGGTGGGTTGGGCAGTCTGCAGATGATGAGTTGGAATAAAAACATCTCAGTTAAGCCAAAAACATGGCAACCAATATTTTCTGCTATAAAAATATTTTAGATAAATTTAGTTTTTATGAAAGCTGTCTGAAACGGAAAGAAATGGCAGAAGCTCTGTGCTTCTTCACAGGCTAGTAACAGTAATACCTGTAGCTCAAAGCCTACATCTTGTCCTGGTAAAGCCAACAAGCCCCGGCTTGATTCGGAAGTCGGCTCTGCCAAGTGAGGGAAGAGATATTATGTGGTTATGTTCTCCGATATTAACCTTCACTTTGATAAAGCTTGTCAACAGAAACAAAACCAAGCAGAGCCTTTCCAGGAAAATGATTTTAACTGTCCACTAGAGGCTGTAATGAGACCAACAATGTCACTTTAGACCAACCAGAGGTTTAAATTGTAACAATCATTGATTTTTTTAAATGGAAAAAAAAAAAGTTGTAGAATTGAGTAAGAGTGAACAGTAGTATCTCTATTTAAATAGCCCCATATATGTGCTCGGAGTTTCAAAATGTGAAAAAAAAAAATTTCGGGGCTCACTACCTTCCTAGTTAGTATATTTATTTTTTACTTTGGGAAGCACACGGGTTCTACGATAGTGTTGCTTAAATGCTTTTCTCTCGGTGATTCTGTATCCTGCTTTCAGTTGGTGACTAAGCCTTAAGTCATACGGAAATTCGGCCAGAGGCGTTTCAAATACGGAGTACGGTCAAACTTACGTGGAGAGGTCGTGCTTCTGTACGCTTGGTTCAGAGTATCTCAAGGAGGTCAGATGCTACTCTGACACCTACTGGCCTTCCAGAATGATCTGCAGCAAGGAGAACGCTGGCCGAGCTTCCTTGGCACGGAGATGCCTTTTCCCCAGGTGCCACACCTGTGGGCGAGGTGCACCCCACCAGTGAAGGTTGCTTCCCACCGAGCTCACACCGCAGGCGGTACACGCAGAGGAGGCAGGGCGGCGGAGAGTTAGAGGATCCGACTGAAAAATAGAGTCCGGAGGAAGTTCTTCGGCGTGGATTCTCGAGAACTGTCATTTGATGCTCGGTTGGCTTTTTCTATCTCCTACACTGCTTACCTCATTTCCGATTAAATTAATGATCCCGAATTAGCCGGAGAGGAGTTTGCGGGTCGTCACTCCCGGCTGGAGCTGAGCAGTTCAATATCTAAAGCAGATTTCCGGACCTGCAGAAAGAGAAAGGAGGGAAGGCGCAGAGGTCACCAGCTTTCGCCCGCAGTGAAGGTGAAGGCGCACGTGGAGTCGAGAAGACCCTTAAAACTTTCCTGAGTTGCGAAGACGAGCAAACCCCGCGGCCCCAGGGTCTGGGTTCCGGAACGGCCGGCTCTAAATCGGTTTCGGGGTTAACCTGCAGCTGGTGATCCGAATCAGCCCTCGCAGTCGCTTCTAAGGAGCGCCGGGGACCAAGGGCACGTCGGGGTTAGAGTGGAGCTGACCTTCCCTCCCCCTTCTCCCCCTTTCCCCCTCCCCGGGTTACGCACTGGCTCTGAGCCAGGCTTCAGCTGGCGCCCGCCCCCCCCCCCCCCAGGAGGGTCTCCCAGCGTGCCAGAGTTGCACCCCGCTGTTCGTACCTCCTCCCCGGCAAGGTGCAGGGACCGGGGTTGGCGCGCGGGGACCCACAGATCACCGCTAAAATGACCTCATCGCCTCCGCTCCCCGCCCCTTTCGCAAACCTAGAAGGAACCGGGCCCGGGTCCTTGTCTCCCCCACGGAGCCACTCTGTCGGGATGGGAAGTGGCGGCGGAAAGGAGCCGCCTTCCCTGAGGACCGCCCGACCCCGAAGGGTTAAGGGCGCGGGGCCGGCCGCTCGCCGTGATCGGTGAGGCTCGCCGGGCCGCCGGCCAAAGCTCCCCCCCCAGCCTCCTCCCCCCACAAGAAGTGAGATCCTTGAGCTGCGGCGGCGGCAGCCAACTGCTCCATATTTGGCTTCTATTACACATTTACATACTGGAGCGAGCGAGCTAGCGAGGGAGGGCGGGCGGGCGGGCCAGAGGAGGGAGGAGGCGGGGAGGGGAGCGCGAGGAGGAGGAGAGAGCAGAGTATACCGCAGACATCATTTCTACTACAGTGGCGGCGCCGTACAGGACCTGTTTCACTGCAGGGGGATCCAAAACAAGCCCTGTGGAGCAGCAGCCAGAGCAACAGCAGCCGCAAGACATTGTTTCTCTCCCTCTGCCCCCCCTTCCCCACGCAACCCCAGATCCATTTACACTTTACAGTAAGTGGCTGTTTTTTTTTTTTTCCTCCTCTCATTCTCTTCCCCCTCCCCCTCCCCCTCCCCTTATTTAGATGCCCCCCCACCCCCCGCGCTCTCTCGAGGGGGGCAAAAGAAACAACCAGCAAACAAACCCCAAACCCCAAAAGGCGGCACGGAAAACAGCTGGAAGAGGAGCGAAGGAAATAGACGCGTTGTGATGTGTTGTGTGTGTGTGTGTGTGTGTGTGTGTGTGCGTGTGCGCACATACAACCGTCCTGGGCTCTAGCCTCGCGGGGGCTCACATCCCCCCCCCCGGCAGGCAGGGTGGCAGGCCGGGGCTGGGGGAGTGAGGGTGGGCTTTCGCGAGGCGAGGGGGGCGCGCCGGGCTGGGGGCGCGGACGGCGGCGGAGCCCTGCTCCGAGTGCGGAGAACCATGTCGTCCCTCGGGGGAGGGGCGCAGGGAGCGGCGGCGGCGGCGGCCGGGGGTCGCGCTGCCCTCTCCTCCCGCTGCCCCCTCCGCATTCACCCGCCCCGGCGGGAGCTGCAAGAGCAAGTGGGTCGCGGACAGGCCGGGCTTCCCCGAGGGTGGCCGCCCGGCTTCGGCGCCCGGGGGTGGGGGTCTCCCCGCGCAGGCCGGCCTCGGAGGCGGTGCGGCTGCGGCCGGGGGAGAGGGCTGCGCCGGCCGCCCGGCCCGGACTTTGCGCGTGGCCCGGGGGAGTGGAGAGGTGGCCGCGGGGGGTGGGGTGGGGGTGGGGTGGCAGCGAGGGTGCGGGTGCCCGGAGCGCCGCTGGAGTGGCGGTGGCGGCCCCGGCTGCCGCCGCCCTGTTGGTGCTGCCGCTTCCTGATCATGTGCAGCCGCCGCCGCCCGGAGCCCGGAGTCCGCGAGCGCCCGCGGCTGGAGCAGGGGAGCCGCGGCGGGCGCTGCCCTGCGCTGGGAGTGAACGGCTGCGCGGCTGCTGGGAGGGTGAATGAAGCCAGGAGGAGGGGAAGGAGGAGGAGGAGGAGGCGGCGGAGGAGGCGCTGCGGGGATTGGGATGCGCCCTGGAGCCCCGCCGCTCTTTCACTCTGGGCCGGCCCGGGCCGGGGACTCTGCTACTCCCGCGGCTGCAGCCGCCTCCTCCTACGAGCTTCCAGCGCTGCGTGCAGGCCGGTCCCGCCGGGGGCAGGGAAAGGGCCGGACGCGCAGAGCTAGAGGTGAGGCGGTGTCGGAGCGGGGCGTGAGTGTGTGTGAGTGCGTGTGTGTGTGTGTGCGCGCGCGCGCGTTGGGGGGAGGGGGGAGGGCCGTCGCCCGATGGGGAGGGGGCGCCTCGGTGGCTACTTGGCCGACTCTGCAGCGCCCCGACCCCCGTTCAGCCCCCCGCCCCCAGGCCGCCTTCCTAAACTCCGTGGCTTGTGCTTTCATTTTATTTCAGACCACGTAGGAGGTTGACTGGAAGCGATGAAACAATTCAGGTTTTCTAGGGAGATTGAGCAAGAACCTTAGTGGGGGGTGGAAGTAGGGTGGTGATCGAGATTGTGCCAGAAAACAAAACAAAACAAAAAAAATCACAGTTTCTACGGACGATGGGGTTCGGGTCATAACCGTGGCTGCTCTGTTTTGTTTCGCTTTCTTGGTATATAATCCTACACATAAGATGGTAATATAAATACTTGAGAAGATTGGGAAATTGCTGAAGAGTAGTAATGGCAAAGAAAAAAAAAAAGCCAGTCGGAAGCGGGTTATATAATGCGCGATGTGGCTAACAAGAACGGCAAGCTATTTTTATTTTGTTTACCGTATGCTGTGCAGTAGGGACTCTTCCAAACTGGTTCTTTCCCCGAAGAGATTCTTAGCTTCCTTCTGAGATCCACAGGATACAATTAGCAAAATTAGAAGACCCCATTACACCCGCAGGAAAAAAAAAAAAAAAGAAAGAAAAGAAAACTAATGCCTTACAGTGGCATCCTCCCTGCAAATCCTATGGTGAAGGCACGGGAATGTTGTATGCAAATAAGTTCTGCTTTAGCAATCTAGTAGTCACATCTCAATGACATTTGTGTTTTATAATGCAGGCTGCTCTTAATATTTAAACATCATCATTCTGTATCGCGCGCAGCAGTGGGTAGTTACTAGATGGCTATTTTTAGGCACAGCTGGTTACTTTTTCAAAAATATTAGCTAAGCCTTTTCTTTTTGGGTTTCTGAGGAGTCCTGCAGTTCCTAGAAGCCCCTGCTAAGCCCACCCTCTGGTTTATTTGGTGGGTAATGATAGTTTGATACTTGGGCTTCTTTGGAAGGAAGCTCTGCCCCAGGAAACCACCAGAGAGAAGAAGGAGAAAATCCTGCACAGGAACTCTTGGAAAGGGATTGCACCATAACCGCTTGTGCTGTGCCATTTAATCTCCTTTGATTGCCCTCTAACCGTGCAGGCGTTAGTCAATATTTTAGCAGCTCCGTAAATAAATGGGCCTGCCTACTACCTTCTTCTACATAAAGCAGAGGTCGAAGGGCTCTCCTGAACCTCCTGCTGCCTGTCTTTCTCATCATGTAGATACATGTCAGTGGTGTAGGTTTTCGGTGCACTTACTCCAGCCCTGATCAGTCATGTAATTAGATCAGGCTGCCATGGTAACAGACAGTGTTCCTTGGTCCATTCAGGTGGGAGTGCCTGAACTACTCCAAGTGTTTTCTGCACAGTATTTGTGCTGCCCGAGCCAGACGAGAGACTTCACTATTTCAATTGCACCCTCTTTCAATTCTCTGTCATTTGGACAAGAGATACTGAATTAGGTTTCTAGCTACTCAAGTTTACGAAAGAGACCAAGAACCAGTTCTTACTCGGTGCGGTATGTAAATGAATATCTCTCTGCATGGTGAAAGGAGCCTGACAGCCTTACTGGTGTTTGTTAACAGATCAACAAGTATTTGGTACTTGTTAGAAACCTTTCTGAGCTTACTAGAGCAACATTTCTTTAGCAGTCCAGTGCCTTCGGCCTTGGCCTTTGGCCTTTCAAGTGTGAGGAGCGCCCATTCTTCAGAACCTAAATTGCCAGTGGTCATGACTGGCTTTCTAGAGGGTTTACTCAGCAGAAATAATTTATTAGGGAACGATAGCCTCACTGTCACCTTGTAGAACTTTTCAGTTATAATAGCAAAAATGGCACTGACAGCAGACATTCTGAATGTATTCATTCTCAGTTTGGATCTGTTGCCCATGATACATCTGTGGTAGGAATCTGAAAGTTTTTTTCTTTCAGTTAAGTGAGAGATGATATAGATGCTTAAAGCTGGTAGGCTGATAATGTGTGGAACTTTTGCACAGTAAACAACGTGCATTGTATTTCAGGATAGAATTTAATGAGCATTTAGAAAGCAGCTTTCTACTCTTTGCATTAGGGCACTGCCTTATTAAGTCTGCTAAGCAAAGAAAAATAATACTGTTGAAAGAAAAAAAAGTAGTGTTAGTTGCTGAAGCTCTGTGCTGCTCAGGCAATCCAAGTTAAAGGGGAGTGTTTTCATACTCCTGATATTTGAAAGAAAAAAAATGCTTGAGAAAATTTCTGAGATACAGTGGCTGCTTAAACCTGCCAGTCAGTTTACAGTTTTAGCTGCTTCATAGCTTAATTGGTAAATCTTCCCCCACTCTACCCCCCTCTGGGGCTAAGATTGAGAGAACTTCTCAAATCTCCTTAGGGGGTTTATATGTTTCTACCATTTAGTGAGTTTGTGTGCTTGGTAATTTTCACTGTGGACTGGTCAGATCAAACTTTGCTGTGGTTTAAAGGAGCTGTTATTTCTGGGAGGTAAATAGATCAGAAGCAAGGATATGAAATAAGGCACAAAAGTTTAAGTTGTACACAGTGCCTTGGAGACCCTGGATTATACTCTTCAACACATCACAAATTGCTTTCCTATAGTGACATGTGAACATGAGTTTTTGAATGCATGAATAAATTCATGATAAAATAAATGTGAAGGTATTTTTGTATTTGATTGGAAATTGTGAGAGACATTTTCCGCTTTGGATTTCGTTTTAAGAGGGTTTGGCAAAAAGAAGTGATACTTTGTCAGGAATGCCATAACTAGGCTTTAGGGCCTCTCAATTCTCAGAGGAAGATTAAAGACAAAACTCTTCACCATGAGATTATATGGCAAATATAGGATAGGCAAATGTAGGATACCCTTACGTTTCCACATAGCTAACTCAGTTGTCTGGAAATTCTGGAGGACAGTCTTAAGAGATTATTCAAATATTAGTAGATAAATTTCTATGTTGTCACTGTGAAGTTCAGGGACTCAGATTCCTTTTGTATAATTTTGTGCCTTTATTTATTTATTTTTCCATTCGGAAATGTCAAGTGGATTTTACTTTTGTACATACTTTGAGTGACAGTTTCTGATGACTAACACACTGCAAGACCAGCTCATTTTATTTCCTATTAGATGTTAGTATAATAAGCATATTTTACTAACGCCGTGAAATTCACAGGAAACGCGGAAGTGAATGTTAATTTCTTAAACTGTGGTTGTCTGAAAATAATACACCAGTGTAGACTTTGAAAAGCTTAGATACTTGTATATGCAGAATGACAGTGCAGCAAGATAATATAATTTTTAGGAGGGAGATAGATTAGTAAAAGAAAATTTATAATTAAGAGGTTTGGGAAAAGGTCAAAATTACTTGTGTTTGCAGTGTTTGATTTCCATTGCTTTGTATTTTCAGAGTAATTCAATAGTTTGAATGATTGGCTTCTAGGAGAGATGATTTACATATGTACAGCTTAATCGCTTCAAAGAACAAATTTAGTTTCGGTCATACATCCAAGGTTATTAGAAACTGTCCCTCATTTTGTTTACCTTATTGCATGTAATAAACTGTAGAAATCCCGATGGAGATAATAATTTCTGTTCTAGGGCAATATGTGCAAAACTCCTTCTTGTTATTGTTTTAGATATGAATATTTTATTCATCATTTACACTGTTCACATTTTAATTTTTTCTAATTCAGTTTAATAAAATAAATGAAGCCATTCAAAATTTCTACAGGAAGTGATATAATAATGTGGATACAGGGAGATAGTGGTACAAAATTTTTAAAATGTTGGCTGAAAAAGCTGATAATTGGATTCAGATTTGTAAAATATATAGAGACACGTAAAAATACAGGAGTAATAAAAAAGAATACTGTTTAGACAATCCGTTTGTGTAAACAGTTCCTGGTTTTTCTTATTTTGTAATTACTTTTATATTTTTGTCTTTTTCGGTGTAGTAGTCTATTTTATAAGCCTCATAAAGGTGAACCTTCAAGCTAATGTACTATAAACATTTGGCCTGTCTATTACAGCCGTCCTAAATGTACCAAAACATGTTTAGAACTCTTACAAACAAAAAAGAAAGAGAAGCATTATATTTTCTTTGACATATTTGATGTCAGCAGAAATGTTTCATTGATTTTTCTGTAACTTTTAATGCATCCCATTTGTGGAATAATGAAAGGCAATGATAATTGCCATAATGTAAGCAAAACTTGTATCCTACCTAAAAATTACTCTTCAGAAAATTCATTGTGGTGTAATAGAAGTGAGAACTAAGAGGGCAGAGAATTTCCCCTGATTAGGATGTGTTTTTCCTGGGTCGTGTGGATCTCCTTTGCCCACTTAGGTACTCTTTAACATGACAAGCTTTGAGGGAGTTCGTCTATTTAGCAGGAGTTTTTAGTGATAATTGTCACAGCTGTTAACCTAGAAGCATTTGTGCTTCTACATTCAAAGAAAATGCATATTTTTACTGTCATTGTGTGTGGCAGCAACACTCTTAGCTTTGATCTTCTTGCCTCCATTATCACCTGGTCTTTACTATCATATCAGTATTGCTTGGCCATCTTTTGTGGGTAATCGTCCACTATTAATGGTATTATATTATGTTGCTATGCTGTGCTTTTAAAATACCGAATATTCTAGCTTTAGGGTCTATCATTGTATAAAGTATTCTATATGCTATTTTTTGTTGTTGTTGTATTGCTTGTATGTTTTTGCAACTAAGCCCTTCTATCTTGCTTTGATTTTTGCATTTCTTCCCTCTGATGGAATATAGCCGGGTACACTAACGTGCTGTTACCCTAACTTGTGTAGCGAGAGTAAATTAATATTTTACAGCATTTGCATCATGTTTGACTGTTCCCTGCACTTCAGCAGAATAGGAGGAGACTGTAATTTGGACTCTATAAAGCCTTATCTGCCAGGTGATATGTAAATAGGGTTGTGTGCACACACATCGATATACAGGCAAACACTGTCAGCTGTGAGCTCCTAAAGCGCTGTCTGCAAATCCACAGGACCTGCATCTTGTTTGAAAATGATTTTCAAGCATTTTTCATGTTTCATTTGAGATGCTACTGGATAAGATTGAGACCCCCTTTAAAGAAGTGCTGTGTAAGAGAAAATAGAATGTTATGAGCTTCGATTAACTTTGGCTATTATTTTTAATTTGTAACCCAACAGGCTTCTTCATGGAGGGTCTAAAGACAGTGTCTTTTAAGGATTTGAAAGATACTGTAGCCTAGAATAGCTTACCTTCTCCCCATGCACGCACATTACATGTGGGGGAAACCGAGGACTAGAAAAAAATGACTTCTTGTGCATATCAGTCCCAGGCATGCAACAGATGCTTGAATAAATGCTTGGTGAGTGAATCAGTTAGAAGTAAGAATACTTTGGCTACTATTCATTACTTTGAAAAGTGTTGGAAAGCAATCGAAGTTTTTTTCCTCTCCAGCTGGGCTGCACTCTTAAAACAGTGCGTGTGTATGGATGAAAATAATCATGATTACTGAGATGTGTTGCCATGTATCCAGAGATAATTGGCTCACTTACCTGTTTACAGATGATTCACTTCGGAGATCATATTCAGAGCGCCTGAATAGTTTCTTTCTGACACCCAATATAATCCTGGACCTTCTCCTTCCTACTGTTACCTGGCATGAGTTTAGGAAATCCAAGCTAAATTTAAAATCAGCCTAAACAAATGTGCAGATCGGCTCCGATGATCAAAGGCTGAAAATCATTCCAGCATTTACTAGTTTGGGGATTATTTTATACTATCTGCACTACTGATATTTAATGTGGATTTTTGGGAATTGTTAGTATTTCAAGATATAATTTTAATGGAAATGGCTAAAGCTGTGTTAGCAGATCAAGTCCTCAATTTCTTCCATTTCTGTGCATAGGTCTTTACCTCACAAAAACTACTACAACACCAAGCTCCCTGATGGAAAGGTATATGGAAAATTCATTCATTCTTTCGTCCGTTCGTTCATTGTCACATTTACTCATTCATCATGTAGTAGATAGTTTTTACTTAACCGTGTGCAAGGCCTTATGGGAAAATGAAAATGAAATAGACATGCATTCAATTATTAAATAATTTTCAGTTTAGTGGAAAGTCGAGTGAATATATGCATATTAAATTTTTTTTCTGCATTTTATACTTTCTTTTTCTATTTCATTGAATAGCTATTAGCTAATAGTTGTGCTGTTTCATGATTGGTCTTCAAGTTGCATGTTGATGAATAATATATACCATATTAAAATTAGATTTTCACGCAATTACTATTTAAACCATGCCCATTTTCACCTGATAGTCCTTGTGATTCCCAGCATGTGTTGATCAGATGATTGGCTAGAACCATTGGGGAAAAGGATGACAGTGGCTGGCTCAAATGGGGGGGACCCAAGCTCTTAATTGAATTGAAATGATAATCTTTTTGTATGTTGGCCTCCCTCTGAGCCCTGTTGAATAAAACCAGGTCTGCCTTCTGAGCTGGCTGGTATCTGTATAGCTCTCATAAAACAGAACATAAACTGTTATCTTCTTAAAATTCATATCTTAGTGAATAGACTGTTAACATGGACTGTTATTTAAAGCAGTTTATTCTGTTTTTTCATTTTGGATTTTCCTCTCTTGCATTCCTGGACCATCTCAGGAGCATCGTGCAGCAAGTCACCAAGGAGATCCATTCAAGCCACAGGTTTCTTTGTCATCCTTATATGACAGTCTCCTCCTCCATCACCACTGCAGGGAAGTGCATCACATATCAGGTGAGAGTACTGCGTTGCCGTCTGTTTTCCACCTGAGGATAAAGTCTGACCTGGAAAAATTGCCCATTAGCCATCCTTGAGCCCTTTGTTGGATAGATCTAATTGTCTTTGCAAAAGTACATTGCTTGGAAAATGGACAAAGTCTCAAGCTTATTTTTTAAAACTTTGATCGTGGTATCTGTCGCTTTGGTTTAATTTATTTGGTTAATGGAGAAGGCGGTGTTTGACTTTGTGATTAATGATTATTGCACTTTGGGCATGAGTCTGATCATTTTAATTGTTACCTTTACCTAGTGCATTGAGAACATTGTGCAACCAAAGAATTATTTTGAGTCGAAGTTTCCATGTTTTAGGCTTTTGTGGTAGTATCATACATGTATAAGGAAAGAAGCCTATTCATTCAGCAGCATCCAGTATTTGTTGAATCATGAATTTCTTTGTGTCTGTTTGGATTTTACAACTTCCTGATTTCCTCATGAACAGTAAAGTTTTCTGGCCCAGGGAGCCTTGCACACAAAGGGTATATGCAGGGGTTGGTGACTCATGGTTCTCTTTTGAAGGGAGGACAAGAAGATACTGCTTCAAATGAAATCAGGAGAGATTGGAAGTTAGATGGAACTTGGGGCGGTAAGGGTTTCAGAACACTGGTTTACACAACCAAAGGAGGTTGTGAAATAAATCCCCTCTTTCTGTTTGCCTTGGGAGTGGTCCTGCTGGAAACCATAGAGATAGACCAGATCAGACGTTCCCAAACCTGGCTGGGCAAAAGAATCACCTGGAGAGCCTCTAAAAATTGATTTTGGATCCGTACCCTAGACCCTGAATCAAAATGTTCCTGGCTGATCTCCTGGGATCATTGGTTTTCTAGGTACTGATACTCCACAGGTCTGGGGACTGCTTGAGTAGGTGGTCTCTGGGCGGCCCTTCCTGAGTCATGATTTATGTCGTTTACTTGGTGAGGGGCCCAGTCCACTTTGACCACATAGGAACATCTGGATTTTCAGAACTACTTTGTTGAGAGGTGGGTGTTTGCTTTATCAAAAATGTTCATTTAAAGAATGAGTCACCACGTTTCTTTAACAGCTCTCTCTCTATACTTAAAAAAGTTTTCAAGTTACGTGTGCATTCCACGGTATTGGAGATAAGAGCATGTGGCTTTGGAACCAGACTCAATTTAAAATCTGGTACTGCCCCTATGACGGTCAATAGTTCTATCACCTTTCTATGCCTCAGTTTCTTCATAAGTAAGATGGAGGTAATATTAGCGCTTCCTTATTGGGCTGCCTGTGAGGATGGTGTGAAATCATGTATGCACAGTGCTTAGAATGATGTATGGCATGTGGTTTGATATACCAACCTAAGCCATTATTGTGATCAGATAACTTCTCTCCTGGCAGGGTGATTGTCATGGTCTTGTTTTGTGATGGTTGCCTCTGGACCATACATATTAGAAACAGTCAATATGTTCCTTGGCCTTTGCACCAACACTGTACACATTTGCAGGTCTGTAAAGCAAACGAGCCTTTTACTTATTTTTCTGAATTTTGCGAGCCCAGATTTCCAACCATCTAACTGTGATAGGATGCTTATGTATTGTTTTCATATTGTGGGAAGATGAAATGATGAATTGCATACATAAATGAAGTTTTTTGTGGTCTGAGGAAAGACAAACAAATAGGAACCCTGAATGATTGAGGTAGTATGCCTCAGAAAGTCCTTGATGGGGAGAGAGAGGAGTTTATCAAACAGTGTATCCTTGTGAAATATGTAACTACCAACTTTACATTTTGTTGGTTAGGGAGGTATTCTTTACATGGAAACAGAATAATAACCTGGAGTTACTGCAGAAGGTAAGCCTATTAAAGTTTACAACTGTCAGCTGAATGGAAGCAGCACAGCTGTCTTACTTACTTTCTGTCTTTGGGGTGTTGTCCCTTTTAACAATTGTATGCTAGGCAGAAAATCCTTACATGCAAGTTTTTGGAGAAATAATTTCATTGCATGTGTGGTTGATACACACAGGCAACTTTTTTCCGAACCTGTGGAATTTAAAGAGAGTGATTTGTTATAACAGAAATATTTCAAGGATTTTACTGTGAAAAAGAAAAAACAGGCAGCAGAACATTCTCTCTCTTGGTCAGTATGTGCAGCTTATTGCGCAGTGATCCAGGTCTTTATATGAACACGTCTAAGTGTCTTATGAATGCTCATGTTGTATTACTGACAAGGTCACCTTGGATTTTAAGCAGCTGACATTTTCTGTGATTGCATTTAAAGGAAGATTATAAGTATCATCTAAATATTTTGCATAAGTGATGGCTTTGTTATAGTCCTCACCGTTGATGGCTAAACCTGGGCAGGGAACCGATATCATTTGTGTTCTACTCTGTTCTTTTTATTAAGTTTTTTTTTAATGAAATCCTAGACCATAATTATTTCTGGTTTTAATTGTTACGTAAATACGATATAGCCATGGCAAATTCTGGCCTGTTATTCCCAGGCATTATCTGTGTACAAAAATAATGCACTCATTTATTCATTGTATATATTTTTAAACTACTACTTGGTGCGGTGGGAATGCACATGAGTAAGAACTACCAGAAGGAGGCTATATTCTTTGTGGCCACATAGGGGAGAGAAGACATGCTTTGAAATAGACAATACCAGGCAGGATAGGGTTGGTTGTACTGACAGAGGTCAGTTCAAACTCTGAAAGAATCCAGAAGAGTGGTCGCTGAGTCGGAGGGATCCGGAAAGACTTTGAGGAGGAGAGATCATCTGAGTTGAACTTTGAAAGCTGGACAGCATTTCTATGGGAAGAGATGGGTGAGGGACACGGAGGCCTCTTGAAGTGGCTGGGACTGAACCAGCTGGTGCACAGTAGGTAACCAACCAGGCCATTTTGGCTGGCACAGAGGGGCCGGTGGACATCTGAGTTACTAGATTGGGCAGAGGGTAGGTGTTTGGTGGGCATAAAAGGGCTCAGAGGTCAGATCTGGAGATAAATTTGGAGGAGTCCTTGGCAAAAAAGTGGTTTTTGAAATTGAGCTTTGAGTGCTTGAGCCCTGCAAAAAGTTTGTCATGTAGGAGGGATGACTAAATTTTAGGAGTGAGATGTTAAGGAGAAGATAAGGGACAGTAGAGAGTAGCTTGAATGTTGGAATGGTACAGAATTTGAATGCCTTTTCTTTAAGACCTGGGGTGGAGGAGGGCTGGGTGGCAGAGTTGGGTGACCCATGAGCACGTCATGAGGGGGCCTTCCTGTAAGATGCTCAAGCACCTTGGAAGCTCAGGGCTGAACTGAAGCTCAATGAAATCTTCTTGAAGATTTCTTTATTCCTTTAAGACCTTAAAAAAAAAAAAAGGAGCTTGAGCTAATTTTAGCTAAATCTAATATGTGTGTGTATGGCAGTGAATGCTGCTTTTGAAATTCAGCCCATGCAGTATCTCTTTTCATTTAAACAAATGATCCCTCTATTTTCCTCTAAACAGTTTTATTAAGAAGATTTTCAGTGAAACCCTGTACATATTAACAACAATTCCAGCATTTCCTTTGATCGTTTCTACTGTTGATTTATTCATCTCATGTGATATGTGTAAATCACATTGTGCCATCTACTTGACTCGGTAGCAGTTGTTCATTTGTGGCTATTCATTTACTGTACTTTGATAAAGCACATTAAATATGGGTGTGCTTCATAACTTAAGAGGTTTTCCTGAAGGCTTTATCGGGACTCTTTAAAATGTAAATATATATCTATATATCTATACACTTACATAGTAAGCTACTAGTCATGGCTTTTTCACTTCCCGCTTGTAGTTTATATTCCACAGAAATATAGAATTGGTGAGCCTTGGCTCTGGGGAGAAAGTTAGCCCTTATAAGACTACATGGCTCAAAGTGCAGGAGAAGGCTGCACATTGTCTGATTAGGTAGGTGTTAGTGGGCAATCTGCTCTAATACAGTCAGAGAAAAATTTAGGATTACGTGAGATTTTTTTTTTTTTTGTCAGACCTCAGTTATGTAGATGGGCTGTCTTGTCTGTATTAATCTGAAATGGCTCATAATGAAGGCTGTGATTCTCTACCTTTCAGTAAAAGGCATGAAGAGTAGGTAGGAGTGAGAGGGATGGAGAAAACAACTCCGGAAACAGATCATTCCAGCCAGCTGATAATGTAGGAGAGGCCTTATGCCAGCTATGCCCTAAAGGGAATAGAGAGACGATGATCAGTGGTTCACCTTTACTGTTCTGTGTGTCAACTCATTTAAACCTCATCACCACCCTTTGAGAGAGACTTTGTTATTTCCATTCCACAGATGGGGAAATCGAGGCACAGAGAAGATAAGTAACTTGCTCAAGGTAGAGCTATTGAGTGGCTGAACTGCAACCCACACTCTTTAACAGTTACTGTAATTGTCTCTGAAGTCCTAGCCCTGTCCTTAAGGAGACTTAAGGCGAAGTGTACCCAGGGGTTCTATTTGAAGAGCCCCAAGAGAGAAGCAGGTTCCTGTCGCTGGTCAGGGAGCAGGGAAGGACTCAGGGGTGCCATGCCTTCCCTTTAATGCCCGCCTATCCATTGAGATCCACACGCAGCCTCTCTCACTGTTCCTCACTCTGTCTTCTCAGTGGTGTTTTCTCTTTCTTTCACTCGTCCCCCTGCTCCCCTGAGATGCCTACGTACTTTCAATAATTATTAATTGAAGAAAATGATGACAATGGCAATGTGCTTATCTGGGTTTCAGAGGATTGGCTTAAGTTGGCCTCCAGATGTCATTCAGCATCAGGAGTCCCAGAGAGATGATGAACTTTTGACTCTTAAAAGAGCTTCACTGGGTCATTGCTTGGCTCGCAGACTTTGGCAGATAGGAACACTTTCTCCAGTTTGAGGGGGGGGGGGGTGGCGGGGGTGACCGGTGTAAGCTTTAAGAATGAAACGCGCGTTGACAAGGAGGTCACACTTCAGACAGCTGATCAGGAAGCCCAGAGTTCACCGTCCCCTCTCACTCCTGCCCCTCTTGCCAGAACAGTCAATGAGTCTTGGCCGATTCATGCCAAAAGGATAAAGAAAAATCTCTCTTCTCCTAGCTTGCTCAGGGCAGACCGGTGCATCTTCCTTAAGCTTTCAGGAACGTTCTGGAGGATTTTTGTCACCATCGTCCTCTTGGGAGGCAGCGTCCCTTCATCGATAGGTGCCTGGAGCAGAAGGGGATGGTTTCCTCTCCGGGCTCCAGCCCTGCAGCCCCTGCCCCCGCCACAGCTGTAATCAGACGTGATGCGTTTTTATTTACAGATTAGTAGGCTCTGACGCTGACATATGACTCATGGGGAAGCTCCTCCCTCCAACAGTTGTATGTCATCTGCTTCAGAGAACTAATTGCTTTGGCAATTCCCCTTTGGTAATTCCCTCTTTATTTTCTGATGAGTTACTTAACAGTGATGGGCTTGTTGAACAGAGCGTTGAGTTTAATGTGTGCTCCAGAAACTCTACCAAAGGCCTGGGGGATATGGTTTTTTTTTTTTTTTTTTTTTTTTCTGAATTCTGTTTGGCCTTACTGAAGGAACACTGAAACCATTATATGGCCTGTTAATATTTCACTCAATACTAGGTTAAATACTGAGCACTGTGCAATTTTCCAAGAGAAACTAAAACCCGGTTTCCTTTTTAAATGTGCTCCTGTACATTAGAAGATTATTAAAAAGGAATTTAATATTTATGGAATGTGTAATAACTTTTTCAAAAATTAACCTTAAAATGGAGTCGCTTTCCGGGACAGTGTGGAGTGCTTGTGGCGTGGTGGGCTGTGTCAGGACTAGGAGATTGGAGTCTGAATTCCTGCTTTCTGCCCTGCTGCGAGGTAACCTGGCCCGCCCGCTCTAACTGGGTGGGCCTCAGTTTCCCCAGCTGCAAAAAAAACAAAACAAAAACACAAAAAGCTAAGCATGTTGAAAGAGATGAGCTCTCAGGCTTCTCTCTCTCTAACACTGTACAGTACTATGAATAGATTTTATTGTAATTCTTCTCAGCTTCCCCAAGACCTCTGCTTCTGTCAAATATCATTTGCTGTTGTTTGACTTTGTTAGGTTTTATATTTAATTAGAATTTCTATTTTAGCGATCATTGTGTCATTATTTATAGAGTCAGTCATAAATGGTGCTTAAAATCATTTATCACCCCATCTATATTCGTTTCATACCTTAATACTTCCTCTGCTCCCTTTTACTGTTCTCTCAAACATGTCCCAAACAACATCCATTTCTGGAGGCGGAATGGGTTATAACCGGAAGGAATCTTAAAGCTAATTGTGGATTTTTTTTTTTTTGCAAGGAGAGTGCAGGAGCTCAGCTCTTCTTAGCACTAGCAGCAAGGACCATATTCTGCTTTTAATTTGCAGGTAGAAATCCTTTGGATGGAATTTGGTTTTACCTGCAGGTGCAGGTTTCAGTCTCTAGATAATTCCTTTTCTCTTCTGCATCAACTTTTCCAATTAACATGTACACCAGTGCCTTGTCTTATTGGTTAATTTGAAAGCAGCTCATACTGATGTTTCTTGATTCATTGTAATATTAATGTTCCTTTAGGCAGCTAGTGCAAATAGAAGAGGTGACATTTAAGAGTTCTTTCTTTAGTTTTGTTCTGTTTAATGGAGTCCGGGGGAAAGATAGGAATAGAGGGAGGGAACAGGTGGTACATATCCTGGTTAAAAATCAGGGTATTTAAAGCCGGGGACTGAGGCCAAGGAGCCCCCCGGGTCCCATTTCTTAAATCTGTGATCCTCAGTTCTCTCCTCTATAAAATGAGAATTTATAACAACATTTACCTTACAGGGTTGTGAAAAAAGGATCAGATGAGCTCTCTGTCTTTTTCTCTCTGGCACATGGTAGGATCTGAATACATACTAAAAACAAAAACAGAAACATTAAAAGAAAAGGAAGAGGAAGAAGGGGGAAACATGGCATGCAAGAACTGGAGAAAAACCAGAGTAAAGGAAAAAAGCTGCATTTTTGGGGAACCCAGGGCTGGAGGAGTCACTGGAGAAGCCAGTCGTTGGCGGCAGGGCTGAGGAAGAGTGATTTGGCTGCTTGGGTTTGAATCCAAATGGACTTTTGGAACTTGAAAAGGTGAGGCTCTCTCCACTGAGCTGGAATCTACGTTTCCTGCAGGTCAATCTTCACAGAGAAGAGTGTTCACTGCAACGTGACTGATAGAAATACTATGTTTTAAATATTGTTTTAGCACCAAAATTTCAAGAAGGGCAAACCGATAAAAGAAAAAGTTCCTTTTCATTCCACCATCCCAGTCCAAAAATCTTGTTCGTTTTGATGTGTTATCTTTTAGCTCTTGAACAACTTAACATGTCTTTTTACAGTTTTGTTTTTTTCAATTTAACATAAACATTCTCCATTTGTAATACAGACATCATGATTATCAACTGCAACAATTCTGTACTATTCTATTCAGTTATTTTATCCTAATTTAAGTTTTGTATCACTTTCGAACATTTGTGTTGTTTCAGATTCTGTCATAAAGCTGCAGTGAAGGTCTTCATACGTTGTGCATTTACTTAGAATATACTCACATCAGAAGGCTTATTACTAAGTCAGAGGGGCTTGGTCTGAATTGCTTTCTGAAATTTACATTACCAGTTTACATCGCTGCTAATGATATGTGAATGAATTTTGCTTCAACCTGGTAACTGTCGTATTTATTTTTTGGCCGATGTAATGGGCTCCTTGGTTTTAAAATTTGCATTCTTTAGATCTCTCTCAGAAATAGAATATTTCCATGTGTGTTTATCTACGAATCATCCTTTACACAATTAGCAAATGGGAGTGTTGGTTTTTTTTTCCTAGTCTATGTATATGAACTCTTTATGTGTTCTAGATATTAATGTTGTTGTTTTTTTTAAGTCATATTTGCTGTAGATACTTCCCTGGTCTGATTTTCTTTTATTTCAGTTATTTTACTTTTCTTGTATGAAAGTTCGCATTTCTATATGCTCTGTCATTGTACTCAGGAATGAGCTGGAAGGAACAAGTGAGGTTACTGCAGCTCAGACCCTGGACCAGCCAGCCAGCAAGCTGGCCCTATGGGGAATGGTTGTCATTCTCATCTGCCCTCTGCTCCCCTTGAAAACTGTTCCCTGTTAAAACCCTTGCACTCTCCATTTCCAAAAGCCTCCTCTCCTTCTGTTCCCGCCATACTCTTTGCTTCTCTCTGACCTTCACGTGTGCTGCCAAGTGTCCTCTACCTGGTGTTCTGTGCTCTTGGGGTTCGCCTGGGTTCCTGGGGGAGACCTGCCCTGGGGAGAGTGGGTACAAGCAGGCCTGGCTGGGGAGAGCGGTCAGGAGTTTCAGACCTGGCCAGAAGTCTAACCATTACCCAAGGATTCTGGGAGCGGCTGCAGAAGGCATTGGCTCCCACACCTCAGCTCATTTTATCCTGCAGGCTGCCCTGCTGGAGACGGATCCTCAGGTCTGATGATCATTTGGGTTAGGGTGAGAGAGAGACAGTGATGCCCCTGCTTCATTTCCTGTTGGAGCTCTTCCCTCTGTGGGCAGGAGGCAGGGGGCAGTCTCCTAGATATTGAGGTTTGGGAAAGTCCTATTTCAAGGTCTGAACTTAAGCTAGCCTCTCTCCGAGCCTGGAGTGGCTGGGGTGGGGCTGTACCTCCTGGGTGGCCCCTCTGCTGCATTCTTACTCTCATCTGACCCATTTTCCTCTAGGAAGCCCGAATGGACATTTCTTAACATTAGAAACCTGTTTACATTGCTGTTCCACTCAACCCCTGCCCTGGATTTCCATCATTCCCAGAACAAAGTCCGGGATCTTTAACCTGGCTTGGACAGCTTGGGAGTCTGGTTGATCTCTCCCACCCCCACACTGGCCTCTGTTTCCCCTCATTCACCCCACCTCAGTCAGACAGCACTTCCTCTCTCAAGTCCTTTGCATCGCCTGATGTCCCAGCTTGTGGCTTCTCTTCCTTGAGGCTCACCTCCATCGGGCTAACTTTTCTTACCTAGACTCCATTTCTCGGGGAGCCTGCAGACCAGCCTGCACGTCGCCTGTTCTGTTCCCCCGCAGCACCTGAATCTTCCCCTTCATTAACACTTTGTTCCTCTTCTGAATTGTTCATTGTCTGCCTCCCTGCTCCAGGAGAGCAGGGACTCTTCTTTGTTCCTTTCCCAGCCTTTGGCTCATACTAGGCCTGCAGTAAATACAGGTATTAAACCCCCAATGTGAATTTTTAATGATATAAGTTGCATGTGATCCCATTTATTCATACGGGCCATGACTTATGTAGCCGTGCGGCCTGGTAGACACAGTGGTGTAAAAATCTGCGATGTCCATTTTAAGTGGCTTTGTGCTTTTCGCAGTGGGTGAAAAGGTGGTGGAAAGGTGAAAGAAGGCAGGCCTAAGGAGAAAGAAAGAAAGATGACTCCTCTATCTAGAACAAAAACCTGTGCAACAGAGTGCTGAATTTAATGGGTGATATTTAAGTTTTAAAGTATTACACTTAAATCACACGAAACACTGATATTATTGAAATGCAGTGCAGGAAGAATCGCTTCGTTTTTGAATGGCTAAAACTTTCAGCAGAGTGAAAAACTTCATGCTGGATGTTGTTTATGCAAAGATTCTTAGCAACCCAGCTGTTGCTGTGAATGAATGAATGAGTTTGGGCTCCATGCCTGTATCGTCTGTTCTCTGACCTTGATCTGTCCCCCTTAAGCATTCTGATGGCCCCACTGTAGAAGCTGAGTGAAGGTTTCTGTTGAGATAATTACCCCGAGGAAGTGATTTGATCTGGAACAGAGTAATTCTGGAGTTCTAAGGGAGGTTAATCAGGTCCAGGTAAAGCACTGCATGGAGAGGAGACCCACTGGAAGGAGATAGAGGGACCCTGGAACTGTCACCGCGTGGGCATCCCACCCTTTAGGAATGAAATGGATGGGATGGGAGGCCAAGCTGACCACGATATCTGTGCCCCTTTTGAGTTGGTTGCCCAGGTGTGGCCATCTACGGCCATCTATGGAAAAAGTGAGGACACATTTTCCAGGCAGTGGGTGTCCACATTTTTTTGGTCTCCGGTGTGAGGGACATTTGCTCTTGTTAGAAGTTCTGACAGGAATAGAAAAGGGAACCTGACCTTAGAAACTCAAACCCTGGGCCCTTTGCCTGCCAAAATGTCCCCTTAGGCATGTCCACAAAACCCTGTCCACTTGGCCATGCCCTGACAGGTCCCCAGTGGTGACTGAAAGGACCCTGGATGAGTTTTTTTTTTTACATGGGCAGGCACTGGGAATCAAACCTGGGTCCTCTGGCATGGCAGGCAAGCGTTCTTGCCTGCTGAGCCACTGTGGCCCACCGATGAGTTTTGTTTTTAATTGCTCTTCCCCATCTCTGCACAACGTCTCCAGTTGATCTGAAGCTGCCTGGGCCACTGTGGCTATGGCCCCAAGTTGTGACTTTTTTGGAAGAGACAGCCTTTACTTAAGGTTTTGTAAAGAAACAGTTTCCTTCTAACTGCTGCCTCCAGTGCTTGATTTGACAATTTTTCACAGGATGGTCAATTTTTGTTTGTTTTTTTGTTTTATCAGTGGTCCTAGGCCCACAAGATAAGTTTCTGTTATTATACTGATGGGATAAAAGGTGATCTGGTTTTATTTATTTTAAAATCTCATTCCATAAAAACCTTGATTTCTGTTGAGTTTGAAGGAAATACAGTGATAGCATCTAAACCCAAATTTGGTGTTTTATTTCAGCTTTCCTGTTCTATTTAAGCCCCTGTAACCCTTTGTACATTTCCCTACGCTTCAGAAGGAACAGGTTGTATTTTTCTTCATCTAAGCATCATCCAAATGAGTGGTACTATTTTAACAATCTTTGTAAACAGACACAAAAGGAGGAAGACTCTATTTCAGTCATCCTAGCGTTTAGAATAGGTGACTGTGAGTAATCAGCAACATTAAAATGATGAAAGATAGTTTTGAAAGTGACCTTGAAACATGAGTCTTACCAGTGGCATATGAGCATTTTTCTAGACTCTTTTCCAGACAAAACTTTAGAAGTTGCCGTTCATTTTGTTTTTAAGTCCTGCAGAGTTATTATTAATCTATGAAAATGAACAAACACTAGCTGTTTGCTATTCTGCTGTGCAGAGAACATTTAGTGACCTGACTAATCGCAGAATTTCTGTCCCTAAATAGTGCAGTTAATTTAACTCTTTCCCCTGAAGTCTTAGGATCACTTCCTTACAATTTTTTTTTAAACTTTCCCATTTTAAATGTCCAGAGTTTTTAAAGATGTCGTTGGAATAGAGTCCTAAGTTTGCTGCTGCTGCTGCTTTTGTAGGACTGCTCAACATGACCCTTTTTCTTATAGCTTTTTGCAGTCTCAGCCTCTGATTGAGTAATTTGCAGTCTTAAAAACCACAGTCATCCAAACCAGGTATATAGGCTAGCATGTCATGGGTTCTCCTTGATTTATAATAACATGGCGCAGACTTCAGAGTATCTCGTATAAATTGCTTCAGTGGGTAGTCATAAGGACTCCTGGAGCAGAGAGAGTCCTCATTTTCTAGGGGAGGAAACAGACCCCAAGAGGAACTGGGGTTCCAATGGCTAGGAATCCTTTCTTTGAAACTGTAGACCCAAAAGACACAGCTTTGCTTAATTGAATTGGCCCAATAGAGTGATCTTGACATGGAGATGGACAGGTGAAGAAATGCAAGAGTTTAGCCTCCAAATGTATGCAAGCACCAGTTACCACTTGAAACCTTGAATCCTATATTTAGGTATCAGATGTTTTTGTAGTGCCTAAGCCTCAACTTGATGCATAGGTGGGGAGTGTTTTTGTTTTGCAGCTGCAGCACCTTTGACTTTGAGTGCCTAGAACTGTATTTCCTTTAATGCCCCAGTGTCGGCAAGGTTAAAAACATCAGGAAATCAAATTGATCTTGTGTATGCAATCGTGAAATCTGATGCCACCTTCTCTTAGTTCTTTTCCTACCTGGGGAGATATTGTGGTCAGATCCTGTCAGTACCAGGAAGTTCCTGTTGTCTTTCATGAGATGCCACAGAAGAGGGTAGAGGAAGTTCATTTGGTCACCTGTGAGTCAGTCTTATGTCTACCTGGGCTGGAGAGAGAGCCGGTGCAGGACATATGCAGGTCCAAGAAGCCTGAGTCACCTTCCATGATAAGTAAACATCTGCTGACCTGTAACATCTACTGGTTAGTCTTCTAGGATTAAAATGAATAAAACAACAGCAACAACAAAAAATACCGTTCATCTCTTGATGCCAGGAACATGTGCAGTGATGACCATGAAACCTTTTCTTTACAGAAGTAATATGGTGGCTGTCCAACATACTGTTAGTTTCAGAAATGCTTAGAAACTGTTACTCTTCTAGACCGAAACTAGATTTCCTGTGTGGACACCTCATTCGTGATCCTGCAGTTGAGACAAGGGCCCTCACTTTTAGGTGTACCCTTTCGGTCTCTTTACAGCTTTGTCCCCAGGAGTCAAGGGGACACAGCCTAGTGGGGGAGTTCTGCTCGGTGACGGAGTAGCTAAGAATGTTTCTCTCTAACAGGTCACAGAGCGTGCTGGTGGACATCTCTTCTTGCCCCAAGATCTTCATTGGAAGTCCTCGGCACTTGGTGGCATCTTTGCCGTCCAAAATATATATGAGCCTGCCAGGAGGCATAATGCGTCACCATTTTTGGGGGGGGCCGTCCTAAAGAATGACACCCCACTTCAGAGACCTCCTCTTGGACGCCTTCCCTGAGCAACAGTGTTTTAGTGCTCCCATTGTCTGAACACTGTTTCTGACTGATTTTGAACTGGCTCAGGCTTAGTCATTAAATGGCGAGGGCAGTGTCAAATGTTCTGCTTGTACGGCTTGCGGCTGCATACCTTTGTCACTTTCAGATGGGGGACTCCCTCTTGAGCACTTTGTTGAGTGTTTGCACAGATATGCTAGAAAAAAAGGCACCAGTCCATTCTTTCCATCTTGGTGTCTGCCCACAGGGTGGTCCTGATACGACCTGGGGTCGAGATAGTAGAAGAGAAATTCATCTTACAGGGGCTTGTTCTTGCTACTTCTAGCCTGTCTCCCGTGACAGGCCTAGTTTTTAAATACTTGTGCGATCGGTTCTGTGTAGGAATGTGGACTGTTGGAATAATTTTCTCCCTGGATTTCTGGTGTTTACATAAGTGATATATACATATACATATATATATATATATATATATATATATATATATATATATATATATTTAATGCTTGATCACTGATTTAAACAGCGGCGCTTATTTTTTGAAGTTTTAGGTGCTTAAAGATGGTCCAGAATACGATTTTTTATTTTCTTTATTAAAAGTTTGTAAAAGCAAGCAAAAGGTGTACATTGATGTTTTGTCAGGAAAGGGTCAAAATGGAAAATTTGCAACAAAGACAAACTAGAATAGAAAAGAGCAAACAGAAGCTGACAAATATATGCCCCTTGTTGGGAGTTCAGCTGGTGGGATGTTATGTAGGACAAAAGGAATGGAAGAGAGATTTCAGTAACATTTTGTTCTCTGTCAAAAAGCTTCTGAAATATAAATCTGCTGTGTATTGGAGAATGGATACAGCAATTGATTCAAGTTGAATAGCTTTCATTTAACTAGAATATCCCACAGAAAAGCAGTTCTTGTTCTGACAACCATATTTTCGCCTTCCTTGACTTAAAGAAAATTGAATTCGTGTTTACATATCTTATAGGGTTGCTTTATGGACAAAACGCAGGGCAAATCCCATCACAGTGGCTATTGTTATAACAAGTAGAAACGTTTCTAAATGAAATAAAAACATTTCTAGCCATGGCCAAGTGGCCTGTTGTAATAACCCCAGGTTAGTATTATAAAACCATTTGTGAACTATAAATAATTGAGTTGTAGAGTGCTTTTTCTTTTTTTTTTTCAGTGTTTTTTTTTTTTTTAATGCTAGTCTCTTGCCAACACGCTTACTCATACGCATCCTTCACCTATCTGCATGGCAGAGAAGGAGAAATATGAATATGTATAATTGAAGTCAACTTTATTTTGGACTTTCTGGAACAGATCACGCCTTCTCTTCTCCTCGTGATGGCTCCCTGAATTGCTTCCAGTTAATGAATTTCATAATTACCCGCAAATATGGATGTGTCCATCCAAGAGTCTTGCCATGCCAACCAACCTCAGCCAAAGCTAGTAGCCGGTGTTAGTAATTTCAGAAGCTGAACTTCAGCATTATGGGCTCCCTGTAAAGGGTGGTTCTGTTTCTATTTTCCATTTCTACATTCATCAAGGAGAAATTAGATGCTTTTGTTTTGTTTTGCTTTGTTTTGTGTTTTTTAAAAGCCCAGCTCATGCTGATATTGATCCTGGACTCATTGCAAATGTAATTTTTAATAATAACTATTACTCCTGAAACATTTTGGAGCGCTCTGGCCTATGGCCCAGTAGAATCTGAAGTATTCCAGAGGCATCAAGGACTTAAATACAGAAGGTTTTAAAATTTCAGGGGTATTGATCAAGACAGCTTCTCTAGAAATTAAGGTCTGTCAGGTTTTATTCCTCTTCTCCCTGCAAGACTCTTAACTGGATGCCTTGTATTTTATTTTGTTTCTGTTAATAATGATTCAGTACTTGGATTTATTGTTTTCTTTTTTGTCAGTTTTTTTTTTTTTTCTTTCTTTATTTTGATATATAGCTCTTAGAAATGCAAAACAGTTTCAACCTGCTCCTTCTTCTCAACTTGATCAGCTTTTCTGACTCATTTTGGAGACTATCTGTTTCTCTTTGTACTTCTCTTCTGGCATTTCATCTTGCTCAGCGTTTCTGGTGTGTGATTCTGAATACTATGGTTTGAGTTTCCTGGCCAACTTCTCCTTGCATCTGAGTCCATTTCCTGTGCTTAAAGCTCTTGGCATTCCATTCACTGTTCCTAGTCAAAACTGAAACTTGTAACACTAATAAGCTTAGTTCATAACAACGCTATTAATTTCTTCCTCTCCATTTCTCGCTCCATTGCTATTTCTCAAGGACCAAAGCTTAGATATCTTTTAAAACTTCATTTTGGTGTCCCTTATGAGCAATCTCGTGGATTTTTCTGTTTTACTGACACGCTCTACAGCTGCCAAACTGCAGTAACCATCAATAGGTCTGACAAAATTGTCTCTGCACATGGTTTATAATATTACACTGGCTGTGTTAAAATAATTAAACTTCTCTCTGTGTTCTTTGCTGTGGGTCAGGAACTTTACTTGCTTTGCCATCCAACACAGAAGTTAATCACAAACGGGTCCTCTGAACCAAATAATTAAAAATAGAGCAAAGTTTCTGAACCAGGCTGTTGGCAGAAAAGTCTGTACTTCCATCTGTGCATGGTTAGGGAAATATTTCGTGATGTTTAAATAGCATCAGCTTTGCTCTCCTTTGTGTGAGAGTGTGTCTTTGTGTATGTGTGTAATTCATTGCTTTGAAGTTTGTTTGACTGTTAACTAATCTTACAGAAAAATTACAGACAAGGAAACAGGAAAGTAAATCCAGGTGTTTTGTGTTCCTTATTTGCCAGTTTCTGTGCAGGAGAATGTTCTTGCTCTTCTCTTCAACTGAAAGTGCTTTCTAGCATGTGCCTTGAAAAATTAAAGAGCATTACATTTTTTTTTTATTTGCACGCTGTATGGTGGGGGCGACATTTCATTCTTTTTCCATGTGAGTGTCCCGTGATTGCAGCACCATTTGTTGAATTTTTGTTTGTTTTTTCTTTCTTTGTTTGCTTGTTTGTTTGTTTTGGGAAGTACATGGGCTGGGAACCCCACCTGGCGGGTGAGAATTGCACCATCGAGGTACCCTTGGACCCCTAAAAGCGTTACATTTTAATTCTGAATTCCTTATGTCTTTTGATTCTTCACCTACAAATAACTTTTACTAATAGCTTTTAGGAACTCTTCTTATGGGCATAAAATGCTGGCGATTCTATTTGTGTTAGGAATGTGGCAGATTAGGAGTTTTGGATTATCTGAATGGGGTTTTATGCTGAAATGCGCATCAGACTCATAAACATGTAACATAGGTACAGGCATGTGAATGGTTGATTTTAAGAGGAATTTAATCCTTCAGCTTGTATTTTCTTTTGTTTTTATCAATCATCATCTCATCAAATACATTCTTTTCTGGCAGTTCTGCAGCTCTGCTGTGACTTTAAGTGTGTGTATTTTCTTCAAAAAACTTTTAGTTGCTATGAAATATAAAGATTATTTACCTCTAGAAATGTCCTATTGTAACAATTTCTTTTTTTTTCCTTTGGAAAACTCTTATTTTAAGTTTGCTTTATTTCTCCAAGGAGAGCCATTGTCTTATATGACAACTAATGCCCAATAAATACACTGAAGGGTGGTTAAATGGCAATGTCATAATTCATCCCTCTGCTTCAAAACATAACATCTATCTCCCAGAGTCATGAGTTTCTTTATGTTTTGAGAAACTTTTAGAGGGTAAGCATATTCTTAATATCATAATAGAATTAAAACCTGCAGTCAAGAGCAGTGGATTAATTGAAATTAAGGCAGGAGGGATATCTTCAGTAAGCTTCATTATTAATGTAGCAGTGATTTCTTGAGGTTAGTTATGAAGATGAGCTGCAATCAGTGATAAATTGATCATGTATGCAGTTGGTCATTCATGATATCATTATTATTTTTTTTAACATAGGCAGGCACCGGGAATTGAACCTGGATCTCTGGCATGGCAGGCGAGAACTCTGCCACTGAGCCACCGTGGCCGACTCCATTCATGAAATTTTAATATGAGAAAGGACTTCACACATCTTTTTGTCCACCTCCTTGCTTTACACTCAACTTCGTTTTGTTCATTTCTTGCAGTCCTTCTGTGTGCAGGGCACTGGACTAGGGGGTACCAGTAAATAAGTTTACTAAGTTGTGGCCCCTGCCTTCAAACAGTTAATCTTTGATTTCCTTTTCTGTACTTTTTTGGGAGGCAGCCTTTCAAAAGATATGTTTTGCTAATTGTTATTCTTTATCAGTGTAAGATGGAAGGACTTAAGGTGTTTGTGAATTGTGAATATTTATTAAGTGGTAGATGTTTTTAACTTTAAAATTTTTTTTTTAAGTTAATGCTGGATTGTACTTGTAGTTCGTTCCAAGCCAGAAGTTTGGTCTTCTCTTATAAGGGACAGCTAACATCACTATTATTAGACTCTCTTGAAACCAGATATTCAAGTTATTCACGCTTTTCTTCTGGGGCCCTTAGATTTATTTCTCCCATTCATTTGAGCGTCCTCTATATAGCGACCTAGATAATTTCACTTTCAAGTAAATCTGCATTTGATTGTTGATATATTTATTCAATAAATCATTTCCCTATAAACATTTATTTATTTATTGGGTCCATGATTGAAAACACACGGAAACAGTGTATGTATTCCTGCAAGGTCGTAGCATAGAGAACCTGTTCGTTCAGTAATAATTATGGTGAGTATATTGAGGATTAGGATGTGTCAGTTGCTTTACTAATCACTTAATCCTCAAGGAAAGCCTATATAGGTGGTTCTTACATCCAGC
Source organism: Tamandua tetradactyla (assembly GCF_023851605.1). NCBI lineage: Eukaryota > Metazoa > Chordata > Mammalia > Pilosa > Myrmecophagidae > Tamandua > Tamandua tetradactyla. The sequence goes on along the minus strand of NC_135351.1, from coordinate 19,839,570 downwards.
TTACAGGTAAGATAACTGGGTTAGTAAGGCTACGAACTTGCCCAAGGTTACAGAGCTAGTAGGTGAGAAGGGCTGAGATTCAACTCACACCATTTTAACCTCAGACCCTATGTTCTTTAATTATGCTTCCTTACTTACCACACATGCCTTCTGGGACTTGTAAAAATGTTTGGTAAAATCTTTTTTTTTTTTTAATTATGTTGAGCTTTTATTGAGTTTTTAGCAGCATGAGCACATCAATTATCTTTCCCCATTTCATATTTATACTTTCAAATTTATCTTTGTCATACATGTTTTCCGTTCAATCTCATGCATTCTTATGGCTGAAAAGGTTTGTATAGCTCTAGAATGATATAAAAATTCAGGGCTGTAAAAAGGTTTTTGTTCCTAATCCAATGTCAAGTTTAAGAAATGTACAGACTAAGGAATATTCATTTCCCAAGAATTTTTAAAGTCTCTTCTGCTGAAACACCTCTATTTTTCACACACAAAATCATTTTTCTTTTACTACTTCTTAAGTCTAGGCAAAAGCATGCTCACAGAATAAATATAAATAAAGGAGAAGGATTCGGCGACCACTCACATGGCTCTCTACCCAGAGTCAGGGTTCCCTGTGCATTTATTTGATGCCCTCTGTGTGGCCCCGTCTCGTCCAGCTTTTCTTCTAGCCTCAGAAGTAACCCCTCTAGACAAATGAGCTTTAAAACGTGTCAGCAGGGGTGTGCCACAAAGCATCACAGCCAAATCGTTACTGGTTTTCCTTCCTTTTCTCTCATCTGTTATGCCTGATCCATCTCCTAAGAGGAAATTAGACCTGCTTGAAAGGTTGGGGAGAGTTCCCCGGGTGATGCCCAGATCCTCGGACCCCTAATTAGTGATGGGAGTTCTTGGTGCGACCGCTGTTTCTTTGGTTTGTTCACTCCAATGCAGCATCCCCTCCCCACTCAGGCGTGGGGATGGGTGGCAGCAAACACACCACCTGAGAGGGGGATATCTTAGGACTCTGCTGATGGATCTGAAACAAGCTCATCAGGTCACACGTCCCAGATAGGAGCTCTGTGGACACGTGGTTGCTGACAGCGTAGCTCTTAAGATAGTGATACAGTCTTGGTTGCCAATCTGAGGGTCCTTCCTAGTGCAATCACATCGAGTGGAAGGCACGAGAATATAAGCTTTAAGGCAGTCTTTCAGCAAGTAGTAATATTTGGGACAGCAAATACAAATCAAAACTGGGTTTGGCTTGGAGGGAATAATAGAATCCTTTCATCAGTAGGAAATTCTGATCATTCACTATATTTTTAAAATTAAGCAAGCGTTTTTTTTTTTTTTGCAAGTTGCACTCTGTGGCATGAAAGTTTTTCCAAAGGCCATACATTTTTGTAGGAGGAGGTGGCAATTTAATGCAGTTTTAGCTATTCAGGATTAGAACTGGGTTACATTTTTTTTTTTTTGGCATGGGCAAGCTCTGGGTATCAGAACCTGGGTCTCCAGCATGGCAGGCGAGAATTCTGCCACTTAGCCACCATTGCACCGCCCTAGAGCTATGTTACTTTTAAGTCATTTCTATGTAATGTCAAAAATATCTAATCTAATTAAAAAAGATGAAAAAGACCATAATCGAACTAAACACAAATGTGTTTTTAAGATCACATTTGTACGTGTATAAATGGATATAGTCATTTGCATGTACACATTTATATAAGCGTACATTGTGTCGGAGTTGCTTAATATTTTTTCTAGGGCTTCACACATCTGTTTGTATAAGTATAGCATATACCCTTTATAGTTCCCCTTTATAGTACGGGGAACCAACTTTTTATGAACCAACTGTATGACTTAGAGCTTTATCAAATATAAAAATATCGTCAAAGGTCACGGTTTTGGCAATGTAATGTGACAGCGAAGTTCAAGTGTTTGTGTCTCTGTCTGTATCTTCTATCTCTATCTTGTTTGCCCAGAGGAAAAATATGTGTTGAAAGAAACCGATGTGCCTATTAATCTTCAGATGTGAAAAAAAAGGAGCTTTATGTGACGCTTTAACTAGTTAAAGTTTTTGTCCACTCTCTCAAAAACATGCTGTAAAAATATGGAAATTAGCAAAATCTTGGCAAATGTAGCATGAAGAGCATAGCTGATCTAAAAGCTGCATTTGAGTCTTCTGAAACTACTGTTCTGTGACATCTATTACTATATGAATTGGCATCAGCTAGGAAAATTTTCAGTTTAATACTTTAGAGGAAATAATTGCTTAGAATGCCTTAAATAGCACAGGAAACGTGTAGAGTGTTTACTTGACATTTGCTATATTGAATACTAATACTGAAACAGATTCTTTGACCACAGAGAATGCCAGTGTAGGTGGGGTGGGACTAGATGAGAGAAAAGAGAAAAAAAACAGCCGACATGATTAGATAAAAATTAAATGGCAAATTAGCTTTTTCATGATATGGAAGTAACCAGAGAAAAGGTGCCCTTTTGTTCAGTCAAGAAATCTTCTTGGGTGGTAGCAGACAGTGAAGTACAAACAGCTCCCTGGGATTCAGGTTTCCCCTGATTTTAAGACTGAGTTATGCTACCAGGCGGTCAAAGCCTCCTTGTAGCCCAGCTGCCCTGGTTTATTTTCTGAGGTCCTGAAAACAAAAGGAATGACCTCCTTTTTAATTAAAAAAAAAAACACAAAAAACCTCACCTCTTGTTATCTGCTTAATCTGCCCATGATTGTGAATGTTTTTGGTTTTTTTTTTAATATGACAACTCTGGCGTCCTCATTTCTCATTGCAGCTCAGTACTTGTGACTCTTTTTCCCTCCTGAAAGCCTCTTATACTCTCAAAGTCTTCTTGTCACCTTTTCCCAGGCATGGTTAATGCAGGTCTTATCTCAGGATGGGGTCTAGTGCAGTTTAGTGCAGCGCTTAAAGGCAGAGGGGCATTTCTTTTTGTGCAAATTGCTTACCAGACATTACAATTCAGCTGCATTTAAGGGGAAAAATAAAGTATGTTTTAGGCTATACAACTGTCTCCCATTTATAGGTACTTAACCCAATTATGTAATATCTTTAAGAGAGTTTTAAATGCATGTGTTAAAAGCTAACTGGCATGTGTGGTAGGTCCAGGAATATGAAATTGTGCAATGTTATAGAAATTTGCTCAAAGCGTCTTCCTTCCATCTTGTCGACACGAGCCCCTTCTAAATACCCAAGAGGATTTTGAAAACAGCAATCAAAAGTCAAAACGTGACCACGTGGTTATTTGCCCAGCACCATCCAGAATAGTCGGCAGAGAACAGGCTGGATCTATGACTTTTTTGTATGACCTTGCATAAATCATATTTAATTTCTCTATGCTTCAATTAGCTTTTGAAAGGTATGTGTACTTGTGTATAACCAGCAAGGAGGCAGTAATTAAAATTCACAACCAAAGGAGAACTTGAAGGAAAAATTTGTTAGAAAAGAGCAGTGAGCTTGAATGCAAGCTCCATGGAGTATGCTATTAATAAAAAGTCCTGGTACAGGTGGCGCATAAGGAAAGGAGGGGTTTTTCTTGTAATACTGTTGCTATATTTTGTAGAATTGAAAAAAAAAAAAGGATATATCACTTTATCCTTTAACTCCAGAAGGCTCTGTGTTCATACATCTTTTTCTCTAAGTTCTACCTGCAAAGGAACTTTTATTTAGACTATTACAATTTAAATTGTAATCCAACAGTAAGAGATTTCATTTAAAATGCAAATCCATTTACTTTTATTTCTTAAAATAAATTCCAAGTTGTTATTCATTAAAAAAAATTTTATTTCTTTTCAGTCCATGGCTACTCCTGAGATGATTGAGTACTGTTTTCATTCATTTGGGGAGAAAAAAAGAAAAGTAATAAGAATTTATTATGAGTCCCACAATAAGCCAAAAAAAATATCTAGGCACTTGGTCATTAGTACCCAAAGCGATTTATGTTCAAAGGGCCCTTCCTCACCTTCTCATGTATCAGGGCTCAGTTGGGAAGGTCAGAATTCACAGGAGAAAATAAAAATAACTGTTGCGATTGATAATCAAAATGAGGGTTTTTTTTTTTGGCTTAGTGTCCCCCAAAGCTCCACATGGTAGCGCAGGGCTGCGGGACTTCAGTAAACCCATTGTGGACGGGCTCCTACAACCCTGAGACCTCTAAGGGGGAGATTGCTCGATTGCAAAACTGCGCCAAACCACATCGCTCTAGTGAACTCATGTCAGTTATTGCCTCATTTAAGTTACATTGTTGTAAAAAGGACATAGGTATTACAAGTTGAAATGCCTAAAATTTGAATGAAAGGTTATGGGCTTTGAATGTTATCGAGAGTTTGACCCTGGGCTCCCAGATGGAGCTTTCCGGGTGAGTGAATATAAAGCCAACAGCTCCAAGTTGAGATGAGAAAACATTTCAAAGAAAGCCAGAGAAAGCTTATATATTTAACACAATATCCATGACTCATATTGTCTTTGCTCTCTAGACCAGCCGTTATTCATTTACTGCTAACCCCGCAGGAAGGCTCCTTTTGATGTTTCCCTTTGGTGCTTTGCAAAAATATAAATATACACCTTGGGAAAATAAGGGTGAGGGAGAGAAAAGACAGAGGTCACCATCTTTAATCCTGGCTCTCCTGATAACAAACTCAGTGGCCCGACGCATTGTACAGCAAGGGAAGGTGTTTTAAAATTTGTTCATGGTTGTTAAATGAGCCGTCATCAGTCTGTAGATCATGCAGGGTTTCTCAGATGTCCATACTTTTTGGATTGCTGAGGTATCTAAAGAACCATCATTTGGATCTGCTCTAACAGGCTTTTGGAAGTAGCCCTGGAGGTGTGATAGCAACTTTTTAAGAATCTTTCTGAATTGTTTGGTAGAAGGGAAATAGGAAGGGAATCAAAGCTGGGTGATGAGTAGGGGATATCAAGCTATTCTGGAAGCTGCTCTCCAAGCTTGTTGGAAGGTTGTACCTGTGTGCTCAGTTGTCATTGGGTATACCAGAATTTGGTCTTGTGATTTGCAAACCAGCCCCACCGCTCCCTAGCTTGACCAAGTTACTTAGTCTCTCCGTGTCTCAGTTCTCATCTGAAAAGTAGAGTGTTTTCATTTCCTGGCTGTGAAAACAAATGGGAGTTTATTGGTTCATAGTTTTGAGGCTAGGGAAAGTCCAGAAATGCTGGTGACACTAGGCGAGGCTTTCTTCCGAAAGGCTGTGGCATCCCGGGGCTGGCTGCTGGTGATCCTTGGTCCTTGGCTTGTCTGTCACATGGCAGTTCCCATGGTGGCATTTCCTGGCTTCTCCTTTCTCTTCTGGGTTCCATCGACTTCCCGTGTCTGGCAGCTCCCTGTGGCCATCTCTCTGTAGTCATCTCTATAATTCAGTACCAGAATTAAGGCCCATGCTGATTGAGGTGAACCCTGCCTTAACCAAAGTAGCCTCATCAAAAGGTCCTGTGTATATGGGTCCACCCCCATGGGCATGGATTAAGATTAAGCATATATTTTTCTGGGTTACATAAATCCGAGACACCACGTAGGGATTAAAGTCAGTGTGAAGATGAAATAAGTCTGTGTGTGTGTGTGTGTGTGTGTGTGTTTGTATGTGTGTGTATACACACAATTCCTAGAATAGCACTTGGCACTTAGTAAATGCTATTCACACTTTACCATTATTATGTAATTGTTCTCTATGGGCGTTTTCCAGGCTATCATTTGTTGGCATTTAGAGCAAGATAACAGGCATGGGGGGGGGGGCGGTGATGGTGGTGGTGCTGTTGAGTAAGTGGGAGAGCTAGGGCTGAAAGAGTGTGGACAAAGCTCGGTTTCTACTCTTAGTCTCAGACTGTACCTACCATGTTTATGTCTGACCTGCAGACTTGGTCCCCATGTTATTCCCTAACCCTTCTCCCTTCACTAGTCCACATTCTTTCCCGAGCATCAAAACCCAACAGGAGCTGCTCCTTTGCCAGGCTGAGAAGTTTCCAGCTATTTCAGCCCAAACAGACCTCCCTTCCCTCTGCTCCCAATTCCTGAGTACATGTCTGCATGACTTTCTATGGAGTTGTTGATGGTTTTGTTTCATAACTCAGATGTCTTGTTTTCCAGTTGGACTCTGTGTGCCTGGAAGTCTTCCCCCCCACCCCCCCCAGCATCCAGAGTAATATGGCAGATAGAACAAGGTACAGGAAGTAAAGCAATCCACTCTGTTCTGTCTGTGATAAACTGACATGCTCAAAGCATCTGCTTGCTCTCCTCCTTATATTTCTTCTCATATAAAATGAGAGACTAAGTGATCTTAAATTTTACCTTGTATCCTTTACATGTGGGAGTGGTAGAAGATGAAGCAATAGTTTTGAATGAATGCGTGATTGTCCAGTGTCTTCCCTGGTTGCCCAATTAGGGCTCAAATTATTTTGATACTTACTAGCATTTCTGCTTGGTGAATGGAGGAAATGATGTGTATAATGAAGTTTGTGCTTTCACTGGACAGAAACCTTTTTGAGTTTGATCATTTCTTAATTTGAATGTGTGTCCAAATCTGAATTAATATTTACATTAGTAGTTGTCTATAAAATATTTTCTATGCTAAAATAGTCTAAGTACTGTCACACTAATAAACGTGAGCACATAAGAAAGGAAATTGTTTTGGGATGCTTTAGAGTCCCTGTTGGCATGCAAAAGTTATAGTTATATTTGCTCTCCTGCTCTATTCATTAAATAATTTATTGACCATTTTTGAAGTTTTTCTGTAAGTACTTCAAAGACTTAAAACAACTATATTTCTTCTTGAAACTTTGGGCTCATTTTCTTATTCAGATGAAGTGTCTTTGTCTGAACTCAATTGACTGAACACATAATATTCATTTATTTGGTGTGATAAAATACCTGATAGAGATGGTGGTTGAAATTTTCAGGATCAAATCTCATTTTGGATTAATTTGTACATTTCCTTTATTTCTGTTTCCTAATAACTGTATCTGGTCCAAAATTCGACTGCCCTTTCAGTGTACTTAATGCTCTTATTTACTTTATGATTTTTACTGACATTTGAAAATTACAAACAATTGCAGGAGATTTTGAATTGCAAATGCTCAATTACTGAATCATACACACATGTGTGCATGTAGAGCGAGATGGAATAGGGATTTGGCCTCTGATTTGTGTTTGCAATCATCTTGTACATATAATAATGTCAGAGTAGTCACTTCATAATTGAGAAGGCTTTGGGATAACAAGCCACTATTTTTTTCAAACTGTAATTACTTACTGGAAAAAACGGTTTTGAAATATTATTTGTCCTACTAGTTCAGACCAAGGAGGGCGTATGTTCAGTGTCTGATTAAGGTTCCCTAGGGCTTGAACTCTTGGAAGGGCCACCTGAAATAGAGCCCTTTTAAGAAATTATTCTGTGTTATACATAATCAGGTTCAAGAGGACTTAGTAATTTGCATTTAAAAATTATAATCGGCATCATTACCAAAGAGCAGTTCCATATTAGACATTTTCTGATTTACTTTAGTAGCGACACTGAGTTCAAGATATATTAAAATCTCTTTTTAACGTTAGTGGACAGAACTGGGGACCCCCTATAGGTTTTTACAGTTGCCTGAGTTTTAGAGGCTCCTGTCTAGTGCTTCGTCTCCATATGTCAATTGAGTTCTGAAATGTGGCCAAAAGACAAATGTACGTGGGTATCATGGGGAGGGAAATCGGGGAACAAGGCAGAAAAAGGATAGAAAAACATCAGCTGCCTGTATCTGGCAAATATTTGCCAGACATTCTTTCCCAGGTGCATTTGTCTTTTGTACTTGGAGCTTCGTTGATCTAAAAGGCTTGCTCTGCAGTCATTGTCTCTTAGAGATGCTTTCGATTCAATTTCTTGCTTTTTTCTCTCTCTTTTCTGAAGTGGTGAAGAAAAATGGTGGAAATCAGTACAGTCAGCTTGTACAATGATTCTCTCCCTTATCTGGACATAAGAATTGTTGGAAGTGAGAATGTGGGAGTAGATACGAGCCAGATGTGCACACTTGAGTGCGAGTGATAATTGACCTTCCTGACTAGGAACGAGAAGAAAGATACTTTAAAACTATTTTCCCAGGATATTTCAACCAAAGATGTCTTTTTGAATTTGAATTCTGATTTGAAAACTGGGTTGAGCTGGATTTTTTTTTTTTGGTTCATCTGAAAAAATTGACCCCGAATTGAATGGGAGAGTATTTCTTCAGCCTCCTTAGCTTTCATTATGCAGTGAGTCATTTCCATGTTGTTGAGACATTTTTCTAGCCTTTTTTTGCTGTGTGTAGTTCAGGCTTTTTTTCGGGATGTTTTGACTCCTTAAGAAACTCGCAATAACAAATTAACAATCACACTCCTCTGGAATGAAAACATGCAGTAGCAGAGTAATAAATAGCAGTTCTGGAAACCTGAGAAAACAGAGAAGACTCAGCTCTCATAAGAAGACTCCAGAGAATGTGTCCAGTCTGCACCATTTAATGTCCAAGCATATGCACCATTTAAGTAAAAAAGACCCGAATGTGTTTCTTTTTCATTTTGGTTTTCCAAGGACCGTGTTGTAAAACTGCGTAGCTATTTTCATTCTTTGAAACTTAATGAACGATTATTTTTAGCTTTCCAACTTTCCTCCCCCCCCACCCCCCACCCCCGACTGTTATCTAGTTAACAGGTTTGAGTTATTAAAGTGACTTGTATTTGTTTGGGAAACTCAGGTCGCTGCCTGGACTTTCCCACTGCCATCTTTCTCTGGTGAAAATGGGAGCAGCAGTACGCTGACTTGGTCCTTAGTTGGAAAAAGGCTGGTCACCTACAATATCGAATATGCATGGACTCTAAGACATGGTGCTACCTGAGGTTGGCAAGTCCGGGCCAACTGTGGTCCGAATACTTGTCCCATCAGGATCTTTAGATCAGAGCAAAGTTGTAAATAGAAAACTCCATTGATCATTTTTCACCCTATTCATGGGGTTGCTTGCTCTGATTGGGTTCTTGCATGCCTGTGACAGATGGAGAAACTGTATACAGTAAACTGGGGTCATCTCACAGGGATGAACACTTGATTTTAGCCAGCAATTAGGGGTCATTGTCACAAAAGATATTATAGCTCCTTTGTTACATTAGATGCTTGGAAGAAAACTCTGATGTCACCGAATGTGAAAGCTCTGGAACTCTGGAGTTCCCAGTGATCCAGAATGGGGAATTGTTGCTTAATGGGTGCAGAGTTCTATTTGGGATGCTGAAAATCTTTTGCTAATGGATGGTGGTGATGTCATGCCACATTGTGAATGTAATTAATCGCATTAAAAAGGTGTTTAAAATGGCCATTAAACAGTTTTTTTAAAAAGATGCATAAAGCTCTCTCAGAGATCTCATGAATTTTTTTCTAGACACCTAGTGAGAAAGTTGGACTAAGTAATTTTTTCCCCTCCTTGCCTGTTTGAGCTTCTTATGCATTTGGTCCATACTTACTTAGTCTTTCCTGTTTCGCCTTCTACTTTGTGCTTAGGGCAGTTTGCTCACCTGGCTGGAATAGCTGATTTGGCCAAACTTCTAGTCTGAGTCCTCTGAGTCAGACAGAGGCAAAGATGTAAATGTTATTAACATGAAAAAAAATCTTTTGAACATGAAGTCACCATGTTTGAGGTTACTTTGAACTCTCCTTGCAGTCTGTTTTATGATTCGTACCAGAATCAACATGCTTTAGTGTTTTATACTAAAAACACAGTGGGGTAAAAATGGACGCCAACTTAAAACTGCACGATAGCCAGAAACTTTGATCTTATAGAAATGTTATATTCTGATAAACATTTAGTGAAGCTACTTGGCTCCCAGGCTATTTTTTAATGGCTTTTGGGTTCAGGGATTTTGAAAGTCAGATTCTTTGTAATGTAAATTTCCTTCTAAGCAAAGAAAGTACACTATTAAATTTTTTAAAAATATATATACTTAGAAGTTAAAATTGTGTAATTATCTTAATGCTCCTGAACCTCTTTTCTGACTGAACATTGGAACTTTTTCTGTTGAATGCGGCGAATTTGTCCAGAAAAGCTTAAGTGAATTTAGCCTAGGTGGGGGAAATTTGCTAGCTTTATAAATAAAAGGTTTAACTAAAGGGATGATATGTTATACAATTTTATTTTATCTTGTAAAGATTGAATTCGAGTTTTGTCTCTCAGTCCTTCCTTTAGGACTGTTAATTAACAATTGTATCTTACTTTTTGTGACTGATTTATAGTAACAATAGTTATATGTAATTTATCGGTGGGTAATTGAATTCAGATTTTAACTGCACAAGGATAGCTTGCCTTTTTGAAAGGATCATGACAAGTATTTGTTTATAAAGTGAAAATGCTCTCAGAGATGGCCTACTTGCCATACTAAAGTAGGAAAAAAATAAACTCTTCTCTTGAAGGAAGGGCTCTCCCATTGAAAAATAACTTTACAAAATTCAGTTTTTTAAAGTTACCCGGGTGCCCGGGAGGTTCAGTGGTCGAATGCTCGCCTTCCATGCAGAAGACCGGGTTTCAATTCCCAGACCATGCACCAAAAAGAAAAAGAAAACCAAAACAAAAAACAAAACACAAACTCTGAATCCTTTTACAGAACAATAAAACGTAATAAAAAAATTCAATTGGGATTCCTAGTTGAAATCATTTTTAAATCATGGCAATAACTTTTAATCCTTCATAGAATTTTCCTTTAGTTCTGAGAAGTCTGCATAAAGTTTGTATAAATGTAGCCTTAAGTATTTTAAATGTAGCACACAGCGTTACTTAAAGACAACTTTATGTGTGATCATTCATGTTAAAAGTTGTTAGGTAAAAGCACTTTGAGCCCTTCTTTGGAAGAAATCCTTATATGGTTTTTGTTTGTTTTAAACATAATAGACCTTTTGGAGCCCAGTGGGAAACTTGTATTGTTACACTGATGCTATTTGCAGAGAGTGGGTGCAGTCGTAATATGTGTCAGCTTCAGAAAGTTGGAGACATTAACTTAATAAAGAACCTGAGTGGCAAACCTTAATTTTACTGTAGGAATTATTAATAGTGTTTGGAAAAGCTGATATAGAGTCCGGTTTGATTACTATAATGACTTGGAGGTTTTAGAATTTGACAATTATTTTTAGATTTTTTCTTGTTATTTTACTTCTTTTTCATTATTTACTTTGGGTTCAGTTCATGCAAACACATAGCCCAGAGAAGCAATGGTTAGGTGGCTCAGTTGACAGAATCAGTTGTTTTTTATTTATTTTTTATTTTTATTTTTATTTTTTTTCAGTTGTTTTTTAAACAAAAGGGGAAGGACCGTGTGATGGTGGCTCAGTGGCAGAGTTCTTGCCTGCCATGCCAGAGACCCGGGTTCGCTTTCCGGTGCCTGCCCATGCGAAAAAAGAAAAAAAAAAGAGGAAAATCTCATTTGTGATTACTATCATTAAGGCCTTCCTTTGACTTTTATCCATCTGGATGTACTTTGCCACGTTAACGTCATACATACCAAACACAGAAGTTTAAGTTTTGGTGCATTTTGAACTTAGAAGTGGAAAAGTATTTTATAAAAATTAAAAGTTCAACGTTTCATTTTCTGGTAAAATTTGCTGAGCTTTGGGCCCTATTTTGGCATGGGGAGGACCTGATTAAATAAATACATCATCTTGTTACCAAAGGCAGTGGATTCTTTTGCCCAATGGATGCACTCAAATGACCAAATCTGAGGCAAAGAGAGAAAAATTTATTACTAGGCACACAACAGAAGATCAGATGGCCTGTTGGCCCCAAAGTCTGTCCCCCCCAACTGCAGTAATTCTGAAAGTTTTATAGCATCAAACGATGGGCAGGTTTTAGGGTAATGAGTGTCAGAAGATGGGCAGATTTTAGGATTACTGAGCATGTGCAGGTGGAGGACACGCTTAGTCACAGAATGCATGGAAGAAAATGTGGCCTAAATATGATGGGCATGAATTATAATATTGTAATGAGGTGCAGGTGACTTATAGGTTGAAGTCTAAACTACTGCGCATGTCAGGCGGGGGCCCATTTTGGCTAGATGCAGTCTCTGTTATCAAGATAACTTTGGACTTGGAGTGGGTTACTTCTGGGCTGACCCCCTTCATTAATGAACATCAGGGGCCGTCTTTAGTGATCACAAACTCTAAAGTTGAAAAACTAGATAAATGGGTCACAAGGTTTTTACAGTCATAAGAGCACAAGATAAAGGCTACACAATCATTATCAGAGATCAAGGCAGTTGGATTGCAGTTTAAGAGATTTCAGGTATTTCCCTCCGTCCACTCCAGTAAACCAGAAAGTGAAAAGGAATATCTATGTAACCATACGGCAATCAGAATCATCCCTTAAATCCTAATTTCTCAGTTATGATTTCCTGTTGCTGCTTCACAGATACCCACCCACTGCTGCTGTGGCTTTTGGGAGAACTGGGTAACGTGTGCTTGCAGTTTTTAGCTGCCTTTTCTTCATTTCCTGAAGCTCGGCTAATCCTGCGTGGTCTGAAACCTGCAGCAGGGCGCCTCATTGTGTAGGCTGGGGCTGGGAGAAGGGGAGAAAACGACGCGTGGGTGATGGGCCAGCGCGGCTGTGCTAGGCAGGCCATTTTGCTGACCCTACTGGAAGGTGGTTGGGAATTCGGCATTTCTAGTCACTGAACTTTTTTCAGGATCCCTCCAGGCTCCCCAGCAACTGTGTCACAGCATGAAATGAATGTATGCGTGTTTTTCTGCCGGGAGGGTTATAGTTTTCATCCAACTCTCAAAGAATTTTCTGTCCCTCAGAAGGTCAGTCAGGATCCCACTTATTGAGAATTGAAGCATATGGGACTCTTCTGAGGAAAACTGATAATGAGAATGTGAAGCCTGAGTTGCAGAAAACCAGCGTTAGGCTACCTTTTATACCTGATTAAAAATGGCCATGATAGGGTCATATATGAGCTACATTAAATCAGTATCGCAAATATACCTGGTACATGTTCAAAACAGTTGGTCTGTTTTGAAATAATGATAATTAGATAATGTTCTGGGGTTTATAGCACGTATTTTGAGATGACTAGATGCTGTAACCTCGGTCACTGTAGAAAAAGCTTTTTAATTCATATTAGAAATTGTTCAGACTGAAACAAATGAGCATTTGGGGAAATGTGTGAATGATTGAATGAAGACAGGAACAGCTATCTTTAGAGAATGTCTTCTGGCTTACATTTGTATCGAGAGGTATGCAGAGCAGGGAATCTTGGATGGTTTGGAAATGAGGAGCTGATCATCTGCTGGGTGTGACAAGCACAAATCTCATATTATATTCCCCATGTCGTTTCAGCACGTTACACTTTGCAAAAGAAACTTAGATATTCACTCGATAAGGACAGACATCTCTTGTCTGGGTTTTAGCTGTGACACTGTGCTGGCACGACATCTGGCCTGCACACTATCTGAAGGGATATTTGGTTGAATGGATTACTTTGGTTGGTTCTCCTAGCAGTCCTGTACATGCAGACACAGTAGATCTTGTTACTCCTTTCTACAGGCCTAAAGAGGGCAATTTCTTACCTGAATCATGTGGCTGGCAAGTAAAGATCTAGGCTTTTCCTTCACACTGTTTTAGCCTCAAAAACATGACAGTGAATTTTGTTTATAAATATGCTTGGGTTAAAATGAAGGAGAATGCACCAGAAGCTCAGAGCCTGCTTCTCTAAATCATGCCAAGATAATCAAGGCCAAACACCCCCAGTCTGTGGAAGGAAAGCAAAACCAGTGGCAGAGGGGCAGGGATATATGAGCTCGTTCTTTCCTGCGACCTGCAATGTGATCCCTTTTACGCCTTCTGTTCCAGAACTTCTAACCTACAGGTCACATGCATACCCACAGAAGAAGCGATGGAGTATGAGCTGCTAGTTCCCCAGAAAGAGGCTTACTTTCACATTTGCAGTGTGTTTCTCTGGAAGTACTGTGTTCAGTTGCACAATCCGGCTCGGAATTAAATATTATATGCTCTCTGGTAAATTATCAAAATGTAAACCAACAGCTACCGCGGAGACCATCTGAACTGCCAAGAATTTTAACACTGTGATTTTTGTGAGAAAGAACATTTTCTCCCTACTGTATAGTCTTCAGCTAGCTTCTTCTTTGCCTATAATATGCTCACATATGTGTGCATATATATATAATATATACACAAAGATGGTCATGCACTTTGTTCATCATTTTTCACTTGGAATTTCCAAGTGGGTTATCTTAAGTACAGGCATGTAGCAAGATAAAATTGTAATTTTCCAAGTGTTCTGTCTACCATAACTTCGGGGGGTGGCTTTATTTTCCTGACTTTGGGAGACACCGTGCATTAATTTCCTGTAACAGCACAGTGCCTCACGCACATGAGTACTCAATAAATATTTGCTGAATAACTGATCACAACAATATCAATACCAGTTCTCTTATGCTACATAAGAGAAAAGTTTAATGCTCTGTGGTTCTCTACTTTCTAACATAGAAAACTACTAAGTATTTCCCTACACCAAAAAACTCTCTGGGCAAAGTAAACACACATAGTTTTCTATGCTTCTCAAAGCACAGGAAGAAACAGCAACTTGACTTCATTTTTGCAAATTGGTAGATCACCTTTTAAATTCATGTTAAAACAGTCAAATGTAGCAGCAGACTGTCAAAAACTGTCAAGTGAGATAATTATTGATGGGTGCATTAAAATTAAAAATGAATGTAGGTTAATAAGTGAAGATGACTTTAAGAAAGCATATAATCTTAAACCAGAAAAATCAGACAGTGAATCTGCCAGTCAGACCTGTCTGGGTTAGAACGAAAGATGAACACGAAAACAACGGTAATGATGAAATAAAAACCAGCCGCCTGATGGCCTTGGTGGCAGTCCGTTATAAAGGAGTAGGACTTTCCTGATGCCCGCATCCCACTGGGCCTCTTTTCCAGACCCTGGGGTGAGAGAGATTAAACCAGTGACATCAGCTCTGTGATCTTCATGATAATGGGCTCAACCATAGTTGTCGTCCCTAGGAAATGGCCACAAACAACCCAGAACTAGCCCTTGGCCTTATCCACTCCACCTTGATGGGGGTGCTCATTTCACGGTTTTAAATGCCATCCATCTCTAGGCTGGTGACCCTCAAATTTACATATCCATGAGCACCCGATTTATATGTTTAAATTAATGCCTGACATTTCCATTTCTCAGAGTTCACATGCCCAAAACAGGACTCTGAATGTCACCGCCACTGCCCCAGCCTGTTCCTCAACCAGTCTGCCTCAACAGCAGAGGGCCCCACCATCCACCCGTTAGGTACCCTGGATTTTTCCATTTTCCTTACCCACTAAGCTTCCAATCTACCACCCAGTCCCATAGAGAATTGACATCTACCCGTTTCTCTCCACTTCCAACCTCACCGTGTCTTACCTGCAGTAACCTCTCAAATGGTCCCCTTGGTAGATTCTTTGTCCACCTAGAACCAGTTCTCTACATAGCACTGCACTTGTCTTTGTAAAACACATTAGATGATATCATCGCCCCTGCCTAAAAACTTCTGGGGTCTCCCATCATATTTAGAATAAAATCTAAGCTTCCATCCAAAGCAGCAGAGAATCTGTATCATTGGGCTTCTGCCCAGTTGTCCCATCTCATCTCCAGCCTCTAGCTCTAGAACAAAAGCTCCTTCTAGCCCCAGGGTCTTTACCCAGCCATTCTCTCTACCTGCAATGCTCTTCCCCTGATTTTCCTATACTCTGCTACTACAACCCAGCTTTCGCTGATGAACTTTTCACATCACTGAGATCTCAGCTCAGATGTCATCTCCAGGGAGAGGCTTTCCCTGACCTCCCCAAAGTAAATATGACCAGCGCCACCACCCCGACTTTCACCATTCCCTGCCTTCCACTTTATTTTTTGGTCTGGAAATATAGACTACATCTACGGGTTTACCTGTGGTCTGTCTCTCCTATGAAAAAGGTGAGCTTTGTGAGGGCAGGGATGCCTCAGCCTTGTTCTTTGTTATACTGCCAGTGAACAGAACTTCATGTGGCACAGAAAAGGCCCTAAATAAATATTGGTTGTATGAGAAATAATAAAGTGGGAGTGTGCAGAGAAATTCAAACTTTAGCCCATTTGTCGGTATGAATGTAAATGGTGCAGCCATTGTGGAAAGCAATATGGAGATTCCTCTGAAAGTTAAATATAGGATAACCATATGACATCGCAGTTCCACTTTAAGATATACACCCAAAGAAAGTGAAAACAGGTTATCAAGCAGATACTTGTCCGCTAGTGTTCATAGCGGTATCATTCACAAGAGCCAAAAAGTAGAAACAACCCAAGTGTCCATCGACAAATGAATGGATAAACAAAATGCAGAACTTATACATAGTGGAATAAATTATTCAACTATAGGAAAGAATGAAGTTCTGAGACATGCTGCAACCTGGAAGAACCCGGAAAATCTTAAGCTCAGTGAAATAAGCAGGATGCAGAAGGACAAGTACTGTATGATGTAACTTACAAGAGACACCTTGAAATAACACATTCTCAGAGACAGAAAGTAGTTCAGAGCTTTACCAGGGGGAGAAGAGAGTGAAGGGAAGGGGAATGGATGTTTGGTGGATGTGGGATTTCTGTAAGCAAAATTAATTTTAAAAAGCAAAAACAAATAACACCTGATAGCACCACCAAGAAGTATTAGCTGAAAGTTGTCTCTCTGCTACGAATCAAGAATACTGCTATTGTTGTTATTTTTTCTTTGTATGGTGTATGGCGGAGGTCCCATTTCATTCTTTTTCCATGTGAGTATCCCCTTATTGCAGCACCATTTGTTTTGTCTTTGTTTGTTTTTTCGTTTGTTTGCTTGTTTGTTTTTGGAAAGCGCGGGGATTGGGAATCGAACCTGGGTCTCCTGCATGGCAGGCAGGAATTCTACCACTGAACCACCCTCGCATCCCCAAGCATACTGCTATTATTTTTGAGAAAGTTGAGGGTTACACCTCTCTTCAACTCCCTTCTGTGAAAACCTGGTTGGTTAAAATAATGGCTTTTCCACTTTTATTATTTGGGTCAAAATAATCGCCTCATAGGCCGAAAGAGCAAGCATTTTCTGGACATCATGCACCATAATTTAGGCTTTTAAAACACCATCCATAAACTGTTTATTGCATCTTGTGGTGGCAACAACAGTGACCAAGAGGTACTGTGGGTACTTGGTTGTCACTCTTAATTTGCTTTGCCCTGTTTGTTGGTTGATTTAGACAAATCCGGTGCCTGTTTCCGTTCTACACCTGTCTAAGGATGAAGGCATAAATAAACACCGTCCTGAAGCATCTGAGTTCTTTGGCTTTGCTGTGCTAATAAGTGCAGTGAATCAGCTGAAAGGGAGTCCAGTGGCATGGAAGCTGCACATCAGGGAAGGCTGGCTGGATCTACCACTCTTAGCACCCGTCGAGAGATCCAGAGGTGGCTTCAGGACTGTGTCCAGGCTTTGTCATGCCCCCAGCGGCTGACTCAGAGAGCTCCACACCCCCAGTCTGCCAGCATGTTAATTCCCAAGTGAAAAACACAGCTTAGCCTGTCTCAGGCCCACATGGCCAGCATATTCTCTCTCTGTGTCAAGCTGCATGGGAATGGAAATGACAATTGGAAGCAACTTGATTGACACACCTTACGAAAGTGCTGCTCTCCTGCTCTAGGTGGCAGAAACAGTCACAATGCTCACATTCCCTAGAAAAGTCTCTGTATGGAGTCGGAAGGCATCGGAAGGAGGGACTGGGATGAATTGGCTGCTCAATGGCTCCGGTTATTGGCCTGAATAGCCTGCTGGTCCGTCCATCTCAGGGGAGGGATAGTCTTTCTCATGGCACCAGGAAGACTTCAGATCGTTGGCCATGACTCTTTGCCATGGGTTGGTCTTGCCCATCAAGCCATCACTCCCTGCCCCCCCCCCCGCCCCCGACAGCCTTGACAGCCACCAGCCACCTGAGTTTTAGTGACTCTGTGCTTCCCTGGCATCTTCCTTTTTGAGGACGTATTCTTTTCTTAAATATGTGACTATGTTCTGCCAGATGTTAGTCAAGTCCTGCTGCCTGAAGGTGGGGCTCGGGGGAGTAATTCTGCTTCTTTAGCTGCCTTTGTATGTCCATGTTTTAATCCATTAAATTTTATTCTTACCATAAAACTCTCGACTAGTCAATCTCTTTCCGTCATTTCCAAGCTCTTGTTTGGGGAGTGGAGGTGTGGGTGTACCTCATTGTACCCCTTGAGTTCCTAGAAGTCCCTTGGATATTTGGGGCTGTCCATCCCTAATTATTTAATTATGTCTTCAGATCAAGATCTGTGAACTACATGTCCAGCATGGAGCCATTTATCCAGATCAGGAGCAAACCGCGGCCTGTAAGCCAGATTGGGGTCGCTGCCTGTTCTTTAAAGAAAGCTTTATTGGAACAGCCCTGTCTATTAATTTCTTTATTGACTCTAGCTGCTTTCACACTACGGCAGCAGAACGGAGTAGTTGTGACAGAGGCATTAAGGCCACCACCACCTAGAGGATTTGCTTTCTGAGCCTTTCAGAAAATCTCTGCCAACCCTCATCTGTATTTTTGCAAGTAATAGGATCGCAGGAAGTAGAAGTCCCCCCCACTCCACCCCACCCCCAGTTCCATGAACAAGTGGAGGATTTGTTGGGGAAGGGTTGGGGGGAGCTAGCACCTGAATTCTCAGGTCTTTCAATTCCCAGTATTGACTACTTGCCTCCTATTTGCAGAAAAGGGACATTGTGAGACATTATAAGATACTAAAATTTAGCTTCTTGAGTGGCAGGTCTTGTTTTCCAAAACAACTTCCCCAGTTAAAATTACTAGACAGGTTGGTATTGCTATTCATTTATGAATCTTAAATAGCAGCTACTTCAGGCCAAGACTGGGATAAAGGCTCAGACACTGATGAATAAACACAGGCCTTGCCCTCAGGAAGTTTGGGTGAAAGTAGGCAGATAGTTGCTCATTAGCTTATTTATACTGGGTTAAATGTCACAGTAGGGCCTGCCAGGAAGACTGAGAGGGTTTCAGAAAGGATGTGTTAATTCTGCCTTGAGGGGTTGGAGGGGTTGTCTGGAATGGCTCCTCCAAGTTGGAGGAGAGGTTTGAGCTCCAGTCTCAAAGGAGATAGAGAATTACAGCCAAAATGGCTTGGGGTCTTCCAGGCATGAGTGCGTGGTATCCATTATTTGAGAAGGTGTAGGGCCTGGGACAAGCAGAGAAGGAGTGATGGGAAATAACATTTGGAAAGGTAGATGGGGGGAAATTGAAGCCCATTTGCCTTCATGCTAAGGAGCTTACCTTCTGGGACTTTCTAGGCGCTAGGAGACCAGAGTTCTTATGGAGTGGGCCTACATATCCGTATGCATAAGCACTGTCTGTAGATTTAATAATATCACTAACGCAGAAATGGGCCTTTCCCCCATGCTATTGTGAGTTGCCAACCAAAAGTTCATTTAAAAGGGTTATTAAATTAATAGTATCTTTTCTTATCATTGAATGTTTTCTTGGTCAACAAAGATTAAGAAAATCTTTGGCATGAAGTCTGCAAAATTTTTTGAATAAAAAAAAATGTTGGGAGCCACTGCTGTTGATGGCGGACATTTTATGAAATTTTTCAAGTTAATGAATGATAAAAGACTGTAGATTCCCGAGTCAGGCTGCTTCAAATCTTACTAATCGTGTGACTTTGGGCGAGTTTCTTAAACTCTCAAAGCCTTTAGAGTCTTCATCTGTAATTGCAAAATAATATTTGCCCGTCAAGATTATTATAAGGATAGAATACAAATAATGTGTGAAAAGCAGGTAACATGGTATCAGGCACGTGGGGTGCGTTCTGTAATGTAAGCTAGTTTTATTATTTTAGTGGCAGTGGAATATTGAATTGTACCTTAGATCGGACCCAGTGTGTAGAGGATGAGTTAGGAGGGGAGAATTTTAAGGCTCTCTGTATCCAGGTGAGAAATGATGGAAGCCTGGATGGGGGCAGAAGCAGAGGGAACTGAGAATAGGGGAAGGCCAGTGTCCACTGCAGAGAGTCACGTGGGCAACAGCAGGAACTCATCTCTGTTCATGTCCACAACCATGGACCAGGAAGAGATGAGTGTTTTGTGAAACCTGATTCTGTGACTTCCTCACACAGTATGGTGTGAGATATTTGGCAAGTTCCATGGCCCACAACTCCTGCAATTAATTCATCTCGGGTAGAGTTTTTTTTTTTTTTTTGAATTGAATGTATTAATAACCTACATGTTGAAACTAGCATTGTAACCTAAGGATATTGCTCCATTATGATTGACTATAGTCCTGCAGTTAAGCCTGCACATAATTTAGCTTTCAAAGGACAGTGTGTAGCATATTCTAAATTAAAAAAATTAAGGAATATGTATTACTTAATATTTATAATCTATGCTTAGAAAAAGTCAGGCAGGGTAAATACATTTCCTGAGAGATTTTTATTTCCATTGTTATGTGTTTATATTTTCCAAATTTTCTTAAATACATATTTTCAAAAAATGTTAACGTTATTTGGAAAGGAAAATGATAACGCCAAAGAAAAGGAATGGGTCAGAAAAGCCCAAGGAAATTTGCCCTCCCTGTCTTTTTGGGTAGCGATTTCACAAATGTGGGTGTTAGTAGGTGCACCCCCAAGTGTGCTGCATTCCAGACAAATGGTGCCCCCCCTGAATCTAGTGATATGAGTGTGCTAGCTCAGAAAGGTAGATGGAACTGAGAAACTTAGAGGAGATGTAGTGCGTGCTGACGGAGGTCAGTCGCAAGCCAGCTAGAGTATTGAATTGAAATTTTTTAAATGCAAGAGGAGAGTCAAGGCTAAGACAGTCGCATAATGATTCCTATTATTTACTGTATTGCATTTCTCAATTTGCAGATTCTCAAACATATGCGCGAACGCACACACCCATAGGCGTACACTGTCTGGAGGTGCCAAGCCCTCCCCCCGAGGCAGCGAGAACACCCATCCTGAAAACAGAAGAGTGCGGTTTGTTCTTACTTCTGTTACTTAGTTTCGTAATTGACTTGACTGTGTTACTAACCTCCCAGATCCCAGTCTCCTCTGTGAATTAGAGAAAATCACAGGGCTCTGCCCACTTCCCAGGGCTATTTAGGAGCTTCATTCTGAACAGACTATACAGAATGCCATACCCACGGGAGTTGCTTCTGTGCTGGCTCAGATTCTCACCAGCCTTGTGGCTTTGGGCAAGTGACATAGGCTGCTCTGGGTCCTGGACTATAAAATGAAGGCAGTTGAGGATCTTAACTTTTTGTCCATCTAACACAACCGAGAGGTATGGCTCTCAGAAAATGATGGGTCTCACGAGCTTGTCCTAAGGTATCAGAATCGCCTGAAGTGCTTGTGAAATCGCCCCCGGGGTTCCTGCTTCAGTGGGCCCAGCATGGGCCTGAGAATGTGCATTTCTAATAAAGTCTTGATGACAACTGATGCTGCTTGTCCAAGGGTCACACTGTGAGCCTGTGGGCAGGTCGTGGGCAGGGGGAGGCACTGCATACGGCGTGAGAAAGTATCCAGGCGGGTTTCATTCTCTTCCTCTCTCTTTTACACGCACTCACGCACATGCGCTCGCGAGCACACACAGCTCCCCTGAAACATCACCGAACTAGAGATGTTTTCTGAGATTCCTTCCTACTCCTGAATATTAGGTTCTCTCTCAGACCTCAGCCCACAGAAGCGAGAAGTGTCTTATGTTTTAGCTCTCCCGCAGGTAGCCTGAAAGATATTGACAAACCATTATTGCACAACATCAGCTGGAATTCAGAGAGGGCTTTGCTTCCATGCACGCGTGTGTGTGCAAGCGTCCTTCGGCTTTGTTCTCCTTTTAAAATCGGTGAGTAAGCTAATTTAAAGGAATGTCGCTGAAAGCTATTCTGTTAGCCCTGCATTTGTAATGTGATCATGTCGAGTTCCCTCTACATTCATATAGTTGGACGAGACCCTCCTACTTTTCTCTTATCATTCCATTTTATGGTAAAGTTTAATTTGCATACATGGGATCTATTTTCTCAGCCAGGGTTAATACTTCCTCATGTCTCTTTCACTGGAGGGGATGATTCAGAGAGGAGAGGAGAGCCAGCATTAATTGCTTCATCGACTAACTGTGTGTATGAGTCATCTCCTGTTCGTCTTATTAATTCAACTGGTAGGAGGAGAAATGTTATCTCTGGTTCTTGAGGCCAGCTTGGGCTTCAGCTAAAATAGGATACTCCCTCCTTGGAACTTCGGCTCAGAGTTTCATTCATTTACTAAGGGAATGAATAGACTCGAAGTCTCACTACCATAGAGTATATCTGCAGATAATAAATGGCAAGTTGTAATTAACTGGTGGTGCTTATCAATGATCAGAGCTGCCTTAGGTGGGATGTTAGCCCCAAAAGAGCTTGCAATGAAGGTGAATGGTTAAAAAAGCAAAACAGAGAGGTGGGTTCAGATTCATACTGTCACAGTATTCCTTTCTCCTTGCTTTCAATTTGCTTCACAGAGGGGCTGAGTAAGGAAGAAGACAGTTTCCAAATAAAGCTTCTTCGATTCTTTTCTGTGTTTGATTTGGTAACTGGATTATTTTGAAACATAATTTTATGTCCGTAATTTTCTGTTTCTTACGCTAATTTCTTTCCTTTCTTCCTGTGTTGTGGCTTGTCCCTTCCCCGTCTTACTCAGTCTTCTCTGCTTTTCTTCTCACTATACCAGAGCACCGTCCTTGCTCTGCCTCGACTCTTCTCATTTACTGTCACCCTTGCATGGCCTTTTCCACTCAGGAAGATTCTGTTCAGTCTTTTTTGGCCCAGCCTGGGGGTTATCTTTTCCCGACTAGACCCTCCAGATGGAAAGTATACCTTTCTTTTAATTAAATCATTCATTCTCATTGAGGGGGAATTTGCACACAGTGAAATGCACACATCTTAAGTTACATTTCAGTGGGTTTTGATGAATGTGTACACCCTTGTAACCCTAATCAAAAAGCAGGGCATTTCCATCACCTGGAGAGAAGCCCTGTGCCCTCTTCCTGTCACTTCCCCCCACCCCGTGGTCAAGCACCGTTCTGATTTCTTTCACTCCCGAAGAATTTTGTCTGTTTCGTGAACATCATATAAATCCAAATACAAAATCGTCTTTGGTGTCTACCATCTTTTGTTCCACGTCATTTTTTGGATTTATCCACGTTGTTGCATGTATCAGTAGTTGGTTATCTTTTAAATGCTGACCACTGCATCAGTAATTCTGAGTTTATCTGTTCATTTGATCATGGGCATTGGTAAGTGGTTCCACTTTTTGACCATTATGATGACAGCCGCTATAACCACTCCTCTCCAGGTGTACATGGTTTCATTTCTCTTTGAACGGGAATTGTTGGGGCAATACGGTAGGTGGTGCATATGTAACTTTTTACAGAACTGCCAGTTTTCTGAAATGGTTGTACCATTTTATGCTCATACCAGTCACTCCACAATCCTCACCAACATGTGGTGTTGTCATTCTTTTTAATTTTAGCTATTCTAGTGGTTAAATGAATTAAATCTGGTGGTTTAAACTGCATTTCCTGATGACTAATGGTGCTGAGCATCTTTTTATGTGCTTATTGGCCATTTGTGTGGCTTCTTTTGCAATACATCTGTTCAAGTCCTTTGACCATTGTTTAAAATTGGGCCGTTTTCATTGATGCTCTTTATATATTCTGGATATGTCCTTTGTCAGATACATGTATTAACAATACATTTCTCCCAATGAGTGGCTTATCTTTTTATTTTTTTTTAACTGTGTTTTTGGGTGAGAAATGGTTAATTTTAATGAAATCTGTATTTATTATTTTTCAAGATAAATTGCTGTCTTGTGCCCTTTCAGAAATTCTGCCTGCCGTCCTTTGCATCCTCTCCTGTGTTTTCTCCTAAAATCTTTGTAGGTTTGTCTTAACAATGAAGTCCAGGGTCCATCTCAAATCAGTTTTATTGTACGGTTTAAGGGAGGGGGAAAGGATTAATTTTTTCCATACATTTATTGAAATGTTTGAAACAACATTTATCGAAAAGATTGTCTTTTTCCATCATATTGCCTTAGTTCCTTTGTCAAAAATCAGTTGACTATATATGTATTGTTCTGTTTCAAGACTTTAATTCTAGTCCATCGATTTGCTTGTCTTTAGGTTTGCCAATACCAAATTGGCCTGATTAAGTTTGCTTTATAGCAAGCCTTGAAATCAAGTACTGTGAGTCCTCTAAGTTTGTTTTCATTTATTTTCGAGATTGTTTTGTATGTTCTAGTTCCTTTATATTTCCATAGGAATTTTACAATAGCTTTTACTTTCTAAAAAAAAAAAATTAGACTATTCGAAGTTTATTGGGAATGTTGAACTTTGAGGGATCAATTTAAGGAAAACTGAAATCTTTATAATATTGAAGCATTGACTCTTCCAATCCAAAACCATAGCGTATCTCCCTTTATTTATTAATTTCACTCAGCTGTGTTCCCTTGATTTCAGTGCAGAATTTATTTTGTAAAATTTGACAGTATTTTATGCTTTTGATGCTGTAATAAATATATTTTATTTTAGAATTTCATTTTCAAATTGTTTAAGTTTGCATGAAAAATGCAGTTGAATTTTGTACATTGACCTTGTATCTTGTGGCTTGCTAATGTTATTTACTGTTTCTGGTATGGTTTTCTTGTTTGTTTGTTTAGATTCCTTAGAGTTTTCCACTTACACAACCATGCTGCTGTGAATAAAGGCACTTTTACATAATCCTTATGAAACTTTATGTCTTTTATTTCTTTTTCTTTTCTTATTACACCATTGAGGACCTTCAGGAAAATGTCAGGTAGAATTGGTGGCAGTAGACATCCCTGCTTTGTTCCTAATCTTAAGGGGAATGCATTCACTATTTCACCATGAAATTTGATGTTATCTCTGGGTGTTTTATAGTTGCCGTTTACCCAGTTGAGGAAATTTCCTTCTGTTCCTGATTTTCTGAGAGTTTTTCATTTGTTTGTTCATTTTTTTAAAAATTAGGAATGGATGTTGAATTTTGTGTGGTGATTTTTTCAGACCCTAATGAGATAGCATATGGTTTTTATCCTTTATCCTTTATGTGGTGAATTATTTGGACTGGTTTTAAATCTGAAACCACCCTTGCATTTCTGGGCTAAAAAGTTGTCATTATATATTATTCTGATTTCACCTATTGCTAGACTTTTTTTTAAACATTTTATTTATTTATTTATTTATTTTACATGGACAGGCGCCGGGAATCGAACCTGGGTCTCCAAAATGGCAGGTGAGAACTCTGCCACTGAGCCACCATGGCCTGCCCAGACTTTTTTTTTTTAATTAATATTTTGTTAAGTGTTTTTTAACTATGCTCACTAAGGATATTTGTCTACAATTTTCTTTCCTTATATAGTATATTTTGTTTTTGGTGTTGGTTATATGCTGGCCTTATAATAGAATGTGTTGGGGAGGTATTCCTGTCTTCTGGATTTGTGTAAGATTGGTTTTCATTCTTTTTAGAATAATTGATGAAATTCAACTGTGAAATGGTTTGGGCCTGGAATTTTCTTTGTGCAAAGATTTTTGAAATTTCTTTTAATTTAATGAAAAAAATATTTATTAAAATTGACTTTTTTCTTTTATGTTATATGTATTAGTTTGCTAATGCTGCTGGAAAGCAATATACCAGAAATGGAACAGCTTTTTTAAAAAAGGAATTTAATAAGTTACAAGTTTATAGTTCTAAGGCTGAGAAAATGTCCAAATAAGGCACCAACAAGATATTGCCTTCACTCAAGAAAGGCTGATGCTGTCTGGAACACCTGTGTCAGCTGGGGAGGCATATGGCTGGCATCTGCTGGTCCCCTGCTCCTGGGCTCTGTTGCTTTCAGCCTCTGTTTCCTGTGGGGGTTCCTCACGTGGCATCTGTGGGCTTTCACTTAGCTCCTCCAGGGCACTCTTTCTGGGTTCTGGCTTGCTTAGCATCTCATGGAAAGGTACATGGAGATGCCTGCTGGGTCCTGCATCTCCAAACGTCTGGATCTCATATTGTTCCTTTTGGATCTATTGCTTCTGCTCTCCAAGCGTCCACATGGGTTCTTCCAAACATCTGTGTCTGTGTCTGCATTGGAGGATTCTTCCAAATGTTTCAACTTGTTACTTTCTATTAAACTAATCAAGACCCACTTTGAATGGGCAAAGTCACGTCTCCATGTAACCAAAGACCACACCCACAAATGAGCACCCCACACCGCCCTTGAGATAATCTCTCAAAAGCCTTGCCCACAGCTGGGAACATTGCATCTCCGTGGAGATCATGTAATCAGAAGGTTTCCTCCCTACGTTACTGAATCAGGATTAAAGGACATGGCTTTTCTGACGGTACACATCACTTTCTAACCAGCACAGTACAAAATTCTTTGAATTTTGACACAGGTATAGAGTTGTGTAACTACCAGCACAATCAAGATATAGAATAGTTGTATCACCTGTATGTGAAGTTTGTAGAGAATCTATTCAGTTTCTTAACAGATAGCAGAGTATTCAGATCTTCTCTTTATTCTTGAATAGGTTTTGGTCAGTTGTGTTTTCTGATTTGCCCGAAACTCGTCCATTTCATCTAAGTTGTCAAATCTTTTGGCATAAAGTTGTTTATTATATTCCTTTCTTACCTGTTTAGTGTCTGTAGGATCTGCCGTGATACCCACTTTTCCATTCTTAATGTTGGTAATTTAGTTTTCCATCTTTATTTTTTGTGATCAGTCTTGCTAGGAGTTAATCAATTTTATCAGTCTTTTCAAAGAAGTGACTTTTGACTTTGTTACTTTTCTCTGTTATTTGTTTTTCTGTTTCATTGATTTCTGCAATTTATGGTCTTCTTCTTTGTCCTTTTGAGTTTAATTTGCTCTGTTCTTTCTGGATCATAGATTTAAAAATTTTTTTCACTTCAAATTAGAAGCATTTGGTGCTATACATTTTCATTAAATAGGCTTTAACTCCATTTATTTTAATAAGTTGTATTTGCATTCTCTCTTGAATTTAAAATATCTTTTAATTTCCTTTATGATTTCTTCTTGGACTCATGGGTTAGAAGTAGCTATTTAATGTACAAATACTTAGTTTTTTCTCAATATCTTAATGCTATTGACATTTGGTTTCATTATGTAAAGAGAACATACTGATTATTGCTTCTTTGTTCTATTAATTCCTGAGAAAGGGATGTTAAAATGACCAAATATGATGTATCTATCTGTTTCTTTCTTTAATTCTGTTATTTTTTGCTTCAGATATTTTGGATCACTGTTACTTAGGAACGTATACTCTTAGGATTTTTATGTCATCCTAATGATTGCCCTTTAATTATTATGAAATAGCCCTATAGTTCTGCTATTTCTCCTTGTGTTGATATGACCACAATAGCTTTCTAATTCTGTGCGTTTTATTATTTTTCATCCTTTTACTTCATTCTGCCTGTGTCTTTTTCTTTAAAGTACATCTCTTGTAGATGGTATAGATTGACTCTTGCTTTTGATCTAGTTGAGCATTCTCTATCTTGTAGCCTGAGGATTTAGTCATTTAATGTAATTATTAATGTAGTTGCATGTATGTCTGCAATTTTGTTATTTGTTTTCTGTTTGTTACATGTTTTTCTTGTGTTCTTCTCTTTTTCCTTTCTAGCCTTTTATGCATATGTATATGTGTTAATACATATTTTTGGTGCCCCATTTTAATTTCTCTTTTGGCATAAAGGAACTACAACACCCAAACAATGTTTGAGTGTGTGTGTGCATCAGTGTGCTGTGTTTTAGTGGTTGCTCGTGGGTTTACAACATATATCCTTATCACAGTATATTTAGAGTTAAATTATCTTATAAAATTTAAGAATCTTAACAGTAAAATTATTTTTTCTAAGCTTTTTTATTGTTGTTATATATTTTACAACTAATGTAAACTAATTTCCACAAAAAATGTTATTTTTACTTTAAATGGTCAGTTATCTTCCACAGAAATTAGATGAAAGAAAAAAAGATGGGCTTTTACATTTACCCACATATTTATCATTTTCAGTGTTCTTTATTTCTGTAGACTTAAGATTCAGTCTGGTGTCCTTTTCTTTTAGCCCGAAGTATTCCTTTTAACATTTTTTATAGTGCAGGTATGATGGCGTTGAATTCTTTCAGCCTTTATTTATCTTAGAATGTCTTAATTTCATCCTTATTATTGAATGATATTTTTATTGGATATAGAATTCCAATGCCATATTTTTTAGCACAATTAAATATTTTGCTTCATTATCTTTTACTTCTCCATTTTTGCTAATGAGAAGACAAAAGATAAAAGTAATATACAGGGGGGTGGGGTCATTTCCCACCCCAACCCCCTGTATATAAGGTTTATTTTTTTTCCCCTGGCTTTTAACATTTTGCCTTTATATTTGGTTTCAGAAATTTGACTATAATGCATGTATGTGTGCACTTTATTTTGTATTAATTTTCTTGGAGTTTGCTGAGCTCCTTAGATCATATATTGATTGTATTTATTTATTTTACCAAAGTTTAGAATTTTTTTATTTTTATTTTTTATTTTTTTATTTTTTTACATGGGCAGACACCAGGAATTGAACCCGGGTCCTCTGGCATGGCAGGCAAGCATTCTTGCTTGCTGAGCCACCGTAGCCCCAAAGTTTAGAATTTATGACCGTTATGTGTTCAAATATGTTTTTTATGTGAGAATTTTTCTGTCTTCTATCTCTCTGATTCCAATTTTGTTCCACAGATCATTGAGGATATGCCCACTTTTTAATTTCTTTTGTTTATTGTGAAAAATAACATATATACAAAAAAGCAGTAAGGTTCCAAGTACATTTTAACAAGTAGTTATGCAACAAATTTTAAAGTGTGGTAAGGGTTATAGTTCTACTATTTTTCATTTTTTCTTCTAGCTGCTCTAAGACACTGGAGACTAAAAGAGATATCAATATATTGATTTAGTAGTCATACTCATTTATTAAATCCTGTCTTCTCTATTATACACTTCTTCTCTTTTTCTTGTGAAAAATAACGTATATACAAAAAAAGCAATAAATTTCAGAGTTCGTTGCAACAGTTAGTTGTAGAACGGATTTCAGAGTTTGGTATAGGCTACAGTTCCACAATTTTAGATTTTTATTTCTAGCTGCTCTAAGTTACTGGAGACTAAAAGAAATATCAGCTTAATGATTCAGCAATCATAATCATTTGTTAAGTCTGACCGTCTCTGTATAACTCCACCGTCACCTTTGGTCTTTCTCTCACTCTTCAGGAGTATTTTGGCTATGGCCATTCTAACTTTTTCATGTTGTAAAGGTTTGTCAATAATATGGGGTAAGGAGATGAAACTAGTTGAGGTTCTGGTAAGGCTGGGGCCTCTGCATTTCAGGACTTACCTGGTTCAGGTACTCATCTAGAGATTGATTGTAGGTTTCTGGAAAGTTACCCTAGTGCATGAAACCTTTGCAGAATCTTATATAATGCCCTAGGTGTTCTTTAGGATTGGCAGAAATCGTTTTGTTTGTGGTTTGGCAAGCTATGATAGTAGCAATGTCTAACTGAAACTTGCCTAAGAGTGACCTCCAGAGTAGCCTCTCACCTGCCTTTGAACTCTCCCAGCCATTTATACTTGATTAGTTACACTTTTTCCCCCTTTTGGTCAGGATGGAGTTGTTGATCCCACGGTGCCAGGGCCAGACTCATCCCAGGGAGTCATCTCCCACGCCACCAGGGAGACTTTCAATAGGGGGGAGGACAATGGATTTGCTTGCAGAGTTGGGCTTAGAGAGAGAGAAGCCGCATCTGAGCAATGAAAGATGTCCTCTTGAAGTAATTCTTAGGCATACCTATAGATAGGCTAAGCTTCTCCACTGGGTACATAAAGGTCACAAGAGCAAGCCTCAAGATCAAGGGCTTGACCTTTTGAGTTGGGTATCTCTAATGTTTGGCACAGTATCTGGGTTTTCCCCAGTGGTAAAGTTTAATAGTTCCATAATTTTTCTTCCATCCCTCAAGGGACTTTGCCAATAATTTTTTTTTAACTTTTTAAATTGTATAATATAACACATATAAAAAGAAAAGAATGGAAAAAAGCAATAGTTTTCAAAGCATTCCTCAGCAAGCAGTCACAGGAAAGATCCCAGAGTTTGTCACCTTCCTTCCAGCTGCTCCAGAACATAGGAGGCTACAAGGAATATTTTTTTATCATCATAATCAACTTTTTTCCCTCCTTTTTTGTGAAAAATAACATACATACAAAAAAGCAGTAAGTTTCAAAGCACAGCACAACAATTAGTTGTAGAACAGATTTCAGAGTTTAACATGGGTTACAATTCCACAATTTTAGGTTTTTACTTCTAGCTGCTCTAAGTTACTGGAGACTAAAAGAAATATCAGTTTAATGATTCAGCAATCATATTCATTTAATAATCCTTACCTTCTCTGTATAACTCCACTATCACCTTTGATATTTCTCTCACTTTTTAGGGGTATTTGGGCTGTGACCATTCTAACTTTTTCATGTTGGAATAGGCTGTCAATAATATGGGGTAGGGAGATGAAACTACCTGATGTTCTGGAAAGGCTGGGGCCCTCTAGGTTTCAGGACTTACCTGGTTCAGGGACCCATCTGGAGGTTGTAGGATTCTGGAAAGTTACCCTAGTGCATGGAACCTTTGTAGAATCTTCTGTATTTCCCTAGGTGTTCTTTAGGATTGACTGGAGTGGTTTTGGTTGGGGTTTGGCAAGTTATGACAGTAGCAATGTCTAACTGAAGCTTGCGTAAGAGTGACCTCCAGAGTAGCCTCTCAACTCTATCTGAACTCTGTCAGCCACTGATACTTCATTATTTACACTTCTTTTGCCCCTTTTGGTCAGGATGGAATTGTTGATCCCACAGTGCCAGGGAGTCATCTCCTGTGTTGTCAGGGAGACTTTCACCCCTGGATGTCAGGTCCCATGTAGGGGGGAGGGCAATGATTTCACTTGCAGAGTTGGTCTTAGAGAGAGTGAGGCCACATCTGAGCAACAAAAGAGGTCCTCCAGAAGTAACTCTTGGGCATACCTGTAGGTAGGTTAAGCTTCTCCACTGCATACGTAAGATTCACAAGTGCAAGCCTCAAGATCAAGGGCTTGGCCTTTTGATTTGGGTGTCCCTAATGTTTGGCATAGTATCTGGGTTTTTCCTGGTCGTAAAGTTCAATAGTTGTATAATTTTTCTCCCCTTCCTCAAGGGACTTTGCCAATACTTTCTGATTATCTGCTTAATATACTCAGGGATATATCCAGGTATTATATTAAGCCATACTGGATTAAAGGCTCTCATTATTTTTCTGGACCTCCCATGTTTGGATTGTTTATTGATATGTCCAGACAGGTTGAATTAGATTATGTGCTGCTGAAAATTTAGGTTATGGAGAATGTAAACCTATCTTCCTTTGGTCTCAAAGAATAGGTGATGTTCTAAAATATAGGCAATGTCTTCCTTATCCCTATATTCTGAATTACCTTAATCCTGGCTTGATCAGCTTTATTCTTATCTCTATGTCTACTTTTTCAACTTTTTTTTTCTTTCTATTCTTCATTTATTAACCCCTTCTTTTGTAGTTTTCCATCTGTTGTTAAGTATCCGGTGATTTTTTTATTTTAGATATTCTAGGAATTTATTTATTTTTAATAGCCTCTGTTTCATCTCTGAGATCTCCCATGTTTTCATTCATTATGGCTGACTTTTCCTTACACTTCTTGAACATAAATACAATACCTCTCTTAGCTTTAAAATTTTTTAATGCTAATTCCACCACTTTGTCTTGCCCTTTTTTGCTCTGGACTCCTTTTTTTTTCTCTTCTTCTTCTTGATTTTGAGCCACATTTTCCTGCTTCTTTGCATGTACAATAATTTTTTATTGCGAGCTGGGTGTTGGGGCTGATAAATTGTACAGAATCTGGATACTGGCATCCAGACTATTCCTTTAAAGGGTGTTGAGTTTTATTCTGGGTGGCATAATTACAGAGGCTTGGTTTCATTGTTTTGTAAGGGTAGAACTGTTTTTGCGTTGAATTCAGTCCTGGGGCATAGTCCTTACTCTGGGGTGTGGCTGTTAAAGCATGGCCTTACTTAGGTATCAGCTGAATGCCCTTGTGCAAAACAAAGGGTTGTTTATTCGTTATTCTGACGGGGTTGAAACTCTGTCTCTCAGCATTGCATAATCTAAGGTATCATTATTCAGACAAGGACTCATGCTTTAGCTGTACTCCACAAATTTTTTATATATAATATTTTGTTGTTACTTAACTCAGTGTCTTATTTTTGTATTTTATTTTCTCTAGGAATTATTTATTAGCATTTTAACCTCCTGACATATTAGGATTTTTTTTAAGCCTTCTTCTTTTTCTTGATTTCAATTAAGTTTTGATTTGTCTGTCTTTTCTTAAAAGTTGTTGCTTTAAATATTTTGAGGCCATTTTCTCAGAAGCATCTGTGTTCTTGATTATTAAGTCTTCTTTACTGATTGTTCCTTTTGCTAGTATACGGCGTCTTTCAAGGTCATTTATCATGCTTTTTTTATCTAACATTCCATTTTGTCTGATATTAAAATTGCTTTCTTGACCTTTGTGGTTATTTTTGGTCATATTTTCCATTTTATATTATTTTACCTCTTATTTTTCAACTTTGTTACATACTTTCATTTTAAATGAGTCACTGGTTACTCTGCCTGTTTGTTTTGCTATATATTGCATGTAGTTTTAATTTAAAAAGAATCTGTTACTTGATTAGTGACTTTGCACCAAGTTATATTTATTGTAAATCACTTTATTATGGATTTTTGGCTTTTTAAAAATATTTTCTATTTGCCATTTCTTTTTGTAGAACCTTCCTTACTTTCTTTGCATAGAGTACATTTTTTTGCTAATTTTAAAAGGATATGTCTTATTTTATTTTTATAGTGTTTTATCTTTATCTTAACATAGACTTGACCTACTCTGTGTTTAAAACATTTAAACAACTTTTTGCCCTCAGACCACCCTCAACCCACACCATAGCCAATGGAACAAGCTTGCCTCAATCTGATATTTTCCCTCTGTTGAAACCCAACTCCCTACTTTCTTCCAAGACTATCCCAGAATATTTGCTATTGCCTGTCGGTCAATAGGCAAACTCTGAGATGTATCAGCCTCCAACTTGTGCAGTTTCACCATCTTGTTTGTCACCAGAAGTGCCTTGTACCTTTAGAATGTCCATTCTTTCGGCAGAGTGGAGGATAGAATTGATTAGGGTGATCCTGGAGACAGAGAGACCATGTAGGATCCATTGCAGTAGCCCGGGAGAGTGTAGGTCAAGTTAACATCGTGGCAGACAGAGTGGAAGGACTGTTGTAACAATCAGTAAGCGGGTCTTGGTGTGAGAGAGAAGAGGTTGATGGTGCAAAGCACAGGTGGTAAATTTATCACGTTTGTGTTTTACCCTTTTTTCTTCCCTTTCAACTTGCAGTTACATGATTCTGTATCAGGGTTTTTTTTGTTTGTTTGGTTTTTTTGCAGAATTAAATGCGATACAAGTACATCCTGGCATTGAAATGTTAAGCAGTTTGGATACCAGCTTCTGTATTTCTGTCCCAGATGACGGTGTGGGTGCTAAAAGGGAGCTTACAGGTGATCCAGGGGCCGAAACTTGTGTTTGGAGGGCTGGGGTGGGGGTGCCTGGTGATACAATTACTTTATTTTATGTTGTTTTGGATTTGAGTTGTCAGTGGGACAGAACAGGCCAAATAAGTCTAGCTCTGAGAGGAGAGATTTGGTATGAAGATAGGAATTAAGAGAGTTAGTTAAAACTATATGAGATCCTCTAGCAGGAGGTGGTAGAGGAAGAAAGAGCACGCAACCTTGTAAAACATTTATAGGGTAGGCTTGGGGAAAGAAGAGCCATCAGAGAAACTTTGGAAGCCTGGGATCTTGTCCTGGTTCTGACACCAATCCCTTTAACCCTCGCTCTCTGTTCATTCTTCATTAATTCAACAAATATTTCCTGAATGCTTGTTATGTGCTAATTCTGCTTTAGGTGCTAAGATTAAGGCATTAGATAAGATAACGTCTTTGACCTTGTAGGGGCTGTGCATCTAGTATGGGAAGCAGGAAACAAATTCAACCGCCATGCCCTGTTCAGCATTCTAATACACATGTGTGTTAAAGGATCACAGAGAAGGGGCATCGAGATCACATTAGATTAGGTGGTGGAAAGGGATGTCAGAGAACATTGTCAGAATACATGTGCCTCAAACCAAGCTTTTCAGAATGAGGAGAATTCTGGCCGAGCATGTGCAAAGACAAAAATGTACAAAATGATACAGGCTGGAGAGGTGGATCACGGACTAGTTTAGGAGGGGGTCTGCTAAACCAAGGAATTTGAATTTTATCTAGAATGTCACGTACACCCATCGAAGGAGTTTCTTAAGCAAACGTGCATAATCAGGTTTGGTTTTGAGCTGTCTCATTCTTTGTGTGCTTTTCATGTGACACGAGAAGGGAGCAGGTGGTAGGCCTGGAGACCAGCGAGGAAGCAATCTTAGGAATTCAGGTGGCAGAAGAGTGGGCATTCACCAACAGGGAAGGCCCTGCTCCAGACTCGTCACTGGTCTGTGTGCTGGAAAGCCATGTACGGCCAGGGCAGACCCTTGTTCTCCTGGGGCTTGCAGTGGTAGAAGAAGTGACAGATAGGAAAGAGTGGGCAGATTTGAGAGATGTTAATGAGGTAGGCTCTAGAGGGCTGGATGACTAATTAGATGGCAGAGGTGGGGGAGAGGAGAGATTTGAGTGGCTGAGTAGACCACGATATCACTGAGGCGGGGGAAAATGGATGGAAGACTGGTCCAGACATCCAGCGTGCCCTTGGATGAGTGTGTCTGGACCTCAGGAAAGGTCCCTCAGTGTACTTGCTTGCTAAATGAAGGATCTGGACTAGATGTTTAAGTTCCTTGATTTTATGCTGCTCCAAGATTCAATTTTGATTTCAGCCTATTACTGCTGCCTCACTGAGGACCAGGCCTCCTTATATATCTCCTCCGAACCTTGCATGGGGCCAAACGGTAGATTCTTTAATCATTTTGGGTAGGGCTAGAATCCAGGACAATGGATTTCACTGTCCCTGCTTACCCTATACCCCTTCCATCCCAGTGGGGCTTGCTGTGGAAATGGCCATGAGCAGTTGTGTCATGTTCATATCACATAGACTCCCAGAAGGCTCCAGCTAGAAGGAATTTTAGAATTGTTTGGTCCCATCTACTTCTTGTACAGATGAGAGAAGTGAGGCCTGGGGAGGTTGTGAGCCTTCCAAGTACTGGTAGGTCCTAAGAGACTGTCTCTTGATTCCTTGTCACTTTTTCACTGCTCTTCCCTCCCCATCTGTTCACACTGGAATGATCAGAGAGCCAGGCAGGCATGTTCTGAGTTTATGTTTGTGCAGAAATTTGGAAGTGACTAAGTCCCGATGATAACTTGGAGATTTCTTGTCAAGAAGGGTTTAATTACTTTAGCTCTGACATTGGGTGACAGGCATACCTAAGTGTCACCTTGGAACTCAGGCAGCTCTCTTTGCCTGAGCTCCTCCCCTTGTTTGGGGTGCCCTCAGAGGATTCGCTCTATCGAATCATTTAACCCATGGTGTAGAATCTCACTCACTGCACTGTGACTTCAAAGAAAAAGTAAAAAAAAAAAAAAAAAAAAAAAGTGCAGAAACTACCAAATGGTGTGTGGGAAGTACTTCTTGGTAAGGGTTTCAAGTGCTAAGCAAGAGATGTGTTGAAAGGGCATTTACTTTCATCAGGTTAGAGCATCTTTTTTATTCTTTCAAAAGAAGCAACACCTCAAATTATGGCAGTCACTAGGCAAGTAAGCACTTGAGATTTCGATCTGTACCGATTCTTAGAGGGAATGCCTCGCAGGAGCTTTTAGTAGTGATTTGTAGCACTTGACTGATTCTGTAGAGTGACAGCCAAATTTTGAGGGGAAGGGGAGCTAGAGGTCAAGATAGCTAAAGGAACTGCTCGGTAAAACAGCAAATAAGCCATTTCTCCCGTAGTCGCATAGAAATAGAAACTGTACTTAACCCTGGAGAACAAATTAAAGGAGATAGGAAATGAAAACTTATCTGCCACTTTTTTTCCCTTCTTTTTATCTCAGTGCTCACCTCCAGGACATTTGTACAGCATGGGCTCTGGGCAGATTTTTTTTCCTCTTTTACGCAGATTTTATTCTTATCATGGGCACATTTTCCCAAATTGAGCAAATAGAGAAGACAGAGTGCAGCGACCAAACCCCATAGCCTTGCACAATCACTGTTCGCTTTAAGATGCTCATTTCCAAGTCTTTCGAATTATGGAGAGGATTTTGCTCAAATCTATTTGCAGTACTGTTCATGGAGGTTGTGAAGAGAATCTAAGAGTTGTAAGGCAATTTAAAGATAATTTATTCCATGCACCCTTTTTAAGAAGAAACTTATGGCCGGGTCAGTGTCTTCTTGGTGAGGCTGGACAGTGACCCCAGCAGGACTCCGAGTTCAGCTTCTTCATCACCTAACCGCAGTTCCCTGGGCTCGGCTCTCTTTACTTCAAAATGTGCTATAAAAAAGTAATCAGTAGAATGCCTGCCTTCCATACGGGAGACCCAGGTTCGATTCCAGACCGTGCACCCGCCACCCCCCCCCCCCCAAAAAAAAAACATTCATCGCTGCTTTATTTTTAGGGTAATCTTTCATTTTCCTCTCTCTCACTCCTTTTCTGCGTGTGGTTTCTGTGTCTGCATTTTTAAGAAGTGGCGTCTGCAATCAGGAATTTGTTTTAAGCCAGAAAATCACAACATTTCTGCAGTTCCTCGAGCTTTATCTCTCATGACCCAGACATTTAACATTCCCTCCAAAGTCTTGTCTCTGTTCCGATATTACTGTATCCAGGATGTTCCTAGAGGATTTTTTTTTTTTACCCTTTTGTTTTGCCGATTGTAGTAAAACCGAAGTTTAAAGGTGCTAGTCATTTTCTCAAGTTGGACTTTTTTAGCCAGTTTGTTGTCTTCTGATCTTTTTTCTCCACTGAGAAATTAGGTGAAAACTCACTGAAGGCAGAGCCTCGGGGCTCAAGACGGAAGGTCTGCTTACCCCCACGGCATCCTGGATGAGCTGCTTTTTAGGGCCTTCGTGCATGCCCTCTCCAGATCCTAAATTCCGTGAGCAGAGTTTTCACCTCCTCCCCTCCCACGTCAGAGGTCTGCGGGGCGGCGGGCAGGCGGTGGAGGGCAGCGCGTGGAGTGTTTGGGACGGCCATGGCAACAGCCGCGGGAAAATGAGCAGGGTGAGTTTTGTGCCGCTCTGTGAATGGCAAGGATTCAAGTGTTATCTCTGGACTTCTCCTCGGCCCCAGAAAACCCGATCTGGTAAGGTTAAACTTGGCTCTACGCTCTCGCCCTCCTTTGATCCCATTTTCAGCCAGTGAGGAGGAACGGACGTGGGGAGGGAGGTCAGAACCCAGAGAGGTGTGCACCGAGCAGAAACATAACCACAGAGGCAGACTGGGGAGTGTTTTCTTTTTTTGTCTGCACCCCAGAGGCAGAGAGCGTTCCCAAATCCTTGCCAGCCCTAACTCTTAAAGGGTTGAATACCTTGTTTCAAAGGGTCTGTCCAGATTGCCAGCGGGGAAGCTCGGAGACCAGGAAGCAGCCCCCACATGTATGGGCAGGTCATAGAAGACCCCAGAATTTCTATAGTCAGGGAAACTGAATTTTCTCTGCTGAAATGTAGGATCTGCCTCCATCCATGTGTTCATACAAGTGGGATTGGAAAGGAGAGTGAGGCTATAGAGGAAGCTTTCATTGCTTGCTGATAGCTTATTTTGTGACTTGGGATAGCTTTCCTTTTCATTCAGCAGATCATTTTAGGTGTCGTTCCACTTATTCTAAATAGCGTGTTCCATTCTGAGTGGATTACAAATTATTTTGTAAGCTTTCCCACTGTATTACTTTCTACCGGAAAATTTGCTTCTTTTTTTTTTTAAATTTTGATGGGTAAAATCTCTTTGCCAAGAAGAGTGACCCATAAATACTACTAAATTTTGAATGTTTTATTCAAAATCGGCAACGCTGACATTTCATTTGGGGAAGTCTACGGAAGTTGGTGAGGTCTTTATGTTAATAAAAACAAGAGCCTCTTTTTGTTCTTAGCACCTTTCGGCATCTGCTGTGCTGACTCATGCCGTGTGGTTTTGCTTTGCTCCTTTTGGAACTCGCATTAGGCTTTAAGAGTCTCTTTACTATATGACCCACAAACGGTTATCAGGCTTCACTCTGATGAGCCAGAGGGAGAACTGTGACTAAATAAATGGTGAAGCAGCTTCTGCTTTTCTGACTTTGGTCCCTCTCGAAACCCACTTGGAACCTGCCACTGAATTCCCATTGGATATGTTTGTTCTCCTTTCCCTGCCCCTCCTCACCTGCTCCCAACCTTCAGTGTCCTGCTCCCCTTTTATTTATTTATTTCATTTTAATAGTAAAGGACAGGAAAATAGTTACTCAATTCGTAAAAAACTCTGGGTGGTGAGGTCACAGATTCGAAGATTAGCCTGTAATTTGTAACAGCTTCAGAAGGATGACAGCAAGATTTCGCTTGCTGGTTTCTGAGCTGTTACTGTTGGCCTTTTAAACTCAGTTTGATATTTGATAGTAATAGAGATGTTTCTTCCAGTCCTGAGTTGTTGAACCCTTGAGCACCAACAGATCAGTATATAGAATGTAAACAGGCATATATATGTATATATATTTCCCCTAAGGGTAAACTGAATGCACATTGAACAAAGAAAAGAAAACAAACATAGGACCTTCTTTGGAAGTAAAGATCCGATACTAATTTCTGGATCAAGTTTGCCGCGTAAGTTAAAGTTTTTAAACATCCTGGTTGTATCTTCTTGACGTACAAGAGGCCAACGTTTCTGCTTTTTAAAAAAATTTAGCTTCCTTGAAAATACAGGCAATATTGGAAACTGTTTTATTTTATTGAAGCAGAAGGACTGTCACAGAGTCAGAAATTCAGAGCTGAAAGGGCTTTAATCTGACTCAAGGTTCTGATTTTACAGATGAGAACTCTCAGGCAGGGAGAGGGGAAATGAGTGATCCAGCATCGCATAGCTTGTTTGTGTGGGGCTGAGGCTGAAAAAAACCAGCTCTCCGGAATCCCAGTTTAATGCTTTTTCTTCATTGGACACAGCCTTCTCCAGCCTTAGTTAGAATCTTTTTTATTATTGAGAGTATTTTTTTTTAATTAGTTTGTCTTGGAAATTTATTATTTCAAGTTAATTGTTCTCATACTTCAAAAGGAACAAGAAAACCTTATAAAGTCAATATCATCCCCATATCTTATGGGAAATGTATGTATATGTTTTTATAGTTTTGATGATTGCAAGGATGCCGTAGGCTATTTAGGTGTTTTGGTCTTCTTTAGAGAAAGGTATGTTTGTTTAAGAAATGCCCAGTGCTGTGTCGAGTGTAAACTTAGAACAATGAAGCATCACCTCCTACATATTGAAGTAAAGATGGGAAGGGTAGGGAGTGACTAATACTGTAAGCAGCTCAAAAAGAAAGTTGTTTGCACCTCTCACATACTAATGGAGTAGCTCAGTGAAGACCTTAAACAAGAGTCAGTAATGGTAGAGTGACTTGTTTAGACTTGATGTCTCTTTAGGCACTGCTCAAAGAAAGAACAAAATCTGTGTCATTTGCAGTACTTGTGAAAATGTATTCACCAAGTTGTGGAACTAGTTGCCACTCTTTTTTGGTTGTGTTCCCCCCCCCCCCCCCCCCCCCCCGTGGCCTTACCTTTGGTATTGGCAACTCTTCTGTCCTGGTGCTCTAGAAATAGGAAAAGATTGTGGGTGATAATGTATCTGCAGAGTGGAACCACGGACGCAGGTGGGGAGCTTTTTGAGTTCCTTGGGCAGAGCTGCCCGCCTGGTGCCTGGACCAGTCTTGCTAAGTTTCTCCTTAGCAAGACGGCATAGAGGTGACGTAGCTGTTGGGAAAAATAGTACCCATGCCCCCATTGGCTGTCAGGACTTGAATATTTATGTGCACTCAGGTGTCTCGAAGACGCTTAATTAACTTTGTCTTATCTACGTTTTACTTTCCTGGAAATGTTTAAAGCTTTCTTAAAGAAGATGTCTGCCCCTTTGGGAAGGCAGGTTGGTTGTTTAGCAAGAGAGAGTGGCAAAAATGGAGCAAATGAAAAAAACATTTGGGCACTAAACCCAGTGAGAGTTTTATCTTTTTTATGAGAGATTTGGGGGAAAACAAACAAACAAAAAAGAACTTTCGAAAAGGAAAATACTAGGCATAGCTCTCTAGAGAGCACAAAAATGACTCAAGCTGAAAGAAGCTGAGAAAAACTCTGAAGAGTTTTTAGTATAAAATATGAATAGAAGCGGTGTTGAAGAGAGGAAATAACAGCTGTTTTTTAAATAGCACCTCAATAAGTGGGATTTGAAGGGAATGGAAGGCGCGAGAAAGGCCTCAGAGCAGTCCTAGGGTGAAAAAGTAAGAAGATAGCTAAGGAAGTGTAGGTTATAGCAGTTTGTTGACAGCGAACCTACTTGTACTTAAATTTTTTTGTCCTTAAAACTTGATAACATGTTGAAGAAATTTTCCTGATGTGGAACCTAAAGCAAAATTCGCTAATATTTGTCCTGCTGTTGAAGTCAGCTTGAAATAAAATGTGTCTGTGGGTGTATTAGTCACACTTCTCCCAGCTACCCATGCTTCTGTGCTGTTCCGTTCTCATGTGGCTGTTCCATGTCTTATCTGGTGCTACTCAGATGCCAGTGAGGCACTTTTGAGGAGAACGGGTGAACTTTACCAGACTTTCCTTAAAGCTCTCACTGATGGGAATGTATCCGCATAGCAAAACTATTTAAGAGACAGAAGAGCTAGGAAATTATTGCATTTAAGACCTCCTGGACTTTTCCTCTCCTGGGTTTTAAGGTCAGGCCTACAATTTCTCTTAGAAAGGAGGAAGAGAGAAAACCCTTTTTCCACTATCCTTTTGAGAGGTTTCGAAATTCCCTTAGCCCTACAACTCCCAAAGCCTGGGGATTTTATAGCAGCCGGACCTCTGGCCAATAGGTATGAAAATAAAAATTTCTTTCTTTCTTTCCTTCATTATCTTGTTTTCCACGAAGAGAATGCAGAACTGTAATCTTAAGAGTTCCTCAGTGATATTCACTTTTGTTCTCACTTCCATATTTCTCTAGCTACGATTTAAATATTTAATTCTGCATACTCCTTCATTAACTGCTTTCAGATA
Source organism: Tamandua tetradactyla (assembly GCF_023851605.1). Lineage (NCBI taxonomy): Eukaryota > Metazoa > Chordata > Mammalia > Pilosa > Myrmecophagidae > Tamandua > Tamandua tetradactyla. The sequence goes on along the minus strand of NC_135351.1, from coordinate 19,798,143 downwards.
GTGTATTTACTAAGAATATTAAATGCATCAAGTGCTGACATTGTTAGAAGGAAAAAAAAATCCCTCCACATTTTCAGTCAGAAATCATTGCAAAATACATAATTTTTTTGCTGCTCTAAATAGAGTACTGTGTAGTGAACATAATTTAACTTCTTTTTTTTCCTGGAAGACTTAACATTGTCATTTCTGTGAAGTTAGTACACTGATGTAGGACAGTCACGATGCCTCAGAAGCCTGTAATTCTTCTTGAGGCTGTGATTTCTACCGTCTCCACTTTTCTTGGTTAGCATGTCTTAAAGCTGCTTTTATTTGCCTGTATTTGATTAGTTGTAAACTTAAGCCAAACTAGGTAATTGAAGGTATAAAATTAGTAAGCTGAATTTAAAAATATTTTTAATGGACTTTATTTTTTTAGAGCAGTTTCAAATTAAAAAACAGCAACACACATTGTGCAGGAAGCACCGTTAAGACCCCACACAGCCCCTCTCTACACTCCTCGTCCCCTGCCAGTTTCCCCTATTTTTGACATCTTGCATTAGAGGGGGACATTTGTTACAATTGATGAACCAATATGGATTCATTATTAACTGACGTTCCTAGCTTACCTTGGGGTTCGTGCTTTGTGTTGTACAGTTGTATGGGTTTTGACAGTGTGTCACATTACAGTAGCTTCGTTTCAGTGTCCTAAAAAATGCCTTGTGCTCTACCTGTCTCTCCCTTCTCTGCTCCCCCTGGATGGTGGTAGCCCTGATCTTTTTATTGCCTCTCTAGTTTAGCCTTTTCCAGTGTATCATCTAGTTGGAACCACACAGTGTGTGATGTAGTCATACAGTAAGCGGAATTTTATGCCTTATTTCTAACGCATTGCTCTGTCCGGATACCGGGTTTGGCCAGAGGCAGTAGATCACGTTCTGGGTGCTTGAAGCTGTGGGGCTGGGGAGGCCTCCCCAAAGTTAAATAGAACATTTATTGCGTGTGTGCGCGTGTGTAGGTAAGGGCTCTTGGTAAGATGATATTTTTAAATTCAATAACAGCCCAACTGGGCATTGGTAAAATAATTAAAAGAGACACATCCATCCCTTTCCTCCCTAAGCCATTCATAATTCAAGACGTTTTCTAGGACTTCTGAGTTCACCGCAGCGAGGAGGAAGGGGAGACCGAGGGCTTCGGAAACCATCTCAGACCCAGGCTGGGCCCAGGGCGCTGCATTCCCCACACGCCTGCCCGCCCTGTTTGGGTATTAAGTGGGAACAGCCGGGGGACTGAGCCTTGTGCCTTAGAGGAATCTGTGGCACTTGAATTCAGCTCCTGTTATCCCAGGAAGCAGCGGGAGAGTCTGTGATCTGGATGGTAAGGGCTTGCCAGCTCTGTCACCTCTGCTTCTAGCCTATCCCTTTAAGCGGAGGGAGGCAAGGCTGTGGAATTTTAGACACACACCAAAACCCTTCCTGGGCTCCGGAGACCAGTGGGGAGACAGATTGTCAAAGTTCACCTCGTTTTGGAGTGAACCCCACCCCCACCCCCCCGAAGAAGGAGCTGTGATTTATAAATGGGTTCTTTCCAGAATGCATAGGTCCATTCTTTGCAACTCGGCATGTATTTCTCACAGAAATGGGGTATGTGATAGTGGGGTCCTGCACCCCCTCAGCTGCAGAGCTGCTTGAGCTCGTGGGAGGTGCTTATGCAGAACGACTGTCATGGTTTATAGAATAACAGTGAAAACCGTGAGTCGAGGCCCGGTCGTTATTGAAATGATAAACTGTGTGAGGCTCGCAGAGGGCTCTGTGGGAAGGGAAATCACTTACTGAAGTGGTGGCTTCAGAGGGCAGAACTAAGAACCGTGAAAAGGAGGGAAGCTAATGGTTAAGGGGAATTAGAGGCCACTTGAGGAAGAATGTTCTAGCAATCTGGACTGTCTAAAAATAGAACCGGCCAATGGATGATGAGGTAATGAAATCCGTGTCACCTCAGATTTTCAAGCAGAGATGGGAGAACCCCTCATCGGGAACTCTCCAGAGGGGAGCCCTACGTTGGAGAGAGGATTATTACAATCTGCAAGCCCATCCTTTTCTCCTACCACCGAGATGTAGCGGTTAAAGTACACATTTGCTCCCCCAGCCCCATTTTTGATTGGAAAGGATCATGTAAGAGCATTGGAGTAATTTAAATAAAGGCAAATAGCCATACTTTTACAACTTCAGGACAGTATAACTTTTTTTTTTTTTTTTTTTTTTTTTTTTTTAAAGGAAAGACAGAGAGAGAAGGAAGGAAGGGAAACATAGACAGATAGAAGGAAGGAAGGATAGAAGGAAGGAAGGAAGGAAGAAAGGGAAACATCTTTAAACATTTTCTTGTTTTATTGTATTTTGTTTTTCCGTTTTTTGTTACATGGGCTGGGGCCGGGAATCGAACCGAGGTCCTCCGGCATAGCAGGCAAGCACTTTGCCCGCTGAGCCACCGCGGCCCGCCCAAGACAGTATAACTTTTTATTCATGAACATTATCTTACTCAGTGGCAGACATATACCTTCTTTAAAATAAGGGATGAAACTAATAACGTGTTCATCTCCCACTCTAAGGGGTGTGATGTTAATTATTACTCATTGTATTAATCTGTTTTTACACTGCTAAATATTGATAATAAGCTATTGAATGGTTGGTCTATGACATTTATTATTCACCCCTTTCAGTTCATTCTTAGCAAAGTCAGAAATGTACTTGAAACATGTGGGAAATGAACAGTTCAAATTTTTCTTTATTGCAAGACTTTCACTTTAATATTTCTGCATATTAGTGCCCCTTGAAGATTATTCAGGGCAGACTTCTTTTGCATAATTAGTGTGCCGGAATTCCCACTTTCTCCGCCCCCTGGATTGGACTGTGTTACACAGTACATTCAGTTTAAGGGTCTGATTGCAAGGTGGGGCAGGGAGGAGAGATTTCCAGTTATGAGAGAACCGGTGACTTTCTCTCTTTGCTTTTCCTAGGTCACCAGTTTTCAAAGATTTTGACTATAATTAAATACAGTTCATAATAAAGTAGGCTGAACATAATTTAATCTTTCCCTGAAGGTACTTCAGAGTCTTGGAGTGGTTTAGGGCCATGGTGAACATCACTTACCTGCTCACGGTGGGTGTGCATTAGGAGGTATTAATGGAGTCCCTTGCGAAAGGAGTGCTGGGTGACCCAACATTTGTTCTGTTATTCTGGGCAGTTAGTGTCAAGGCTTTGGAATGAGCCTTAATGTTAAACCTACAGGCAGGAGAGAATGGAGAATTTAATAAAGATGTCCCCCTTTGGCTTTGAGAGGTTGAAAGCTGATGATAATTCACAGGCAAGTGGTAGTATACAGCGCTTTATAGTTTCCAGAGCACTTTCACATACGCTGTTGTACCCTGGTTGTTTCTCAAGATTGTCCTGGGAAGGGGGCAAGGCAGGTGGCATCAATTATTATAGGAAGCTTAAGTGACTTGCTTAAGGTCACACAGGATATAAGGGCGCAAGGCCATTTGACTCTAAATCCAGTGTTCCTTTTTTCGTATTCTAAAGGACACTAATCATTTATATGCAGTAGCATTTTCATTGACTACTGTATTCTGTATGTTGTCTGTTAACCCATTTAATTCTCACAATAGCCCAATGAAGTAGTGATTTTTTGGATATGATTTTATGTCCACTTTTCAGATGAGGAGTTGAGGCACAGAAGGTGAGGCATGCAAGCTCAGAGAGGTGAAACATGCAAGCACAGAGAGGTGAGGCATACAAGCACAGAGAGGTGAGGCATACAAGCACAGAGAGGTGAGGCATACAAGCACAGAGAGGTGAAGCATGCAAGCACAGAGAGGTGAGGCATGCAAGCACAGAGAGGTGAGACATGCAAGCACAGAAAGGTGGGGCATGCAAGCACAGAGAGTTGAGGCATGCAAGCACAGAGAGGTGAGACATGCAAGCACAGAGAGGTGAGGCATGCAAGCACAGAGAGGTGAGACATGCAAGCACAGAGAGGTGAGACATGCAAACTAGCTAAATTTGAACTCAGGACCTTGGGTTTCAGAGCTCACACCCTTGACCATTATACTGTATGGTCGTTCGGAGTGCAGACACACTGATATTGAATAGATGGGCAGCGGCATATCTGTAGATGCCTTCCTAATTGTAAAGATCTGTCATCACTGGATGACAGATCTCTCACAATTTCTGATTGAGGTTTTAAACTCAGACCTGCCAATCTGAGAGCTTGGACACCTCGCTTACCCTCATTTCCTCATCTCCAAACTGAAAATATACAATATCTTATATGTAAGAATGAGATGAGGTAAAGTACCTAATGCTTTACTTTTAAAAATAGTGGCTGCTGTTGTTCTGCTGCTGATGACAGTGATGCATTCACAGTGGCTAAAACCGTATGACAATTTTTTGAAGAACAAACTATTTGCACGTATTTTTCATTGTGTGAGTGTGTGTGTATTTGTTGGATTTAATTTTCTTGAGTCTTTTAAATAGGTAAATATTATCATTACATTTATTGCCATTACAGTTCCTGCCTGTACTCAACTGCATTTGTAGTCTTATTTCATTAGAGAATTAACAAGTTGTCTGAGCATCCAAAGTAATCACCCAGGTTATTTGTCATATGCTTGAATTGTCACTGGGATATAGCTGCTAAGATAGTGATTTGAGTCTAAAAGCACAAAGAGAACAGTTGGTTTCAGTGGTTGAAACAGGTCAATCAGGTAAACTACATACGGCTGATTAGAAAAGACACAATGATCACTTTTATTTTGTCTGTTCCCAGAGTGCCTCAGACTTTCATTTCGACTCTCTTCCAACTACATGTGCTTATTTTTAATTTATTTGTTCAGACTATCTTCTCAGTGATCATTTATCTCTCTTTAACTCTTTAACGTGCTTACACGGGCATCGTGCTTCAGGCTGTAAGTTTCTAAAACGTATTAACTGATAGTAGCTGCCTTGCCTTTTTTTTTTTTTAGGCTTTTGGCATTCTTTTATTTTTTCTTTGCCTTGCCTTTTTAACATACCTTAACTTTTTATAAATACAAAAAAAAAGCCCTATCTTTTAATATTTCAGTGTTCTTTTACATTTTAAACGGGTATCTAAACAATTTTTCCTTACAGAAAAATTTTAATGTTGCATATGCAGTCCCAAACTGTGCGTTATTCATCTTCATTCCTAGCAGGAGTTGATATTCATTGCTTTGGTGAATTTTTACCGAGCGTTTGCTTTGTGCCCTGCACTTATCTAGGTAGAGGGGAAATAATTATGAAGAGGGCAGACAGGGTCGCTGCCCGCAGGGACCATTGCCACAATGTGGGATGATGACCATGACAGAAGCAAACAATGATCTGGGACCTGGTCCCAAAGGGACATTTCTGTAAAAAAGAAATTCCAACCAGAAAAATCACCCTTATCATCAGCACAGAATGCATCTCGGTGGCATCCTATTATTTCATCCCACATTTAAATATAATGAAATGTACAAGGAGTGTTTGCGTGCACTGCAATAGGTTGCTTTTGGATGCTCTTCTTATTGCCTCATTTATCCTTTCCCCCTTTTTCCTTTGTCTTGCAGTTTTCAGAGCGTTGTCATTCATTCCAAGTCCTTTCCTAAAATGAGATCAGGTGATCGATTTCAGGGCAGGAGGCAGGTCATGTTGGAACTCCACCAGCCTGGTTTATGGAGGGGTTGGGTGAGAAAGAGTATATGGTACTGGGGAGCTGGGTCTTACTGGAGGCAGAGCTAACTAAATTTGCGTGGAGTTGAGTAACTGTGTCTGGGCAAGTCATGGTCTCCCTCTCTGCCTCTTGGTACTTCAGCTTTCTCATTATTAGTATAAGCAGTTGAAATAGGATGGTTTTCGTGGGTCCCTGCCAACACTGTTTCTGTGATTCATATGTTCCTGAAAAGTTGAGTGCAATTTTTTTTTCGATAAATGGAAATGTATTTTCCTATAAGCTGGGTGTCCTCTCTGCTGGCTTTACATAACAGTGTGTTGTGGCTTCTAACATAGTGCTGTAGCTGCTGTAAATTCACTAAGGTGTGAATTACCTGGAAACAGTAAGGATCTAGCAGAAGAGAGCGGTCAGAGGTGGAAGAGAACAATGGAGCTGTTCTTCTCTTGGTCATGTGGATGCATTGCTTTCATGTCGCTGGGTTCTGAGCGGATGCATGGCAGTCCCAGGCCATGCAGGTGTGGAAAACCAAGTTGCTGAGATCATACTCATCACCGTCATCATCTTCATCCTCCTAGTGTTATCCATTTAGAACACAAATGATACTTATGAAAAACAATTTGGATTTTTCAGTGCTCCCAGAGGTATGCTGAGCGATTCCATTTTTTTCTTTATTGAATCTATCGCTCCTGTAGGAATAAAAACTCCAAATGAGGAAATTTACTTCTGAGTTTGTAAAAAAAAAAAATTTCATTGCCCACAAAAGCTACCTTCTTTCCCCCTTCTTGCCTCTCTAGAGAGAACAGCCCGAGGCCCCAAACTTGCTTTCTTATGATACCAGCACACTGAAGCCTCGCCATCCCAAAGCACTGCTGGACCCCCAAGTTCTGTGTTAATTGTCTTGCTTTGCTCTAAAATATGCCAGACAGGAAGTTCCCACTGCATATAGGAAAGGTAGCAAATTTAAACACACACACACACACACACACACACACACACACACACACACACACACACAGAGCACGCCTTTATCACCAAGAATATCTGTTTCCAGGTTTCTTTTCAGTAGAAAAAAGAGATATCTGGCCAGCTTTCTGGTGTTTGTCAGCAGTGTCATTAGTAGGACTCTCTCTCTTTTTTTAATTGTTTTAATTTTTTTAAACATAACATACAAACACAAACATTCTTAACATGTGATCATTCCATTCTTGGTATATAATCAGTAACTCACAATATCATCACATAGTTGTATATTCATCACCATGATCATTTCTTAGAACATTTGTATCAATTCAGAAAAAGAAATAAAAAGACAACAGAAAAAAAATTCATACATACCCTACCCCTTACCCTGCCCTTTGATTGATCACTAGCATTTCAATCTATTAAATTTATTTTAACATTTATTCCCCCTATTATTTATTTATTTTTAATCCATACATTTTACTCATCTGTCCATACCGTAGATATAAGGAGCATCAGACACAAGGTTTTCACAATCATACAGTCACATTGTGAAAGCTGTATCATTATACAATCATCTTCGAGAAACATGGTTACTGGAACACAGCTCTATGTTTTCAGGCAGTTCCCTCCAGCCTCTCCAATATACCTTAACTAAAAAGGTGATATCTATATAATGCATTAGAATAACCTCCAGGATAGCCTCTCGACTCTGTTTGACATCTCTCAGCCACTGACAACTTTATTTTGTCTCATACCTCTCTTCCCCCTTTTGATTGAGAAGGTTTTCTCAATCCCTTGATGCTGAGTCCCAGCTCATTCTAGGATTTCTGTCCCACATTGCCAGGAAGGTTAATACCCCTGGGAGTCTTGTCCCATGTAGCGAGGGGGAGGGCAGTGAGTTTGCTTGTCATGTTGGCTGAGAGAGAGAGGCCACATCTGAGCAACAAAAGAGGTTCTCTGGGGGTGACCCTTAGGCCTAATTTTAAGTAGGCTTAGCCTGTCCTTTGCTGGGATAAGTTTCATATGAACAAACCCCAAGATTGAGGGCTCGGCCTATTGTTTTGGTTGTCCCCACTGCTTGTGAGAATATCAGGAATTCTCCACATGGGGAAGTTGAATTTTCCCCCCTTTCTCAGCATTCTCCCAAGGGGACTTTGCAAATACTTTTATTCACTGTTCAAATCACTGTGGGATTTATGGGGGCATCATGACTCTAGACAAACCTACAAAGTCTCATGCCCTACTCAAGGTTCCATGCACTTATGGTGTTCAGTTAAACTGTCCATGTAAGTTATATTAGGAAATGCACTAGTCAAAATTCAAATTTTGTACCAAATATTTTTTACTTTAGTCTCACACGTAAGTTAAAGTTTTAAAATATGAATTACCATCTATTTTCAACATCCTGCAATATTGACATTCCTTTGTTCTTCCTCATGCAAAAACATTTTTTAATTTGTACATTTAGTCACTATCATTGTACACTCTAGGCATTCCCAGATTATACCGTCTCAGTCTTTGTTGTCTGTCTTTCCTTTTAATTTCATTTGTGCCCCCAGCCCTCCTCCCTCTGTCACTCTCACATTCAGCTTCATTCACTGTATCAGAAGGGCTCTTAAGATACTAAATGCAACATTGCAAAATACTTTGTTGATAGTTTTAGAATGCCATTGCTTTTTGGTAAGCCCACTTATAAAAGAGCAGGGCGGAGAGCAAATTGGACGTCACCCAGAATATATTGTGGGAAGTAGACAAAGAATTCTCTTTTCTCCATTATCCTTACAGTTTTTGAGTCAGATTGGCTCTGTTCCATCAACAGGGTGTTACAACTTGTCAGAAAGCGTCCAGCCTATCATGTTCAGCAGGTACTTAGCCATTTTTTAATTTAGTTGGGTGCTCCATGGAGAAGGCCAAGAGTTAGGGGTTTTGCCTGTCATTGAGTTAGAGACCTCAATCAGGGAAGTGTTGAGAGTTCCTGCAGTTGGTCTCCATGTAGCTGCCTCAGGAGTTGAACTTCGAATCCCATCCCCATTTATTCTTTTTGTGACATCAGAGCTATTTCCAGAATTATTTCTTTTTTTACTTGTACCAAGTGTGCTTTCACAACATACAGAGAGGATGGCCCCCTAAAGACAGATGTTGCATTAGTTTTATTTATTTTTTTAACAAGAATTTGTATAAGAAAAGCCCCTAAATGATATGTCTTATATTCATGGGAATTCGTCAGTATTGTTTTCTCCTACTCCTTACTCCTACTCTCTGGTTCCTTTTTTACTTTAGGGGATCACTATGATACATGCACACAAATCCCTGGAGTTGGAAACTAAACTAAAGAGTTAATGTGAATAGTAAACTCTCAGCTCTCAGTGTTGCAGGCATCCAGTGACACCTGAATCCCCTTGATGAACTGGATTTCATCGGAACATCCCGTACCTTTGCTGGTAGTCAGAATCATGAAGGTGTTAAAAGTGGCCATGTGAAAATACCATTTCTTTATTCCTTATGTCTTGTTTGGTGAGGATTTCTGGCAGAGGTTTTTTTTTTTTTTTTTTTAAGTCTCCCTCTGGTTGCTATGGCAATACTGAATTTTCAGAGCAGAGCTTTGGTGACCTCTGCAAGTACCAAATAAAGTTAGGTATGATAAAGGCATGAAAAAATCCTGGAAGCAATGTGTGTCCTAAATACAAGTGTATGGGTTAAATGTCAGTGCGTCTTTGCATTCTTTGCTTGGGGTGCTTGCTCTCCTCTGGGTATGTGTTTGTGTGTTTCTTCTTTTATTTCAGGCTGCGTGGAGAAAAACGCTGATTCATAGTGTCATTGTCTTTTGTTTTCGCAAAAATTCTGGGTCTGTTTCTAAAGTTCATTTTTCTACAACCCTGAGTTTAATCTCTCTAGATAAATCTTTATTTTTCTTCTTGCAGACACAGGCATTTTGCTTTGTTTATGCCGATAAATGTCAGGCTAGTTGCAAAGAATGGGAAGAAATGCCAGCAATTTAATAGGACTCTTTTGAGCGTGATTTTCCTTCTGTCTTTTTTAATATACTGTACTTTTAAGTTTTAGGTGTAGGTAGTAGTAGCAGATTCTAAGATATTACTGGTAATACCCAGCTGCTTTCACCTCCTTGACTCATCGCCTGATACATAATAACCTATGAGCTGGACTCTTTTGGACATCTCTTCACTAAAGTAGAAAGTTTAATTTTGCTGCAGTGAGCTGACATGGTACTTTCAGTTGAACATCTCTCATGGACTCGCCGGCAGACAGCTTGGCTTCCTGGTTGTAATTACATGCCAGTGGCTTGGTGGTTATTATTTTAGAAGTTGAGTTCATCCTGGATTCTCCAAGCAACGTAGAGTAGCGCGCTCTGATTGTTCACATTCAGATTGTAATTCCATCCAGGGTTTATAGTGTCAGCATAGAAACTAGATGGAATTACACCCCCATGCACATTTTGGAAGACTGCATTATTTATTGAAATACATTCTAAAGTTAAATAATTTTACGACTATGCAAAAGTTCGTGGGACTTGCGTAGAAGCATAATTGTGGCCACATAGGAGATCCTCAGTAAATATTTGTTGTGTATTTGATTCACTCCATTTATATCCTTAAAGAAACTGTATTAAAAAAAAAAGCCTGGAGAGGTTATATTTAAATGTTTGTAAGATTTTTAAAGAATCTTGCCTTAAAAAAGTCTTAAGATCAAAAAAGTACTCTTAAGGTTTACTGCTTGTTATTGATAGAATGTTGGGGCTCTCCATATGCATGTGTTATTTAACCATTTCTCTTTCTAACTTGAAGTGTAATGCTGAGTGGATCTAGTGGCTAAGAATCTTGGTTTTAGGGAAGCCCATGTGTCATAAGTAATTCCTGCTACATAAACACCCCCTTTTGGCATAATCTTCATGAACTCTGTGTGTTACGTGTCTTTTTGATAGTCCCTGATGAGCTGAGTATTCACAATCGAACATTTTGGCTGTTTGCTGGAATACTGGATGGGCACCTTTCTTGTTGGTTTAATTAAGACAAGCACTGTTATGCTAATTCACTAAATCTTGGGTGCATTAGCAGATTGGAAATGGCTTCTGTTTTTTATATTTCTGGAGAGACTACTTAAGAAGAGTTTATTTTCTCTAGTAGGATTCGAAGTTCAGAAGGTGATATCATCAACTTCAGAATCTGATATGGTTTTTAAATTTTGGACTCCTGTGTTATAGAATATATTTTAGGACGATCGTGTGCAATCTGTGTAACAAGGCATGTCTGAAAATGTTATTGCCGAAGCCCTTACTTCCTGTAAGATAGTGTCAAGGCACTGAGAGTCCATCTATTTTGCATAATTTGTTTGAATTTGCATTTTTGTGAATTTGCATGCATGTATAGAGGATTCTTCAAAAATATAGCATTTCAATTAAGCAAATCTTAATGAAAGCCTTCTTTTAATAATAGTTCATAAATATTAAAATATTAGATATAATTCTATTAATTATCTATTATTTATAATTTTTGTCTCTGGAAATAATCCATTTTTTTAAGTTTATATATAAAATAGAAGTGAGAAATAAATATATGGGTAGAGCTACGATCATTGCTCTGAAAATAATTTCTCTTACTGAAACTTTTCTTATTTAAAGACACTTTAAGTATCTTTACTTTTCGAAATTATATTTTTGTATAAGAGTTTGCTAATGCTTACCAAATGCCTTAGGCTTTAACACTTTAAAGGTTGTTTTAAACAGGACTTTTAAACAGGTTGTTAAAACAGATTGTTTTAAACCAGGAGTGGTTTGACCTCCATTACCTTTGTTAAATGTTTTCGATGTAAATTCTAGCCTCTTTTTCATTACCTGTAGATATTTGTCAGCCATATAGACTGAGATTGAACCAAGTATAGCCCCCTGATATTTCTTGCCATTAAGAACATATTGTACTTTTTCTTCTATCGATTCTAACAGGGAGTACTACTGAATTTTATATAAGAAGTTGACTTTAAAAGAGAGAGCATCTGTACATGTGTCTGTATGTGTGTATGTTTGTGTGTGTGGCGTGGCTGCAGCAGTAATATTGTATATTCCTTTCAGAGTGTGCAAGATGCCTCATGGCCTGTGGGTGGGGAAACTACCAAAGGTACCCTAACTAGTTACTCATTGGGTTGTTCCTCACCAGAAAAGGGAAAACCCAAGGTCCCACACTACACTCATTCTGAATACCAAGCGGTGGGCTGGTGCCATTGTTACTTGGCAGAAGCCTTCGTTTTAGAATAGCTTATTACCAAAATATGTTGTAAGCTAATATTTCTATGGTAGCAGTGATCATAACAAGGGGTGGTAGTGAAAATTATTTCAGACCTGACACAACAGTGACAGCATTTAAATTTTTTCCCACCTAATAACTCATTCCTGGGGCCAGAAGTTGGAAGGTGTGTGTGTGTTGGTGTTATTTGTAGAAGCTAACAGATAGATGAGCTCACTGATATGTCCTTGGCTTTCCTCAAGAATATGGAGGTGAATGAAAGAAACCATAACTCTCTTTTTTTAAACTGCTCATTTAAGAAAGCAGACACTTGCTAATAAGACTCTCAAAATTGATAGATTATTTAATAAATTTGAGGGAATTAGATTATATATTCACTAAGGGTACATTGTCCTTATTAGCAGAGACTAAATGGTTGAGGCTTTCCCAAAGTGAAGAATGTTACTGGTCCTGCAGACCAGGAACTTTGTGCAATTCCTAAGCCTGATCTTAACTGTTGTGTACTCCTTGGCAAATTACCTGACTTCAGATTCTGGGCCTTAAGGAAATGAGGAAGTTGGGTTATGTCAGTGGTTTTCAAATGTGGTTTCAGAAGCCCCTGGAAGGAGGCAATAGGCCTTTACTGAGTTAGGTGAGGGCTGGGGCAGTGAGACCTAAGGCTGTTGATATACAGGGCAGCCCAGGGAGCAGTGTGTTACAGTAGCTTTTAGGCGATTTCAATTCAAGGGGCCACTGAACCAATATTTTTAAATTAATTAATTAATTAATTTTATTTTTTTAATGTAAAATATGGCATGTATACAAAAAAGCAATAAATTTCCAAGTACATTTTAATAAGTAGTTATAAAACAAATTTTAATGTCTGGTATGGGTTATACTGCTATGATTTTTCGTTTTTTATTCTAGCTGCTCCAAGACACTGGAGACCAGCAGAAATATCAATATGATTCAGCAGTCATACTCATTGGTTAAATCCTACATTCTGTGTTATGCTCCTCCTTCTCTTTAAGTAACATATGTACATAAAAGCGATAAATTTCAACATACATTGCAATAATTCGTTGCAGAACAGATTGCAGAGTTTGATATGGGTTACAATTCCAAATGTTTAGGTTTTTATTTCTAGCTGCTCTAAGGTACTGGAGACTAAAAGAAGTATCAGTATAGTGATTCAGCACTCATACTCAATTTGTTAAACCCTACCTTCTCTGTGTAACTCCCATCACCTTTGAATTTTCTCCCACTCTTTAGTGCTATTTGGGCTATACCCATCACTGATTTAAGACCTCTTCTGTCTTATTTTGCCAGGGCTGCTTTGGCAAATACCACACAGTGATTTGGCATAAATAATGGGTATTTTAGTTTATGGTTTGGAGGCAAGAAGTACAAAATCAACGTCGTGACGGGCTGTGCTTTCTCCTGGAGTCTCTAGCATTCTGGTGCTGATTTGCTACAAACCTTGGGCTTCCTTGACTTGTATCTCTGACTCTGTCCCATGGCGATCTGCCTCTTTCTCTGCCTTCTTCTGGTTTCTGGCTTCTTTTGGCTTCTGGTTTCTACTGACTGTGTCCAAATTTCCTTTGCTTATAAGGACTCCAGTCATATGGATTAAGGACTGTTCTAATTCAATTTGGCGTCATGTAAACGCATCTTTGAAGAGCTTATTCACAAGTCCACACCTTAACTAATAAGAACATCTTCAAAGGTCCTGTGGGCTCATATCCACAGGCCCGGGGGACATGACTCGAATGTGTTTTTTATGGGGGACATGATTCAATCCCCAACAACTTCCAACTCTTAAGTTTCAACAAGTCCCTAGAAAAAGTAGTCTTTGGTCAATGGAAAGCAAGCCAATAAAGAACTGGCCCTCTAGCAAGAAACCCAACAAGGACAGTTTTAAAATGGGAGGGATGCATAGGGTTTTGATCATCCCCAACCGCTACGGCTTGCTCGCCATAGAACAAGTTTCTAAGGTCTTTGCCGACTGAAGGAATGGAGGTGAATGCTGAGAAAGGTTGCTGTTTCTCTCTACCATCTCCCACTTTGAAGAAACTGTGGAGATAGAGTGAAAAACTTCCCTCGGGTTTGGGGGATGACTTCTAAAGGTCCCTGAAGATGCCTTCAGGGTATCAACCAAGCGCTGCATTTGTTTACTCTGTGGTCTTGTGTGAATAACAGATAAATGATGAAAAAAGTGGTCATTTTCTGTCATCGGGCCTAGCCAGAGGAGGGGCCGAGAGAAGAAGGCCAGCCCCATTCTCCTAGCAGAGGTGTTGACAGCTCCTTGGCACCCCTCATGCCCGGCCTCAGCAACTGCAGCTTGGGCCCAGATAAAATCTCAGGGGAAAGGAGAACTGGGAGCAGAGGAAGAGAGGAACTTTGCAGTTCGCCAAGAAGAAAAATTCTAGCTAACCCTCTGGCACTGTTCAAAAAATTCAAACAGAGCACTGTCTGTTTTGAAGGACTAATGTGAAAGGTTTGTTTGTCCCAAGCCTCAATCCAAGAGTCTGTCTGTCATGAACACTCTCAGGTAGCCCAGTAGCCCCTTGGATATAATCTCCAAAATATGGAAGACAAAGGACTCAGCTCTCTGGGTCTCCAGTGAGGAACGTTCCCCTGACCATCTGTGTTCGCTGTATGAATATTAAGGAGGGCTCTATGTCCTGCAGGGTAGTGAGTGCATGGTGTGTATGTGTGTGTGTGTGTGTGTGTAAAGTTGAAACAGCCGTAAAGGCATGAGGTGAGAACCTGCCCTCTTTATCCTTACAGCCACAGTTAGTTTTGGAAGGCTGTCACTGCAGATACTCAGGGCCATTAATTTAGAAAGCAGCTGTCTTGGACGCCTCTGGTATGCTGGCTCAATCATTGGGCACTGTATCTCTCCCAAATCGTGTCCCAGGACAGAGGTGAAGAAAGCTTCATATTACTTTAAATGAGGCAGACCTAGGAACATCTAGATGTGCACTATAAGCAAATGAGGAAGTGGTTGGTTGTATTACAAAAGGAGTCCTCTTGGTAAGTAGCCTTTTTCTTTATAAAATGGCTAGATGGAAGAAAGCACAGGATGACTTTTCTCTAGTGTTTTGGAAACCTGGATCTCATCAACTTTCTGGTTAGTTTTGGCTGTCAAGACTTTTCATGCCAGAGTAACTTGGGCCAGGTTTCTGAGAATCCTCCTGACCCCGGCTGGCAGCTTCTTAAAAATAGCTGTCATTTCAAGTTTGTCTAAAATACATAACTCAACAAATAGATACATGTAAAGTATATGAATGAAAGTAGGAAAGTGAGGATTAGCAGACTGAAAAGTCACACACTTGCCATGAAAAATACCATAAAACACTCCGAGGATAGTTCTTGCTGATGTTATTACTTGTACAGTAAATGCAGTGGCTTTGATCCTTTTTTAATGGTCCATCATTTCCCGTTTCCCTGTGAGGAGGTTTTCGAGTAGCGGATCCCTTGCAAATTTTCTTGAAAAACCTTCATTCATATTTGCCATTGGTTTATCATGGGCAGTGTGAAAATGACTCAGTGTCTTGATAAAAGAAATTAAATGCCACATCCATATGTTGTTTTCTTCTTCTTCTGTAGATATTCTTTACTCCTTTGAATGGAAGATCCTCAGATACATAATTATATGGTACTTGCTGATCTTGGGAATGACCAATGAGCACAGGTTATAGGAAGAAAAGGGAAAGTTGAATTTTCATTTTAGACCCAACACTCAGCTGGTTCAGATAACAGGTGTTAACAGGTGTGGTGGGTTCTCTGAAGGACAAGCTGCCAGTCGAGACAGTTCAAGGTTCAGTTCTTGTGATTCACCTCTGAAAGCTGGATTGTATCGAGGCTTCTAAGGAAGCTTCAGTAGAGGGGGAGAGATGGCATTAAAAACAGCATTATGGGGATTTGCTTATCACACAGGGTAACTTAGGTTTTCAAGGCTTTTCTATATTCAGAAGAGTAGGCATTGGTAGTGCATCATTTGTCTTTCTTCTCCTCAACTTCTTTATCTGCCATGCAGCTATTTCATCTGGTGTTAAAGTACACACGTCTTCAAATCGCTGACAAATAATCTCCATTTCACATTTTCCTGGCACTGTGGTCTCACTTTAAATGTTCTCTGTACGTTCCGGGGAAGTTGCATAATTCAGTGACTGTAGTTGACTGTGCAAATGCTCGGTGACTAATGGCCTAATCAGGACTTGAAAAATATATAAACAGTTCAACAGAAGCCATTGATTCACTGAGCCCTTTTCATCCTGACAAGAGTGAGCTAATGGGAATAAAAAAGACGGAGGTGTGTAGCAGTGTCTTTGATGCCTTGAAGTGAGGCATTCCCACAAGCCCGTGAGTTATTGTTCGTTGATGGCGTGTCCTTTTGCATATGCATGAGGTGGGAGTGACAGACTGCCATCCTGCCCGCTTACTTGATATTCCTTAACGTGGATGTTACACTGGTCGTGACTTTTTCCCTTCTCTTAAATACTATGGCCTGAGACTACTCTGGGGAGGGGGGAGGCTGTCACGTGGCCACCGGGGCACAACCCCCCCCCCCCCACCACCACCAGGGCTGCTCCTTGTTTCTCGAATTACAGGGGGGGCTGCAGAGAGAGCCTCATCTGTTTGTGCAGCCGGACTCTGCAAAACTTACTTCAGGAGCATGGCTGATTGGCACAGATTTCTGTGCACTTTCCCTCTGCTGTGCCTTTCCTACCACAATTCCAGCTAAGATGCACTGGGCCGGTGAGAGACTCTGAACAGTGATGAGGCAGACAGAAAAGGGTCCGGGGCAACGGAAAAGTTTTGGTAATGGATGGTGGCCATGGTAGCACAACATTGTAAATGCCATTGAATCGTATACTTAAAAATGATGAAAGTGGCAAATTTTATGTTATATAGTTATATATATATATGTATGTATGTATATCCATAATACCAGTTGTATTTTTTAAATTACAAATAAACAACAACAAAAGGGAACCAGGTGTCTTCTTGGAACACTTTCCACTTGAGGAGTAATAAACTCATCATTGTTGTGATGATTCCTCCTGAACTTATTAGGCATTATGTAAATTCTGCATGCCCCTCCAATTTTCCCTTACAAAATTTTCTGTCTCTCCTGAGCTTGACCTGCAATCGAATTATTTATTCATTTTTATTAAATCACCCAGTCTTCTGGAAGCGAGACTCTCATTTATGTAAAACTCCCGGTTATTCCTAAAGATACAATTAATGATAGGACATTATGTTTTCTAAAATACTGAAACTGATGGTTTCTTAAGTACACTCCCATTCACTCATCAAGGAGGGAAAAGGGCCCCTTTCTTATGTTCCTTGTCCCACATTGATTGTAAGGTTTGGGACTCTTTCTGGCTGTTTAACAGTTATTTGTCCGGCAGGCTTCCTTATGTGTAACAGCGAGTAGCATCCATCCTTTTCATTTGTTTCACTTTAACTGTTCAACTGCTGCAGCAAAGAGCAGTTTTCTGTGATTTCTGGGCCTGTCATGCACCCTGTCTCTTGGGTGACCCCTTTCTGCCCTCTGAGCTGCCCTGGGCCCCCCCTTTCCTCGAAGGAGCTGATGACTGTACTATACATTATGATGTACACATGCTCATAATAGACCTTCCGAGAAGCCTATGTTTCAGGAAAAGATGCCGAAAAGTACAATGGGTGAGAATTTGCTTTTGAAACTTAGCACATTGTGGGGGTAGAGAATGGAGAGAAACAAAAAGGAGGAGACAGACAGAGCTGTCTGGGGGCCAGGGGCCCTGCCTGGTGCTCCCTAGAGGTTTTGAGGCTGCTGCTCTGGCTCCCCAACCCCCCATGCAGGCTAGGTCTGGGGCTGCTCTCACCAGGAAAACCAGGGAGCAGAGGAAGGAGGCAGGGTAGCGTCCTCAGATACCCTTCAGTTGGTTTTATTGTCTGTGTGGGATATGGGAGGCCATGGGTAAAACACTCCAGAAAAAGAAAGGGAGAAGGGGATACTGGGTGTTAGAAAATTTTTGGCACTTTTTTTGTTATGTGCTTTAATTTTTTTTTGTAGTGCATAATATAGCAATCAGATTAAATATTTCTTTTTCAAGTCACGTATTATCACCACATTAAGACCTCAAGATATGATGCCACAATTCCTTTGACTACTACTACAGCCAGTGTGCTGATGTGCACAGTTAAAGAGACTGAATATTAAAACAGAATGAATTACAGTCTGCTGAAAAGAACTAACTCGTCAGCGTTCTTCATCTAAACCCCCTGTTTATTTCTGGGGATCTAGTAGTTACTTTATAAGAGGTGTGGTTTGAATGGACAGATGTTTACACGTGGGCTTCATTGAGTTCTTTTCTGTAGTCCAAATTAGAAATTGCTGTGGACTTGTATATGCAAAATTATGTTCATAGTACCTTAAGGGAAAGTTAAAGTATTTCAGTGTTAATTTTGGTAATATATGGCTTCTGTCTTACTTTTGAACCTAACCTACTAGCTGCCAGAACGCGATACACCGGAAATGAAATGGCTTTTAAAAGGGGAAATTCATTAAGTTGCAGATTTACAGTTCTAAGGCCATAAAAGTGTCCCAATTAAAGTAAGTCTGTAGAAATGTCCCAATTAAAGTTACCTTCACTCAAGAAAGGCCGATGAAGTTCAGGTTTCTCTCTCAACTGGAAAGGCACATGGGGAACATGGCGACATCTAGCTTTCTCTCCAGGCTTCTTGTTTCATGAAGCTCCCCCAGAGGTGTTTTCCTTCTTCATCTCTGAAGGTCTCTGGCTGCGTGGGTTCTGTGACTCTTGTGGATCTCATGGCTCTGAAGCTTTGACCAAAATGTTTCCTCTTTTAAAGGATTCCAGTAAACTAATCAAGACCCACCTGGAATGGGTGGAGTCACAGCCCCCTCTAATCAAAGGTTAATACCCACATTTGGGTGAGTCGCATCTCTGTGGAGATAATCTGATCACGTTTCCAACCTACAGTACCGCATAGGGATTAAAAGAAATGGCTGCCTCTACACAATGGATCAGAATTAAAACATGGCTTTTCTAGGGTGCATAATCCTTTGAAACTGGCACACCTACCAAGTAAAAACTGACTCTAATTAATTTCCCCCTTCCCTTCCTCCTTCCTTCCCTTTTTCTTCCATCTTCTTTTCTTTCCTTCCTTCCTCTTTCTGTCCCTCCATTTTCCTTCTTTCCTGCCCCCCCCCCTTCTTTTTGGTAGATTAACTTTCCCAGATTTTTTTTTCATAATTAAAAAAGTGGTATCTACTTGTATTCAGATCAGAAAACTACTGATGTGCTTACTGACTACTCGCATCTCTTAGAAAAAAATGAATGATTAAAATATTCTTTAAAGGGCTATCTGAAATCCCTATCCTGTGTTCCTGCTGAGATTTCTGCCTCAGTTTTCCAGTTCTAGTTGGGGAAAGACAGCCACGTCGGTTTCTCTCTGTGGCATGCTCTATCAGATCAACTGTAGTCAGGAAGGAAACATTTGGGCTTAATGCCATCCTCTATTATAAAATGGGATGAAGATGATAAATGATTGGTATGGTAGGGTTATGGTATGGTATTATTAGTAAGAATTTGATTTACTTCAATAATTAAAGACCTTGAACATTGGTTAGAACCTTATCAGTAATACAAATATGAATATTTTCTCAAAAACGTAAGAAATTAAGGCAGGTACCCAAGACGTCAGATTTGAACAGGTGAGAATGTGAGTGAAAATCCCAAAAGTGATTTCAGCGTTGGCGTTGTACAGACTTTGCTTACGTTTGTGTCCTAGAAGAGTCAGTTAATCTGCATTTCACCATTTGTCATTGATGGCGCTACTTTGTTTTTACTGTTTCTGACTGGCAAAGTTAAAGTGATTTAGACCAATAAAGAAGCCTGTTAGGCTTTTTGTTACATTTAGTGGCAAACAAAAATGCATTCAAAATTATTGCCAGACTTAGAAAAAAATATTTTGGCTAGAACAACAGATGTTTTTTAGGCAAATAGCTACTGATACAAGTAGCCAAAAAAAAAGAAAAAATTTTATTTAAGAGCTAATACTTTTCGGACGACCATTTAATTTCTTTTTTAATTGCACAGACAATGTGAAGGGCGCTGTAAATGCAGAAAACAGGCTGTGATGCTTGACAAAAGCAGGATAAACTACTAAGGCCAGTAAACAGAAAATTGCGAACAATTTTATATGGAGGTGATCGGTTATCTTTTTTGCCTTACAATCATAATTATTCTGCTAGTGAAAAATGAATGTAGGCGAATATTTAGCAGCTTAAAGAGGAATTAGCGGCTTGAAAGGGCACATGTTCATACTGAAGTTAGATGAAGAGCACATCACCCAAACTACTGTGAAAATGTATCAGCCTCTACTGGTGTGAATAAATCAGGGTACAAGTAAAGTAGGTAAAATAAATGGGATTGAAAGAAAAATCCTAGTATACAGGTTTTTTATCTCCAGTCCTTTGCAATAAAATTAGTGGAAGCCACTCAAAAACTAATGATAGGAGCGCAAAGAGAAAATACGCCAAGGGCTAAAAAAGTAATTGCATCTAAGTATTAAGCGAGCTTTGTAGCTTGTTTGATTTCCCAAAATAACATGGCTAATTTTTATGTGCTTCCTCATCCCCTCATCTAGCTGGGATTTTCAAATGGCAGTCGTTCTGTGGAGGAGAATTAAAAAATAGAAGACTTCCTTCTCCCCAGGGTACGCATGGTTAATACCTGTGTTCCAGCTAGGAGCCTTAACTTAGTAGCTGCATTCCCCTGGATTCACACTTCCTCGTTTGTTTACAAGTTTGTTTCCCTGGCTAAGTTGTAAAACTTCTTTAAGGAGAAGGACAAGCTCTTGTTCATTTTTACATTTCCCAAGGTGCTTTGCTCTCTGGAACCACTCAGAAAGTGTTCATTGATTTTTTTAAAAAATTGTTAACTCTTACATGAAGGGAAAATAAAATAGCAAAAAGAAACAAAACTCAGTTCTGAAATGTTAGAGGGTGTGATGAATGCAATGATGTTCCAAATCTTGTGATGGAAAAGAACAACCACTGAAGCTAGCGTACAACTTTTCTCTCTCAGCTGAACTTTGCTGCAGAGAGGCCAGTCTTACAGTTAAATCTCTTCTGGAGAGGTTTCCAACCAAAAAGAATCATATTGGAGTTCTTTTATCACCACAAACAATCTGCAACAAAAAATGCAGTTTGTGAGCTGGGATTCAGGATAGTAAATGTATAGATTAGATTGTTTTCATGGGGAAAATATCTGTTTTGTCACTTGTATACCTCTTCCTTCTTTCATAGCACTGGCATACTCTCACACTCTTGGCTGTTGTCTCTTTATCTCCCCACCCCCACCACATACACATACACTAGGTATAATAGTACAAGGGCCATAGTTTATTCATGTGTACCCTCAGCACAAAGTAGTCACTCAACAAATGGGAATGAAGAAACAAGATGTCGCTGACCCTAGAAGGATATACAAAGCCAGCGTTAAGACCAATGAGAGCTGGTTTTCATATGCTGGTAATTGTGGGGTTTGAAATAAGGAGCTACTTTATACATTATTTTTATACAGTATTAACTTCCAAAGTAAAATCTTATTGTTATAGGCTCTTAAACCTGTCAGGGACTTAAAATCTGTAGTTCAATCCATTTAAGAGGCTGCCCCTGCTCTTTTTAGTTCTCTATATAATGGGGGTAGGGGTGGGTTAGTAAGCCATCTTTCAGAAGATTTTAGGGTGTATATATATTCACATGTGTGCAAATCGACCCACACTTACCAATTTAATACAGGTATGATGGTGGGTATTTACTAGCCTGATTAAGGCAGCCAGGTTGAAGACACAAGCTCCATCGAATTTGTTGCTTGACTACCTTGTTGTTTTCATGTGTAATGCAACACAGAAATTCTATATTTGTGTATACAGAATATTTTGGATACTGGGCACTGTTTTCGTTTCCTTGACTGCTCAAGCAAATACCATGCAATGAGTTAGTTCAAACAGTGGGAGAGTATTAGCTCATGGTTTTGAGGCTGGGAAAAAATTAGAATCAGGGCGTCATAAAGGTGATGTTTTCTTCCTGAAGCCTGGAGATGTGAGGCTGGCTGCTGGTGACCGTGGTCCTGGATGCCTTGGCCACATGGGCAGTGCGCATGGCGGCTCTTTTGGCCTTTCCCATGGCGGCTCTCTTGGCCTTTCCCTTCTCTTCTGGGTTCCACTGATACTCATCTTCTTGCTTCCCTTGGCTTTTTCTATCTATCTGAATTTCATCCAGCTTATCAGGGACTCCAGTAATAGGATGATGACCCATCCTGATTGGGTCAGGCCACATCTTAACTCAAGTAACCTCATCACCCTACTTACGAGGAGTTCAGGAATGGATTAAAATCAAGAGCATGTCTTTCTGGGGTGCGCAATGGCACCGCAGGATTTATTCTAATGAAGTCCTCATTCCTCCTCCATCCTCTGTCATCTTCTCCCCTGGCAGTGCCTTACACCCCAGAGGATATGGCCCAGATAGGCAATTTATTCATCTATCTCCTTACCCAGTTCTTCTGAGCTCACCTCCTGACCTTCCATCAAGACAGGCGGGTTTTGAATAACCCTGATTTTGAATAACATATAAGACTCATTTCTGTCTCCCTCTGAAAATACTTCCTTGACTCTCCCCCCTTCACATGTGCCACTTGCCCTTAGTGTTCTGAATGCCAAATGCTCAAAATAAGTTGAAAATGTGCCATGCCTTCCCGAAATGTAAAAGAAAGCACGTTGCTGTGGCTTGCAGAGTTAACTGCCATTGGGCTAATATCATTATTTTAAAACTCCCTCCATCTACATTTAAATTTTAATATATCGGAAAGAAGGAAAGGAAATAGAGTCCGTAAGGAGTATGGTGTTTGGTTCAGGACCTTGGCCTTTAGATCTCCGAAGTCATTTGATATTTCAGACTTTATTAGAACCCTGGGTTCCGGGAGAATGGCCTCTGAGAGAAAATGGGAAATTATGAAGTCTTAGAACTAGTTACAATGGCAGTAGTTGATTGAGGAGAATTGACAAAGGTTGCGGTAAAGTTGACCTGTTAAAAGCCTTTGCTTGTTTTTCGCTGCCAGAGGTTTCTGTGCTACCATTGGAAGAGCTGTGAGGTTTTCCCATCTCTGTCACTTAAAGAGCCCCAGCCATCTAACTTTCACAGCACTCAGCTCATCTGTATTTGTTTAGACTAACTCTGCTCTTAGATTAACGTCCCAACTTAGAAACTGTAGTTTTGTTTACGATTTTGGTTAAGAACAGTAGATAACGTTTCCAGTTTGCTCTGTGATTTCGAAGCCGAAATGTGAAGTCTGAGCAGAATTAAAAACAACATATCTTTGGACATTTTGACATCACTGTTGAAGTCATTTCCTTGGAAATAACTTGGTGAGGAAGTTATCTGTTTCTCTGGTGGCATGATTTCTTCTCCCAGGGCAGTGGCTGTTTCTCTGACTGTGGTTCTGAAACATCTGTTCTTTCATCACAGTGAGGCTTTCAGACAACAACGACATGTTTGATCTACCCTGTTCTAACCCTTTTGATAGAAAGGATTTGTATTAATGACATCTAGGCGATCAAGTTGCAGAAGACATTAGAACATCCTTTATAACAGGCAAAAGGCCTGCTTTGCTTTAGCTCAGCTCGCCTCCAAAACAGAAAAATGGACCGTGAGCTCATTAGCGGGAATGAGCTGAGAGGTCATTGTGGAATGGCTGGGTTTCCTTGCCTGTGGCTGAGAATAAGTGGAGTGGGGCCATTTAAAAAAGCCTGTGGTTGAATTTTGACTCTGAGCTGTTTTAAAATGCCAAACGGGCTGAATTCATGGGAAATTAGCTTGAATGAGACCAGCCGCAATGTAAGAGTATATGTACACAAACATTGGAGGCTTTTCCCTCTTTGGGGGGCAACTGGTGGAGAGGGCAGCAACCTGCTAGGAAAAGGAGCATATGCCATGGGTCGGTGATTCTCTTCTGGAGGTGATTTTGTGCCCCAGGGGACCTTTGATAATCTCTGTAGACATTTTCCATTGTCCCTGCTGGAAGAGAAATGTAGTGCCACTGGTGCCTAGAAGGTAGAGGTCAGTGTTGCTGTTAAGCAACCTACAGTGCACAGGGCAGCCCCTGCAGCAAAGGATCACCTGGCCCCCAATGTCAGCAGTGCCAATGGTGCTGAAGTTGAGCATTGGACCCTCTTCTTTTTATAGTTTCTAAGGTGATAAACCAGCCTGTCTTGATGGAAGTTCAGGAGGTGAGCTCCAAAGAACTGGGTAAGGAGATAGATGGATAAATTGCCCATCTGGGCCATATCCTTTTTGTGCCCAAATAAATATTTGGGATTCTGGTTTTGTGTGTTTGGTAATACTGTGAAAGTATGTGGGCTCCTGGAACACGGCCTTTGTATTAGAAACGGTCTGCATGTTTATTTTATTTTCTTCAAAGAACCTGCATTTGTTTTCTGATTGCTGCTGTAACCAATTGTCACAGACTTTGTGGCTTAAGACAATACAGATTTATTAGCTTACAGTTCAAGAGGTTGGAAGTTCAATATGTGTCTCGCGAAGCTGAAATCAAGGTCTTGTCAGGGCTGTGTTGCTCTTGGAAGTACTAGAGGGAGAATCTCTTGCCTTGTCTTTTCCAAGGCCTCCTGCATTCCTTGCTTCATGACACCTTCTGTCATCAAAGCCAACCACACTGCAGTGCTCTGCCTTTCTTCCAAGCTCCTTCGGTGTGTCCCCCTTTCGTCTCCCTCTTCCCCCTTTTAAGGACCCTGGTGATTACATAGGGCCTGTGCTGGTTTGAAAGGATGTATGTACCCTAGAAAAGCCATGTTTTAATCCTAATCCCATTTTGTAAAGACAGCCGTTTCTTCTAATCCCTGTTCAGTATTGTATGTTTGAAACTGTAATTAGATAGTCTCCCTGGAGATGTGACTCAATCAAGAGTGGTTGTTAAACTGGATTAGGTGGAGACGTGTCTCCACCCATTTGGGTGGGTCTTGATTAGTTTACTGGAATCCTATAAAAGAAGAAACATTTTGGAGAATGAAGGAGATTCTGAGAGAGCAAAATGACATAGCCACGAGAAGCAGAGAGTCCACCGGCCAGCGACCTTTGGAGATGAAGAAGGAAAATGCTTTCCAGGGAGCTTCATGAAATAGGAAGCCAGGAGAGAAAGCTAGCAGATGATGCCATGTTTCCCACGTGCCTTTCCAGATGAGAGAGAAACCCTGACTGTGTTCGCCATGTACCTTCTCACTTGAGAGGGAAACCCTGAACTTCATTGGCCTTCTTAAACCAAGGTATCTTTCCTTGGATGCCTTAGATTGGACATTTCTATAGACTTGTTTTAATTGGGACATTTTCTTGGCCTTATCACTGTAAATTAGAAACTTAATGAATTCCTCTTTTTAAAAGTCATTCTGTTTCTGGTATATTGCATTCTGGCAGCTAGCAAACTAGTAACAGGCCTATCTGGAAAATAAAGATAATCTCCCCATCTCAAGGTCCTTAAATTAATCACATCTGCAAAATCCCTTTTCCCATGTAAGGTAACAGCATATGCACAGGTTCCAGGGATTAGGAGGTGGACATCTCTGGGGGGCTGTTATTCTGCTGACCACAGGACCTGCTGCAGTTACTAGGGCACATTTCATTGACTTGAGCCAGATGTAGAAAAAGAAGGGTTAGGAAAATTGTTTGGAAATAGTCCTCTTTTTTCAATGGTGTAATTTCAGTGTCTTAAGAGCAATTTTTCTTTTAGTTTAACGTAGTGTGACACAGAAAGGTTTAGAAGATGTTGAAAAACAATTGTTTGAATTGGCAGTGGCACATTTCAATAAAAGAGAACACAAGAGGGAAACAGCGGGGAGGGAACTCTAGACAAGGGCCTCTAAAAGTTGACCATGTGATTTAATACTTGGTTGAGGGTGGCGGAAGACTTGGTAAAAATTCAGATTCCTGGACCCCTGAGAGCCTGCGTAAGTGAGTCAGGGTGGGTGGGGCCCAGGAAACATAGTTTTTAGTGAGAACCCTCATGTGGAGCATTTGGCATAAAAGGTTCTTGGATCACACTTTCAGAAACGCTGCTACAGAGATACCAATACCTATTTTAAAACACGTGTATAATTTTAAAATTAGGTTAAAATGAAATCATTGCATAAGACTGATGTTAATGGACAGAACAAATATATAATTAAGTTCTTGGCAGTCTTGTCATGTCGGTTTGGTCTGGGGGGAGTATGATTTGTGTTTTGGCATATCCAAGTCCATGTCAAAATAAGCCATGTTCATATTCAATATGTATTACGGTGTTGACGCTTGATTGTTCTTATTGAGACTGTCCCCTTCTCTTGCGGATTAACTATCGAGGTAATATGAATGAGGCTTTAGTTTGCTAATGCTGAGCAAGAGCAGATGACTCTTGGAAATATTATTATCTGACTCCGTTTTTATTTTAAAACTTTTTATTTAAATTGCAACCTAAATGATAGCTCCCAAAATAATCCATAACCTGCACAGAGAACACCAACCTGCCTCCTCCCCAGGTACCCAGATTCACCAATTTTAACATTTTGCCACATTTGCCATGTCCTTGTATCTATCCTTCTACTAATAACCTATCTAGCCATCCATCTATCCATCCATCATCTCCATATCGTAGCTCTCTCTCTCTACATCTCCCTAGATCCCTATCTATCTATCTACCTATCTTCCTTCCTTCCTTCCTTCCTGCCTGCCTGCCTGCCTGCCTTCCTGCCTTCCTGCCTTCCTTCCTTCCTTCCATCCATCATCTATCTATCATCCATCTATCTATCTATTTATCTATCTTTTTCTGAACATGTGTGTGCTGGTCTAAAAGGAAGTATGCCCCCTAAGAAAAGCCATGTTTTAATATAAATCCCATTTCATAAAGGTAGAATAATCTCTATTCAATACTGTATGTTTGAAACTGTAAGGAGATCATCTCCCTGGATGATGTGATTTAGTCAAGAATAGTTGTTAAACTGGATTAGGGGATGACATGTCTCCACCCATTTGGGTGGGTCTTGATTTGTTTATTGGAGTCCTATAAAAGAGGAAATATTTTAGAGAATAAGAGATTCAGAGAGCGAGCAGAGAATGCTGCAGCACCATGAAGCAGAGAGTCCTCCAGCCAGTGACCTTTGGAGATGAAGAAGGAAAACGCCTCCTGGGGAGCTTCATGAAACTGGAAGCCAGGAGAGAAAGCTAGCAGATGATGCTATGTTCGCCATGTGCCCTTCCAGCCGAGAGAGAAGCCCTGACTGTTTGCCATGTGCCTTCTCACTTGAGAGAGAAACCCTGAACTTCATCGGTCTTCTTGAACTAAGGTATCTTTCCCTGGATGCCTTTGATTGGACATTTCTATAGACTTGTTTTAATTGGGACATTTTCTCAGTCTTAGAACTGTAAACTAGCAACTCATTAAATTCCCCTTGTTAAAAGCCATTCTGTTTCTGGTATATTGCATTCTGGCAGCTAGCAAACTAGAACAATGGGAGATCAGGTTGTGTATACTGTCCTCCTTGAACACATAATCCTTCTATGCGTATTTGCTGAGAACAAGGATGTTACTCAGTTATAACCAGTTATCCTTGCAGGTTTGTTTGGAAATGCAAAGATAAAATTTATGAAATTCTTTACTCATAGTTGCTCAATAAATGTTAGCTCTGGAAACAAATTGATTAGTTTGAACTTTTCCTGGGATTGGAGATAGGAAATTAGAGGTCAGAATTCCCAGCCATCTAGTCCTTAGAAGCCACCCCATGCTATGGAATATTTTCTAGTATGTTCTCTTGCATCAGGTGGTTTCCTCTTCTAAAGTTCTGCAGGTCTTTTTTGCTTCTCTTATTCTCTTATACACTAGTTCAAAGAAGGTGTGTCATTTTGAATGAGCCATCTTCCCAGGTAAAGTTAACTCACTGAGGGTTATAGCACATATTTCTCACTCTAAACAAGCACCCAGCAGAATTCTTTTTCAGAGTACACTCAGTAAGTGTGCTGGTGAATTAGCTAATAATCAGACAATGATGGCATCATCTTACAGTTTTTTCAGCATATTGTTTTCCACTTGTTTAGAAGTGTAAAAACCTTGAAAAAAGGTTTTGTAAAACCAAATTTAAGAACAGTTATTTACTAAGTGTTTTATGTTAATGATGTTACGACATAAAAATTTAGCTAGGTCTTCTTGAATGAGGATGGTTCATAATCTAGATATATGTTCCACATGTAAAATTCAAATGAAATATGAAATTGTGTGCTGGCATTGTGGTTGTGGGGAGCGGAAGCAGTTATTATGCATTACTTGGTAAAATTCAGAGTCATACCTTGTCAGTTTGCAGTGAGCCAGAAATTAAAAATAACATTTGTTTCTGTTTTAGTAACTGGTTTAAAAAACATGACAAATCATCACTTTATTTTCTTTAGCTTGACTTCTAGTAGTGTTTTTAATATGTGGCCTTTCACAAAGAAGCAATGAAGTGCATCAATGCAGTTTGGCAATGCATAACAGGATGTGCTTCTAGGATTATTTTTTAATGATTAGAAGTCAAATTGAAGCTTTTTGAAAAAAAACTGGCCCAAAGTACAGATGAGCCAAGTATGAACCCGGAGAGAACTCTAAATGAAATATTTCTTTCTTGGCCCTTCGAGTATTCTCCACATCTATTTTCTTGCCCATTCATAAATGAATGGATGATAAAATGTAATCCATTGACGCATTTTTCACATCCTCTTTAGTGATAGTTCGAACAGTTTATGTAGTCATTCACAGTTTTCCATTCAGAGAATACAGTGATCTGCTGTGTGTTTTGTAAAGCTGGCTCTGGTAGCCATCTGGAGAATGAATTGGAGGACCCTGGGAACAGTGAGAAATGCAAGTGGAGGGGCCAGCCGGGTGGGGTTGGGGGGAAGCAGAGATAGTGTGCTGGAGAGGTGGAAAGGGAAGGATTCAAGTAGTATAAACAGGAAGTAGAATTGGTAGAATTTGGTGACCAGCTCATTTGTGGACTAAAGGGGAAGACAGGGGTGTTGAATCTTCGCGTCTGGTTTGGACAACTCAATCATGTCAGGGTTCCAGGAGTGGGCTCCATGGTCCCATGAGAGCCATGGGACCCAGGAGTCTGTTTCCTAGCCACAGTTTTGTAACGTCTTTTCTTGATCATTTAGCCATCCCCATTCTTATTCAGGGGTCTTGGCTAACCATTTTCCCAGGCTCTGGGTCCCTGGTGCCCTAAAGTGAGGTACTCGGAAATGAGAATAGGTGGCTGTGGACACCACAAGTGTGAATGTGGAAGGAAGCAAAAGGAAGGTGTCAGTCTACCGCTGTCCTGGCATATAGCATGCAAGACAATTTAAAAATTTTTGCTGACCTAAGATTGCTCCTTAAGATTTCTAGAGCAATGGGGGAAATTTGGTTTTCATTGACTAGGTACCTCAGTCCTTTGCTAATTAATGACAATGATTCGGAGACCTTTCTTTTGTGGTGCAGCCCACAGAATGGGTTGAGCAAGATGGAAGAAGAACTCTGCTTCATAAACTATAATTTCTAAAATGTTGTTATAAGTAAATATTTTCCTGTGTACTTAAAGTGGCAACGTCAGGAAATATGACTAAGAAGTCAATACGTGCCATGCCCTTCTCCCCACGTCTGTGGTTGTTGAAAATTTCCGCCAAGAATGATATATGAAAAGAAAGATATGATTAGAGTGTTAAGTTTCAGAGGAATGCAAAAAAATGCAGAAGTGCGGGGGTGTACAAATGCAAACCCAACATTCAAGTTAGAAAGCCTGTGACAGGCATTAGATATGAACTATGAAAGTAGCCCTCCTTTCTCAACTTGGGTACAGAAATTTGATGTGATGAAGAAATAAGTCTGGGGGTGCAAGAGTAGTTCAGTGGTAGAATTCTTGCCTGCACTGTGGGAGACCTGGGTTTGATTCCTGGTCCATGCACTTCCCCAAAAGCAAACAAACAAACAAAAAAACGAACAAAAATTCAACAGATGGTGCTGCAATAATGGGGTCCTCAGATGGAAAAATAATGAAATGTGACCCCCCACCATAAAAAAAAGAAAAGAAAGAAGTCTGCCCCTTGACCTATTGCTCTCTAATGCACTAAGCCTTCAATGTACTTGGATTGTCTAAGAGAAAGGGGAATTCTGGAGGAGAATGTCATGTCTCATGAGTTTGACATGCTATAGAAGGATTCTTACTATCATTATTGATAGTACATTGTACCATTGCAGCTGTGATGCCAAGCAAGAGAGCTGGATCCTGCACTCCTGGGCCCAAGCAGTACTTTTCATTAAAAACCTCCATACCAGTTTGTGTCATTCATATTGGTGACAGAGGTGTATAGAAAACTTGAATGGAACATGGGACGGCAGATAATGGGTGCCAGCAAAAAGGGATGAGCCTTTAGACAAGGCAGGGCATGAGTAATAAATTTCAGGGTGCCGCTTATATCCATTTTGTTGGATGTTTTGGCCAAGAAGCAGTATACTAACCTACTTTCTTATAAAAATCAATTCACATTAGGATGGTCCTAGTGCTCCTACTCTGAGAATGTCACAGCTGGAGTGGAACTTTGTAATGGACACTTGTCAATTGTGCTATAGAATTCTATTACTCTTTTTAATAATATCTAAAACATCTGGCTGAATTACACTTGTAATTTTGGTTAATCTTAGAACTGAATGGTTCTTAATGATAAAATTGACACAATAAAATTGTGGTTCCTCCCAAAGTTAAATGAACCATGCGACCCAACAGTCCAACCTCTATCAGAGGTCTCTAACAGAGATCAAACAGATGCATGTAAACTCATCTTCATAGCAGCATGGCTAACAGTAACCCAAAGGTAGAAAACACACAAGGATCCTCCATCAGATGGATGGATAAACAAATGTGGCATGTCCATACCATGGAATATCATTCAGCTGTATAAAGAATGAAGTTCCGCTATATGCTACAACATGGATGGATCTTGAAAGCATCCTAACTATAAGAAGCCAGGCACAAAAGGATGGATTATATGGTTCCACCTGTATGAATTATCTACAATAAGAAAATTCATAGAGATAGAAAGTAGATTAGAGGTTTGCAGAGGTTGGGAGAAAGGGGAATCGGTGTTACTGCTTAGTGGGCACAGAGTTTCTTCTCTGGGTGAGGAAAAAGTTTTGGTGATGAATAGTGTTGATGAGAGAACAACTTTGCAAATGTAATTTACACCACTGAATTGTACACTTAGAAACGGTTAAGAGGGCACATTTTATGTTACATATATTTTACCACAATTAAAAGCAATTATGCCTGTATTATTTAGTCCCCACCAAATTAAAGGAAAATGGAAGTGAGCCTAATCTTTTTATTTCAGCGCTGTACCGAAGTGTTGTGAGAGATTCCCCACAAGGATAAAGAACAGTCATGATGTGCTTATAGGTGTGAGAGACAAGACTGGCACAGATGAAACAACATCACAAATAGCTAGAGAGTGGGCAGGTAAATCTGCATCGATGGAGGTTCCTATCAGAAGTGTTTTGAGGAAAGGGAGAGCTGGAGTAGTTCTAGAAGGAGAGATATCTTGAGCTGGATCTTAAAAATGATTAAGAACTATCTGAAGGTATTAAGTAAGTTTCCACTGACTGTGGATTAGCAGAAGAAAAGCCGACTGAGGAGAGAGAACCAATGAGCCAAGGCACGGCGCAGGAATGAATATATCATGTGCCCTGCAGAGTGGACA